>NC_044571.1:4320625-4651250 GCF_901933205.1 Camarhynchus parvulus | reverse complement strand
TGTGGTGAGTGTAATAAAGAGCAGGATAAAATATATTTCTCTAAATGAGACTAAAGTTTCAAGTTCATGTGCATTTGGTTTCGTGTGAATTAATGAAATATTTTATTTTTGCAACAAATCCAGCATTTATTTGCCCACATTTCTAGGACTCTTGCAAGTGTTATGCAAGTTCCTGATTCCTCCTTTTGAGTGCTTGCTGTAGGTACATGCAGTTGCATTTTCAGAGTCTTGAACTCTGGCCAACCTCCTCCCACCTCCCTTTTTTTTTAAAGGAAAAACCCCCACATACCAATTCCAATCTCAACAGCAAAGTATTTCAGGGATTGAAATCCAACATCACATTCTGGATTGGTACTCCATGCTTAGAATTAATATGTTACCTGAAAATAGAGAAAACTTTTAATCATGTGAGTGTGGCCACACATTAAAATTCAGTTTGGGCCGCTGTAATTTATGCATGCTTGCTGCCTGTTTCTTCAGCTTCCCGAGCTGTGATCACTCCTGTGCTGTAAAATGAATTTATTTTAGGGGGATCTGCTCCCACCCTGCTCCTGGAGATCTGCAGCAGCAATGGCCAGGGCAGAGAATTTCCACATTCTCTGGGGTTCCTTAATCAGATCAATTCCAACAACCACAAACTGGAAATATTTTAGGAAGCAACTTCAAAACTTCTTCAGCTATTCAGTGTGGTTTTCCCCTTTTCAACAGAGGATTAATTTTTTGTCATATATATGTGCAAGCCCTCCATGACTCTAACAGTTTTTTCTGAAATATAAATTGCATACCTGTCATTTCTCCTGGAGTTATTCACTCACCCAACATTTCCAAAAAGCTCACAAGCTCAGCAGCCATTCTCATTTCAGGTATGTTACCAGCTGATTCTTGCTCAGACCATAAAGTATTTTTTCCAAAACATTCTGATTCAGAGATCCAGATAATTAATTTGAAGTTTGGTTCCATTTTAGACATTCTGAGTGTGAAACAATTTACTACTTTGCATTAGGTTTTCCACCATGGTAGTGAAACTTAAGATGGTTAAACCAAGGAAATGAAAAGGAATTTTTTGCTTTCATAGCTTTTACAACTGTGAAAATCTTGTCACTGGTGTTGTTAGAAGACATTTTTTAGCCCTGCAAGTTGTATCTATGGAAGAGAGTACAGAAATACACGAGCAGCTTCTGCAGTATAAACAAGCTGTTCCTTCCATTTTGGGACAAGAAAATGCAACAAATAAAATATTTCTATGGATATGTATCTCCTATTTTCTCTTGCATGCTGCATATTTGATAAAAACCACTTACTGGAGCCCTCTTGCAGGTGTTCCATCACAGAGGGTGTCTTTTGTTTGAGTGCCACATAGTAAACAACAGCCTAATTCATCTTTTAATTGTTGACATTATCGGTTTTGGCAATCTAATTCGATGTTATTCTTATTTTCTGCTGCAAATGCTATGTTTGTAGTTTATGTTTTCATTATTTTCAATTTTTTTTTCCCTTAGACATAAAGATGACAATGAAAGTCACTGGAGTTTGGATGCAGCCAAGGTTTGGGGCAGGATTTCTAGATGGTGATGAGTCTTGACCAAGTCAAAAGAGTTTTGGCAGAGAGGGAATGGATCTGGGCTTGGGAATTCAGATAAATTTCTAGCAAAACAGTCTTTTCTTGGATTTTTACTATGAAAAAATGTGAGTTTTTTTACTCTTTGGGACAGGTTTGCTCTCTTAAACAAAGCAAGTTTTGAAGTTTTCACCTTTATCCTTGTCAAATCTCATATATAACACAGTTTTCCCAGCTTTCTTGTTAAATTATTCTGATGTGCTTAGAGAATATATGCAAGATCAACACAATGCCATGCACACACAAGAAGTTCATGTGTAGCCTTTTTGAGAAGAAATTTTTAAGTTCTGTATATTCATATAGCATATATATGTGTTCATTTATTTATTAAAAACATTCAGACTGTGGGGAAACTGTTGAGCCAATGCATGAGACAAAGAATTTGAGTTGGTAGGTAAAACATCCCATTTTTTATTAGCCCACTATGTTATTTATTAGAAATTAGCTAACAGCTTGTGTGGTGTTTTTGAGACTCTTGTCACAGGGAGGGATGATGAATCTGACTTCATGTTCTTAGAAGGTTAATTGATTATTTTATGATACTAGAGCATATTAAAGAATACTATACTCAACTATACTAAAGAATATAGAAAGGATACAGCCAGAAGGTTAAAAGATAATAATGAAAAACTCATGACTCTCTCCTCCAGTCTGACACAGCCTGACTGTGATTGGTCATTAAGTTAAAACAATTCACATGTTAAATAAACAATCTCCAACCACATTCCAAAGCAGCAAAACACAGGAGAAGCAAATGAGATAATATTGTTTTCCTTTTTCTCTGAGGTTTCTCAGCTTGCCAAGAGAAAATCCTGAGCAACAAGATTTTTCAAAAAAATACGACAGTGACAAGCTTGTGAGATGTATAAAAGAATATAAAAATTTTGGCAAGTTTCTTAGCTTTATTTAGTGACTTCAAAAACATTCCAGCAGTTATTAGAGAGACTTTCTTGTTACAATGGAAACATTGCAAAGGAATTTATAAGCCCTGTCACAAATATAGTCACAATAAAATGGACAGGTGTAAAAATCTCCTCCCATGCTCAAAAACTCCTGCTTTGCAGGCAGCTGAGACCTCTGTGCTCAGGTTTTACTCTCATTAAATATGCTGGGCTGTAAAATGATGTTTCAAGAGCACTTGAGCCATCTGTGCAGAGGGGGAAGGCCAGACTCATGTGGGTGTCAGCCTGATTTTAATCTGCATGAATCAGGGAGGCAGCATTTGTAATATTTACAGCCAGGCAGGACTGACTCACGCTTCCCTGGGCAATGGATCGGTCCCTCTATAGCCCCTGGGATTTCCCCTGCTAAATATCAAAGGGCTGCAACAAACAACAGAGGTGTTAACCCTTCCCAGAGAAAGAGTCCTTCAGAATGGAAAGTATTAGTCAGCCAGAGCACACAGGAGCCTTTTCCAGGTTTTTACAACAGCTCACCTGTCCAATACCCCAACTTTTACTCCCCATGCCTGATGGGGAGGTTGCTGCCTTCAGTGCAGGTACCAAGGTTAATTTCCACCAAGGCCATTCAAGGTTTCAAGTGGCAAATTAAAGCGTGGTGTTATTTGATGTGTACTCATGCTGTGGAGCTGAACACGAGCAAGAGTACGACCTGCAAGTCCAAAATTCCCACCTCTTCCTGTGAGCCTATTGAATGCATTTTGTAAGGCAAAATCAACTGTGGGGTCAGTACAAATGGGGCGATAACTTGTTAATAGAGAGCTATTTTTGAAAATAATTTTTAAAAATAATTGCTGCTTAATGACACTCTACAGTTTTATTCCATTATTGCTTACGTACCTGGCTTATTTCATTATTATCTATGAAGCTTGCATTCACACAAGGGGTTTGCAAAGATCAAAGTTACATTCTTTTTTTCTTTCTTTGGTGAGTAATCTATTTTAGAATTTAGATCACAAATCCCATTCCATTACAAATTTTTTCTATTTGTTCATATATAGAGGTTTTGCTAACACTCGTGTTTCTAGTAGACAACAGAAATCAGCAATGCTGATTTTCAGGGTATTTTCAGCCTTTTTTCAAATTTTATGTTAATAATTTTAACAATAATTTAAAAATATTTAATAATATTTTGTTAAGATTATTTCAGCTTTTTAAAAAATTTTATGTAATATTTTTAATAATCTTATGTTACAATTTTAATAATATTTTAAAAGTTTTTAATAATATTTTCTTAAGATTATTTAAGTGTTTTTTCAAATTTTATGTTGATACTTTTAATAATCTTATATTAGAATTTTAATAATTTTTGTGAAGATTTTAATAATATTTTGTTAAGATTATTTAAGTGTTTTTTAAAATTTTATGTTGATATTTTTAATAATCTTATGTTAAGATTTTAATAATTTTTGTGAAAATTTTAATAATATTTTTAAGATTATTGCAGCGTTTTTTCAAATTTTATGTTAATACTTTTAATAATCTTATGTGAAATTTTTAATAATCATTTGTTAAGCTTTTAATAATATGTTGTTAAGATTATTTCAATGTTTTTTTCAAATTTTATGTTAATATTTTTAATAATCTTATGCTAAAATTTTAATAATCTTTTCTTAAGATTATAATAATATTTTGTTAAGATTTTTAGCACCCCAAGATGCTGGTGCAAATGTACGAAATAAAATACCCGTTCAAAAGCATTTTGGAGAAAAGACACTTCATTTTCCCCCCAGATTTTGATAGCAAATTTTAACTTTTTTGGACTGAAACGACCGTGAGTGAACGCATTTGGGTTTAAAAAGTAGAATTTTGGTTGTGCCTAATTTTGGAAAAAACTCTGAAATTGATTTCAGAGTGTGAAGTGAAGTTCCATAGAGGAGTGGGTGCTCCCACTCGTGTGGTGTTTGTGGGGTCCCCAGGATGAGGGAAGAGATGAGAATCTGACTCCATGTTCTTCAGAAGGCTGATTTATTATTTTATGATATGATATTCTATTAAAAAATGCTATACTAAAACTACACTAAAGAAACAGAGTAAGGATACATCAGAAGGTTTAACAAGAATGAATAATAAAAACATGACTCTTCAGAGCCCTGACACAGCTGGACTATGATTGGTCATTAAATTAAAACAATTCACATGCTGGGTAAACAATTCTCCAAATCACATTCCAAAGCAACAAAACAGGGAGAAGCTGAAGCTTCTCAGCTTCCCAGGAGAAGAAATCCTGGCAAAGGCATTTTTCAGAAAATACCACGGTGACACACTCGCGTCCCGCAGCGCAAGTGGGTGCCTGCGCTCGGAAATCTAAACTCACTCGGGGCTTGTGCCACGCAAATCTCTTTGTCCGACACCCCCTCCATCCAGGAGGGAGGAGGCTTTGCCAGGAACAAGGCATCATTTGCCAGGATTTGTGGGATCCAGCCTGAAAAACAGCTCCTGGTGCGCCGGGGGAGGAGGTGGCCGTGAGTCACCGGGGCCGGTTCTGGAGGAGCCGGAGCATCAGATAAGGAGGGAGCCGGCTCCGCTGCGCTGGGGTGGAAAAGCAGCGCGGTGTCTGCCTGGGCTCTGGCACGGCATCCCGCTGGATTTCGGTCCTGGATTCCAGCCCTGGGCTCTGCGGAGGCAGGAGGTGCTGGCAAAGAGCTCTTCTGACCATGCCCGAGGAGCTGCTGCCCTGCAGCGCAGCCGGCAGCTGGGAAAAATATGTAGCTGAAAGATGTACCTGGAAAATGTACCCAAGAAATGTACCTGAAAAAATGTAGCTGAAAAATGTACCTGAAAAAAAAGTACCCAAATAATGTACCTGAAAAAAAAGTACCCAAATAATGTACCTGAGAAATGTACCTGAAAAAATGTACCCAAAAAACATACCCAAGAAATGGTACCCGAATAATGTGCCTGAAAAACGTATCTGAAAAGTGTACCCAAAAGATGTACCTGAAAAATGTAGCCAAAAAAGATACCCAGAAAATGTACATGAAAAAATGAACCCAAAAAATGTACCTGAAAAATGTACCCAAAAAAATGTACCAAAAACTGTACCCCAATAATGTACCTGAGAAATGTACCCGAAAAAAGTCCCCAAAAAAATGTACCCGAGAAATGTACCCAAAAAATGTACCTGAGAATATACACACGGAAAAATGTACTTGAAAAATGTGTTGGAAAAATGTAACTGAAAAAATGTACTCAAAAAATGGTACCCGAATAATGGGCTTGAGAAATGTGCCTGGAAAAATGTATCTGAAAAATGTACCCAAAAATATGTACCCAAAAGATATACCGGAAAAAATGTACCTGAAAAATGTACCCCAATAATGTACCCGGGAAATGTACCCAAAAAAATGTACCCGAAAAAATGTACCTGAGAATATGTACCTGGAAAAATGTACCCGGAAAAATGTACCCAAAAAATGTACCTGGAAAAATGAGCATGGCTGCTAAGGAGCAGAGCAAGACCGAGCTGGAGGAAATAATGCAGAAAGTATTTTCTGTTCTCAGAGGTTGAAGAATTAAAATTTAAAACTAGGCATTCTTCTCCCAAATACCACACAAACAATCACATTAGTAATTTGCTGCTAATGCAAACATGATTAATATATATTTTTTTGATTACTATTTTTTCACATCGTACAGGCTCTCCATCATTAACAGAACTGCTAACAATGTGCATGTAAAATTTAGGTTGTTTAATACTTCTCAGTTAAGTTCCTGAATGTAGGACTTTTTTATTATCCTTGCAGAGGAAGAATGTTAGCAAAGATAGTTCAGTAGTTTCTAAGAAAGCATTAGAGAAAAACCACTTTATTTGTCTCTGGGAAAAAAGAATCTCAAAGCTGGTTCACTAAGCAGTGCTATTATTTTGCACAGGCTTTAAAGTTTGGTGTCTGGGAAAGGAGTGGTTGCCCTGATATGGTTTTTAGCATATAATTCCATGAAATAAGACCTGTTAAAAGCAATGTGCAAAGCCTTCCTATTGCCCCAAGCCAGTAATTTTCTTACTAGATCACACCAAATACAGAGTTTGTTCTGTTATTGTCTACAGCAAGGAGCTTAAGTGATCTCCAGCAAATGATGATGTGCTTCAGTTCTCTGCCTCTTAAAGAAGAGCTCTCATCTTTACAGGGAAGCCACAAGGTTTTTATTAACCTGTGTTCATTTGTGCAGATATTATGACAATAAAACCACTCTGCTGAAGACCCAAGTGTGGTTCTTAACCTACCTTTTAATTCCTGGCTTAGCTTTAGTGCATTAAAACCAATTTATAAAGGAACTGACTCCTGGGGTACTGGGCAGGCAGAGCTGTCATTACCTTCAGCTCTGAACTCCCAAAAACTCAGGCATGTGCCCAGAGCAGTCCAGCTCCAGCATGTCATTGACTTCAGTAGGATTATCTACACCTTGCTTTTAAAAAAGTGCTCCTCAGTAAAAGCTGGTTTCAGAATTCTCCTTGTCTTCCTGTGGAAACCCAGGGCGCTGGGAATATTTCTGTGTCTGCTCTGGGGTGCTCTGACCCCCAGGGCAGCACTGACTCTGACCCTCATTCATGGAGAAAGTTTCCCAGACTTCAAGATAGACCAGAATCCACAAAAGTGTGAAATAGATTATAGAGGGCAGTGTAGGTGTATCACTGGGTGAGAAATTGAGGTTTTGGGGTTTTTAGTGTGTTGTGGATGGAAGCAAGATGGAGGGCACAGGGTGTTGTCCTGGGTTTCTTCTTCATGCTTCTTCTTCCTTCTTCTCCATGGGTTTGGGTGGCATTTTGTAATTGGGCAGAAAAGTCCCCATTGCAGCTCTTTGGGATCAGTTATTGGGGTAAAAGGGAAAATAATCCAGGTGTCAGTTCTTCATTGGATAGTTTAGTCTTAAAACACCTTGGAACAAGAGATTGTTGGCCATTTTGTGCCTTCTAATGAAAAGCTGCAGAACTCACAGCAGTGAGACTGTTTTACTGATGAGAAATAATAAACACCTGAGTCTGAACATGAATTACTGTCTCAAGTGCCTTCAATCCAGACCCAGAGAAACCCACAACTGGTGCTGCCACATCTTCCCACTGCTCATTTCCATCTCCACACTTCTCCAAGGTTTGTGAGAGTGCTTTAAGTGAGACAGCAAGGAGCTCCAGCATCTCCTCCAGCCCAGCTGTGCCCCTTTCATCACCTCCTTGTGGAGGCAGCTTCCTCCCAGCCCACTCCTCTGCCTTGCTGTTGACATGAAGGAGCACCTGCTAAGGCAGGCCAGCTTTCTGATCTGGCTGCAAACTAACCAAGGGAATTTTTTTCAGTGAGATCACTGAGCTGCTTCAGTTACTGTTCAACCACGTGAGTGCAAACGCAGCCGTGGGGTGGGAGCACAAGAAGGGGATGGCAGCCTCCTCCAGAGCTTGGGGTTGGCTCAACCCAGCTGCACTATTGCACCATCTGTGTAGAAAAAAAAAACCAAACAACACAGCTAAATATTTGCAGAGTGGACGAATAGATGGATTTTTGTTTAATAGTTTTGCAAATTAGTGCTGTTTTATATCGACTAAAGTTATTATCTAGTTGCCAGCTGCTGTCTGTGCCCAGAATGGAAAAGCAAAATGTTTTAGCTCTAACATACAGGACAAAGGTGCCCTGTGACCTGCTGAAGCACCAGGCTGGTTGAGTTCACTCATGCCAAGCAACCCTTTAGAAGCATTTTGTTCTAAAAAGACCAAGCTGATTGGATCCAACAGGACTGGATCCTGTTCTCAGAAAAGACTGCAAGGCAATGAAGCAGAGTTTCTCTGTGGTGCCCCTGCTAACATACACAGAAGAGAGAAGGAATTACATCAGACTGATTATCTTGCCACAAAAAAGATAAATTAGGTTGGCTGCACGAGATTTGTTTTCAATAAACCTGGTACTGACTGTTGTTTGTCAGTCTGGCCAATTGTTAGGATATTTTAAATTTTTAATTAGTTAATGAGTCTATTTATTTATTTATTCATTTTTATTCAGTGACCTGACTGCTCTGGAATTCCCTTGCTGGCTTCTTTTTCTGCCTCTGGAAGACCAGCTCTTCTGGTGTCCTTTTCCAGCCTTCCTACACTGCATCAAGAAAAAGCTCAGAGCCTGGGAAGCCTGTCCTCTAAGCACCTTAAATGTGAATTTTATTTAGGCCTAGCCCTTTTGAAAGCATTTAAGTAATTGAAATTCTCTCAGATGAGCTCTTTCCGTGTTCTGTCATGAGCTCTGACTCCTTTCTTGTTTGCTGTTTCTTGAATTAATTCTCAAATCACAGTGGAGGCAGAAGGTGAAGAATTCACATTTTCGGTAAATTTAACTGCCAGCTAAGTGCAAGCTGGGCTTTGTCTTGCTTCACTTTCACCATCTTCCCAGTAAAACAGGGGTTTCAATGACAATATATCATTAGAGGAATAAAATATCTGCTGTTGAACAAAGTTGTGCACTCTTCCAGAAATGTCCAGGGCCATGGTTCTCCAAATCCCCTCAGTTTAAGCAGAGCTCCTTTAGAGCACGGCACACTCTCCAGGCTGATCCACTGAGAGCTGGATCCCAAATAAAAGCAAGGAACAGGCCAGGATGATCTCCAGGAGGAGGAGAGCAGATAGAGGTGTATTGTTGGGTCACAGAGGTGACCCATGGGCTTGTCTCTGCACACAGCTATTTCTTATTCCTGGTTTATTTATACAAAGATGTTCTCATTCAGAGGAAAACCATTGTTTAGTTTAATCCAGAGTAAATTAAGCAGGAAGAAATCCATGTGGAATAAAGCCTTGAGAACAGGCTTCATGTCCTGTGCCTTTTGAAAGTAATTAAATGTCTTTGTAGACTCTTTTTAAAGTAGAGCTTTGCAAAGAACTGCTATTATCCTGGCTTTAAAGCACATTGTCCTCTATCTATTGCCCAACCGGCCAGATTAAATGACACACACTGGCTGCCTAGAACAATCCCCTCGAGTCTGATACTCAGAGTAACAAACAAAGACCGGCTTTATTAACCTTCAGAGCTGTGATAGGTGGTGTGAAGGTTGTGATGCAGGTCAGAACAGCCTCTTCACCAATCCTGTTACACACCAAAGGGTGCAGGCTCCTTCCTTACAAATGCAGCATCTCAGGGTGAGACCCTGCACCCATTGGTCTGAGTCACAGCTGGACACGAGCCCAGGTGCGCCCAGATGTGCCCAGGTGGCCAAGGGCACCTGGCCTGTGTCAGCAATAGTGTGGCCAGCAGGACCAGGGCAGGGATTGTCCCTCTGTGCTGGGCACTGCTGAGGTCACACCTCGAATCCTGGGTCCAGTTTTGGGCCCCTAAATTCAGGAAAGATATTGAGGTGTGTCCAGGGAAGAGCAAAGGAGATGGTGAAGGATCTAGAGAGTCAGACCAATGAGAGGTGGCTGGGGGAGCTGAGGGTGTTTAGCCTGGAGAAAAGGAAGATCAGGGGGGACCTTCTCACTCTCTGCAGCTCCCTGGCAGGAGGGGCAGCCAGGGAAGGTCAGGCTCTGCTCCTGGGAGCAAGGCACAGGACGAGAGGCCACAGCCTCAAGCTGCACCAGGGGAGGTTTAGGTTGGAATCAGGAAGAATTTCTTCACTGAAAGCGTGGTCAGGCATTGGGAGGACTACCCAGGGAGGTGTTCAAGAAACTGGATATGGCACTGGGTGCTATGGTTTAGTTGACAAGGTGGAGATTGTCCAGAGGCTGGACTTGATGATCTCAGAGGTTTTTTTTAAAAAAACAAAACAAAACAAAAAAAAAAAAAAAAAAAACAACCAATTCTGGGGGTCCTGTGGTCCCTGCAATTAGATCCACAGAGGGATCCTAGCACTGGGATCATCAAGGCTTCTAATCCCACGGGCAACTAAAACCTAGAGGTGTCTGAGTTCTCGGCAATAGCTTCTCGGAGACTAAAATCTATTGCTTCAGAGCGTGCCAGGACAGACAGACAGCAGCAGCCTGGGGCAGGCTGGCTGGAGTCCCGCACTCCAGGCTGGGATGCGCGGATCAGGGGACGGAGCGACAGGGACCCGCTGCGGTTCCCTGGGCAGGGCGAGGAGAAAAGGCAGGAATGAAGGAGGAAAGGCAGGAACGAAGGAGGAAAGGCAGGAACGAAGGAGGAAAGGCAGGAATGAAGGAGAAAAGGCAGGAATGAAGGAGGAAAGGCAGGAGTGAAGGAGGAAAGGCAGGAATGAAGGAGAAAAGGCAGGAACGAAGGAGGAAAGGCAGGAATGAAGGAGAAAAGGCAGGAATGAAGGAGAAAAGGCAGGAATGAAGGAGGAAAAGGCAGAAATGAAGGAGAAAAGGCAGGAATGAAGTGTCTGGCACTTCCCTCTCCTTTGTTTAACACTTTATTTGTCACAGTTTATTTGTCCCAGCTCAGCAGCGTGCGCTCCTCTCCCGCCCCATCGCTCCGGCCACGAGCATCGCCTCGGGGCAGCTACAACCCGGGATCTGCCCCTCTGCTCTGTCCCGGGACAGCAAGAGGAGCCGTGCCGAACCCACCCACGGGCCCGTCCCAGGAAGTGACGGCAGCCCCGGCACACCTGAGTCACTCACCTGGGCGGCAGCGGCGGCGCTGCGCTCCGCGGGGCCGGGCGGGCTCCGGGCACACAGAGCGGCCATGGCGAGGGACGGCGGCTCCCCCTGGGCCATGGGGCTGCTGAAAACCTTCGAGGAGAGCGAGTTCAGCAGCTGGGAGAAGATCGGCTCGGGGGGGTTCGGGCAGGTGTATAAGGTGCGGCATCTCCACTGGAAGACGTGGCTCGCCATCAAGTGTTCGCCCAGCCTGCATGTGGATGAGAAGTAAGGGGGGGAAAAGGGAATGGGGACATTGTGGGGGGGCAAGGGATTCTTCCCAAAGAAGCGCTCCGAGCCCTCGGTCACCCCGCGGATGCGCAGCCGGGGAGCCGCGGGGCGAGCGAGCGCTCCCGGTGCGCAGCCCTGCCCGTGTCACAACCAACAGCAGCAGCAGGAACCATGAAATATCCCAACTATCCTGAATTTAGGGGCCCAAATGTCCTGCCTGTTTCCTGGGATGCATGAAATACCCCAAATGTCCTGCGTGTTCCCTGGGATGCATGAAATACCCCAAATGTCCTGCGTGTTCCCTGGGATGCATGAAATACCCCAAATGTCCTGCGTGTTCCCTGGGAACCCTGAAATGCCCCAAATGTCCTGCGTGTTCCCTGGGAACTATGAAATATCCCAGATGTCCTGGCGGTTCCCTGGGAACCCTGAAATGCCCCAGATGTCCCGCCTGTCCCTCGGAGCCATGCGGAAAGCATTCCTGCCCTGCCCCGGCTCTGCGTGTGCCGGCTTGCACGGAGCCGCTGCGGCCCCAGCAGGCACCGACCGCGCCGGGAAGGGATGGGATGGGATGGGATGGGATGGGATGGGATGGGATGGGAAGGGCAGGAGGATTGGGAATGTGTCTGGGATGCAGGGGCTTGGCTAGAGCCAGGTGTGGCTCCCAGGTGCAGGAATTGCGGCTGATGTGGTCGGGGGATGTTGGGGTGCGGGCGCTGGAGCCGCGGGTTTGGTGTCTTTGGGGAGCTGAAAGGAGCCGGGCTGGGGAATGTGTCCGGCTCCAGGGCAAGGGCAGCGCTTGTCCGTGTGTCTGTCTGCTCGGGATGAGGCCGTGCAGGTGTGTTGTACTGCAGGTAGAGGTGCCCCACGGCGGGACTCCCCTGCCCTCTGTCACTCGGCGCGGTCCTGGGTGAGGACGATGGGCTGTGCTGCTCTCGCGCTGCGATCGCAGAGTCCCAGATGGGTTTGGGTTGGGAAAGACCTTAAAGCTCATCCCCTGCCACGACCAGGGACACCTTCCACTATCCCAGATTGCTCCAAACCCCATCCAAGTTGGCCTTGAGCACCTCCAGGGACGGGAGCTATCGAGGGCAGCTCTCCTTTCCAGGAGGGGAAGGCTGTCAGGTGCATCTTTAGCAACATCCCTGTGTTGTGGGGACAGTGGTGGCTTCAGCCTCTGTGCACAGGGAGGTGAATATGCACAAGTCGTGTTCCTGGAGCTTTCCCAGCTCCACTTGATCTTTGGGATCTCCACCAGCTCACAAGCTGATTCTGCAGGTCAGTTTTTGAGACGTGGGTTGGCTCAGTCACCAAAGGTTTCCTGTTGGTGCCTTTACTGCAGAAGGAGGGAGATCAGCCAGCCCGAGACTGAAAACCTTTGCAAACCCATCTTCTGCAGGATTTCTGGGGTACTTGAGCATCTTTTCCAGTATGTGAATTGCTGACTTTGCAGTAGGCATGGCTTGTAGAGCGCAGTAAATGAAATTAAATGTCCTTTGGAGAGGGAGAGCTTACTACATGCATAGGCTAACTGTGCCGTCTGTGAATAAAATGGAAAAGACCTTGAAGTTGCAGAGTGTATTTTGTATTGTGCTAATCTGCAAGCTCCCTACTATTAAAACCTCAAAGGAGATTTCAGATTTGATGCTTATTGATCAAAATAGTACCGTGGCTGATTAATTTTGAAGTTAAGATTAAAAGATGTCTGAAAAATAAGCTAGAACTTTTCATTTGCGGTGTACATCTAGAAATTTACTCTGAAAGTTAATTTCCACTCTGAGGCGAAGGATGCTGTCACGTATTTTAGTATGTTTAGTAATTAATTTTAATATTTATTTATTAGTTTAATATTTAATAATTAGTTTTGAGATTTGCTATCAGATCTCTATATTAATATGTACCATGTGCAGTAGAGAGCCACCTGTCCCTCTGTGGCTGTGAGGTGTGCAAATACTGGAAGACCATACAAACATGCACCTCAGTAAGCAAAAAATGCCTTGAGAATTTGGGAACTTTAAGGCCACAGGGCTCTTGCAGCTTCTGATTGATTTTAATAAACCACTCTGTGAAACACTAATTTATTTTACTGCAGAATCTGTTGTTCAGATGCTTGAGGAGAGCATTGATAAGAAATTGGAGTGTCCCTGGCCTTTGAAAGAGCTGCCCCTGCTAAATAAATGTAAACTGATTTTAAAAATTTTTTTAATATTTCTCCTTTGATTCTTGGGCTGTTCTATCAAACCCCTTTTGGGAGATGGTAATGCTGAGACTTTTTACCCAAAACTTTCCTAATAAACTTGTGCTATTCAAATGGTGGGGTGGGGGGCACAGACAGAACCAAACACAGCCTCTTCAGCCGGCAGGTTGCAACAAGCCTGTGTAATTAGATTGTTAATCCAGGAGATTAACTTGACTAGCTGTTTCTTGGAACCCTGTGAAGAGTTAGAAGAATTGCCAGTGGTATCAGAAGCATTAACTGAAAAGCACAGAGGCTTTTTCTGATGTATTTATTTGGTACCACATTAAAACCCTGTTTGTAATGGCTTGGTGGTGGTAATGCCCTGTGTAGTCTCTCTTACCGTGTTTCTGCAGACAGTGAGAGATTTGGAGTAATTCCCTCGGCAATTATCACATCACAGAGCCAAGTGGCCTCAAGCAGAAGAAAAACTGAATGTAGAGCCAGAAGTGTTTTTTACCTTTAAACCCAAGCTCTCTCAGACAATCCAGCCAAATTCCATTCCTAGCACCTTATTTGCTCCCACTTTCCTGAGATCTCCTTTCTCTCCTGGGACTCGGGATGCTCTCGGTATGGGGAGGTTCAAGGTAAATCTGAACCAAAGAATTTTGTGACCCAGAAGGGTGCAGGAGCCTCTCCCCCAGGACTTGCAGTGGAAGTCTCTTCTCTTTATCCCTGCGGTCTGGAGACAAACAACGGCAAGCTGGCAGAGAGAGAATCCTGTGTTGATTTCTTCTGCTGAACATAACCGTGCTGACTGTGAGGTGTAACATTTCCTGGAGAGGGATCTTTACTGGAAATGCTGGCCATGGGGGGGACTACAGGCTGTGGAGGTGGAAAAAAATTCTTGATTAGGGAAAAAAAAAAACCAAAAAACAAGCAAAGCCCTACATATATCTCCTTTTGCACATCCTGGATTTGGGAATGGAGCAGGACTTTGAAGTTGAGGAGGTTTTGGAAATGCCTTGCTGTTAGTGGATGCTGCATTTATTTAGGTGAATGAATGTCTCTTCTGTGTAGGGAGAACCTAAGAGTCACCTTGTGCTCCTTAAAGAGAAGGGGAGAGCCTGGCTGTCCTGTAATCCTCTGGTACCAGAACTGCACAGATCTTTTAGCAGGGCTGACATCTGTTAACCTGAAAAAAAGAGATTTTCTTCCTTTTTCCCACCCTCCCCCTCAACATACTCTGCCCTGACCATGCAGTGCTTTTTGTCTTTTCATATTCACATTTTTCTCTGCGAGTCAGCAGTGTGGAAATTGTTAAATATGGACCCTGCAGAGCAGAGGCCACTGTGTGCTCTCCAAACCTCTGCCATGATCCAGGTTAGAGGAATTCTGAGGATATTCAGGGGTGGTGTAATTTGGTGGACCCCCATCTGCACCACGAGCACTTTGTGAAGAGGGAGCTGAAATTCCTGACTGCAGAGCAGGGCTTGGATCTCCCCTGGCTGCTCTGTGTCTGGAGGTGGCTCACACAAATGGCCCCAAATGCAATTTTTTTGAGCTTCTCTGGAGCAATTTCTGAGTTTCTCTGGAGCAACTTTTAACTGCTCTGTCTCAGACTCCATTAGGGAAATGTGGTGGTAGTGGTGGGGGAATATAAAACTGCAAGGACTGCCTGGCGAGTCTAAGGTTGTAGTTTTACAGCAGTGTTATCTCTAGGGCACAAAGATTGGATCCATGCAAATGCAGGCACAGCTGTAATTCCTGCTGTTCTTGTGGCAGGGTTTGTGGGACAAGGGCTGGGCCCTGGGGACTGGGGCAGTGGGCAAGAGGGAGGCCCTTGTGTCTGCAGGAGAATCCAAGGAATGCAGCTCTGTCTGTCTGATGTGGAGTGGGAGCAGACAGCTCTTTGGAGGTCTCCCATTCATGTAATATTTCTAATTGCTTTGAAAGTGACTGATCTGTACAGACTTTTGTGACAGAGATGCTCTCTTGGCACTGGACCCAGTGCTGGAGCTCTTGATGTGTGGGCCTCTGTCTCCTGGTACTATTTACAGGAGAAAGTGTATGCAGCCCATCATTTACATGACCTCAGCTGTCCTGGGTGTAAGCTTTTTTTTTTTTTTTCTTTTTTTTCTCTTTTTTTCTTTTTTTTTTTTTTTTTTTTTTTTTTTTTTTTTTTTTTTTTTTTTTTTTCTTTTTTTTTTTCTTTTTTCTTTTTTTTTTTTTTTTTTTTTTTTTTTTTTTTTTTTTTTTTTTTTTTTTTTTTTTCTTTTTTTTTTTTTTCTTTTTCTTTTTCTTTTCCCCCTTTTTCCGCCCTTTCCCCCCTTTTCCCCCCCTTTTCCCCCCCTTTTCCCCCTTTTTTCCCCTTTCTTTTTCTTTTCCCCCTTTCTTTTTCTTTTTTCCCCTTTTCCCTTTTTTTTTCCCCCTTTTTCTCTTTCCCCTTTTTCTCTTTCCCCTTTTTCTCTTTCCCCTTTTTCTCTTTCCCCTTTTTCTCTTTCCCCTTTTTCTCTTTCCCCTTTTTCTCTTTCCCCTTTTCTTTTTTTCTTTTCCTTTCCTCCCTTTTTTCTTTCCCCCCTCTTCTTTTTCCCCATTCTTTCTGTTCCCCTCTTCTTTTTCCCCTTCTTCCCTCCTTTCCCCCCTCTTTCCTCCCTTTCTGCCCCCTCTTTTCCATTTTTTTCTTTTTCCTTTATTACGATTAAGTTAGGATACCCCACTGGAGCGAGAGGGGAGTGAGCCAAGGCTCCCAGAGAAAATAATCCCAACTCTTTAACCGCGTGGGTACGAAATAAAAACCAAGCTTACACCTACAGCTCTGGGCTGAGAAACCCCAGCAGGAGCTTCGCTTTTCCTTCCCTTTGGATAACTCGGGATAACTCCTGAGCACAGAATGCCCGAGCAGTCCCATCCCCGCCCCGCCGCATCCTGTGATCCGCGGGATGCGCTCGGTGCTGGGGCCCCGGGACCGCCTCGCTCCGTGCCCAGCGCCGGTGGCATCTTAGGGGAAAGGGGAGGCAAGGGAGAGACCTTTGATCTCTGCCTGCTGCAGGAGATCTTGCTCTAACCAGCTGTTGGTGTTAGTGGCGTTCATGCAAGCGCGCTCCTAATGACTGCTTTGGCTCCCCTCGCTGCTTTTGTCTTTCCCTTTCTGCTTTCAAAAGGTGACAGGGTCCTTTGGAAAGATGCTTGAAAGCTGTGCCAGGCCTCTGGCTGATGGGGTTTTGAATGCTCTGGGGATGGGAAAGTGCTAAGGGTGGTTGCATAGGGGGCTTTATTTAAACAGGTGAATCACATAGAGAGCCCTCGCCTGTTATTCTGTTAATTCACTCAATGAACTGGGTCTGGTCCAAGCAGAAATGGAAAACATTATTTTAATGAAACAGAAAATTCTGGTTTTTTCTTCTTTCCCTTTCTGCTTTCAGAAGGTGACAGGGGTCCTTTGGAAAGCTGTACCAGGCCTCTGGCTGATGGGGTTTTGAATGCTCTGGGTATGGGGAATGCTAAGGGTGGTAATTGTTGCATGGGGGCTTTAAACAGGTAAATTACATAGAGGGCACTGGCCTGTTAACTCTGTTAAGTCACTCTGGTCTGAGCAGAAATTGAGCGTTTTTTTAAAAAAACCATTATTTTAATGAAACAGAAAATTCTGTTTTTTTTTCTTCTTTCCCTTTCTGCTTTCAGAAGGTGACAGGGGTCCTTTTGAAAGCTGTGCCAGGGGTTTTGATGCTGATGGGGTTTTGCATGCTCTGGGTATGGGAGAATGCTAAAGGTGGTTGCATAGGGGGGTTTCTTTAAACAGGCACAGAGGGCACACATTACACAGAGGGCACTCCCCTGTTATTCTGTTAATTCACTCAATGAACTGGGTCTGGCCCAAGCAGAAATGGACTTTTTTTAAAAAACATTATTTTGGGTGGTAATTGTTGCATGGGGGCTTTAGAAAGGCAAATTACACAGAGGCACTCGCCTGTTATTCTGTTAATTCACTCAATGAACTGGATCTGGCCCAAGTGGAAATGGAGCTTTTATAAAAAACATTATTTTAATGAAGCAGAAAATTCTGGGTTTTTTTCTCCTTTCCTTTCCTGCTTTCAGAAGGTGACAGGGGTCCTTTGGAAAGCTGTGCCAGGCTTCTGGCTGATGGGGTTTTGAATGCTCTGGGGATGGGAAAGTGCTAAGGGTGGTTGCATAGGGGGCTTTATTTAAACAGGCAAATTACATAGAGAGCCCTCGCCTGTTATTCTGTTAATTCACTCAATGAACTGGATCTGGCCCAAACAGAAATGGAGCTTTTTTAAAAAAACCATTACTTTAATGAAACAAAAATATGCTTTTTTATTTTTCCCTTTCTGCTTTCCAAAGGTGACAGGGGTCCTTTGGAAAGCTGTTTGAAAGCTGTGCCAGGCCTCTGGCTGGTTTGAATGCTCTGGATATGGGAAAGTGCTAAGGGTGGTAATTGTTGCATGGGGGCTTTAAACAGGTAAATTACACAGAGGGCACTCCCCTGTTATTCTCTTAATTCACTCAATGAACTGGATCTGGTCTAAGCAGAAATTGAGCTTTTTTTTTTAAAAAAAAAAAACATTATTTTAATGAAACAGAAAACTCAGGTTTTTTAGAAAACGCCCCATTTCCAGCAGCCAATCTGTGCTTTCGGCGATGCTCTCTGAGGCTGTTGCTAGCCTGAGAACCTGAGTCTAGAGGCTCTTGTCAGACCTTGGCTGTTGCTGGGCTCTTGCTTTGCCTGGGAGGGCTCAGACAGGTATTTTACATCCCTGACTCCAGCTCAGGTGAATTATGCTGGCTGTGCCTGTGGCTCGGGGGCAAGGAGTTGGTTGTGTTATTCATGGGCGCTCCCTGCCAGCGTGCCAAAGAGCAAACTGGGTACTTGTCTGCAAAGGCAATTATTTCACAAGAAAGTTGCTGTAGGGAGCAGCAGGAGCCAACATGGTTAATGGAAAAGATTTCTCTTATCTTTTTTGTTTCTCTCTCTGCGTGTAAGTCCCTCTTTAAACCATTTTTCAGCTTGATCTTGCCTCTGAAATGGGTTTGCTGCTCCTGGCTGGGCCCTGGTGGGAAATGTTACCTGCAGCAGGCGAGCAGCAGGCAGCAGACCACATTGCCAGCCTTGGGGAGTGTCCTGCTGCCGAGTCTGAGGGCTAAATGACACCTCCCAAAATCTGTGAGAGTCCCTCACAGGCTGTGCTTCAGCTTCTCCCAGGCCATCGAGGCACTGGGGGACACATGAGAAGAGAAAACTTGGCTATGTGCAGGCTGGATTTGGTGTTTTCTCTCTTTAGAAGGGCACAATGCTGCCAGCTGGCCTTGGATTTGAAATTTTAAAACCAAAACAGTTTTGATTGAGCTGAGGTTCTGCCATGAGGCTCCCACAGTGGTAACTGGCATCCCTTGGTGACACAGAGCACAAACTTTGTCCTTTTACTGTTGTCCATTAGATAGTTTGCACATCTTTGGGTGCATTGCAGGAGCTCTTGTGTAATAAGAGAGGGTCTGCTCAGGAAATATTACCTGTCTGACCTCACTGTGCCCTCTTCTGTGACTCTGTGGCAGCAGCAGTGATGTGTCAGTGCCCAAAGCTGCTCTGAGCAGGGTTCATAATCACTAATAATGCAGTTTTTACAGATTGAAGGGTCTTTAAACCATCAAGTGTGTCCCCTCTTTGTGGGCACAGCCAGCCCCTTATGTCCTCTTTCCAACCTGAGGTCCTGTGGGCTGCTGCAGAAGGCTGTGAGTGAGGTGCAGAAGAAAAGCACAGCAATTAAGGGTCCTGACCTGGGAGGCTGCAGCTTGGACTGAGTAACACTTACCCCTGTGCAGGGTCAGGCTGAAGTGACCTGTAAACAACCCGGGGTGCTCATTACAGCTGCCAGGCCCAGGCCTGTTACATCACTGAAAATGGTGAGCTGGGAGTTTGGGGCACCTGCTGAGGCTGAGTGAGTGCAGTTTTGGACTTGTCAGAGCTGTGTTTTGGGGAGGGTCTTGTTGTATCCCCCTGGTTACAGCCAGCAGTTTGCTCCCCTCAGTGGTGGGGCCAAGGATTCCTCTCCCAAGGTTTGGCTCTGTGAACAGCCAGGATGCACCCGCAGAGCTGCTGAAGAGATGCTGTCTGGCTTCTCTTCTGATGAACACAGCCTTGTGACTCACCAGAAGTTAATTACTTCAGCCCAAGGAGCTCCAGCAGTGTCCAGCTGGGCTCTCAGTGTATCATCCTCCTTCTGAGCAGCACAGCAAAACCATCGGAGCAGGGAGATGGGCTTTGCACTCTGGATATTCACACCATGGAAGTGTGGGGCTCACCTGTGCCCCTGCAGCTGGGAGCTGCCTGCTCTCATAGTTGAGATGGAGACAATACAAAGCAACACACTCCATTTTCAGAAGGCTTCAAACTGTTTTTTATTTTTATTCTCTTAATTCACTCAATGAACTGGATCTGGTCGAAGCAGAAATTGAGCTTTTTTTTAAAAAACATTATTTTAATGAAACAGAAAATTCTGTTTTTTTTAGAAAATGCCCTATTAATAATTAATTTTTTTATTATAGCATGCATGCTTTTTATGCATTCTTACAAAACTCATAAGTTTACACTTTACTCATTGCTCACAAGAGACAAAGTGCTCATTGGAACAGGCAGTTGCAGGTTTCTCTTATTTATCCTTCTTTCTTTCTTGGTTTCTATGTCAACGACCTTGGCAGAAAATTCTTTTGGGGTAAACATGGATCCTCCTCTCAAACTTCTCTCTGGCTCACAGAAGTTGCTGTAAAACCTCTTCCTTCCACAGCCAACCATTGAAAGCATAAAATCCCAAATCGGTAAATATGGAAATACACCTGGGGTGCAGCGAGGGTCAGCCAGGGGATGATGTGAAATGTGTGTTGGGTTTTATAAGAAATGTTTTGTGCTGTGTGGCCTGAGCAGAAGCAGCTGCTCCATCCTTGACCTCCCAATCTCTTCCACCCAGGGAGCGCATGGAGCTACTGGAAGAAGCCAGGAAGATGGAAATGGCAAAGTTTCGCTACATCCTCCCTGTTTATGGCATCTGCAGAGAGCCAGTGGGCCTGGTCATGGAATACATGGAGACAGGGTCCCTGGAGAAGCTCCTGGCCTCCGAGCCCCTGCCCTGGGAGCTGCGCTTCCGCATCATCCACGAGACTGCGGTGGGCATGAACTTCCTGCACTGCATGTCCCCTCCCCTGCTCCACCTGGACCTCAAGCCTGCAAACATCCTGCTGGATGCCCACTACCACGTCAAGGTATGCACTGGATGCTCTGTGCCAGGGTGTCCAAGCTTTGGATGGTCCCCATGACTCCTGCCAGATGTAAAAAGCCTGAGAGAAACCAGCAGCGTTCCTTTGGAATTAGAGAAGCGCCCACTGAGCCAACCCCTCTGATTCCCACGTTAAAATCCACTCAAATAGAGCCCTTAAAGAAATGCACCTGGTTTATGCACCATTTTATGCATTTTATTTTAGTACATAAATAGAGGTGTGGTTAGGGAACTCGTGAGAACCCCCCTGAAATTTTAGAAGGATGCAGTTCAGGAACTGCATCTCAGTTCAGGAACTGAATCTCTTAACTGCATTCAGGAATTCTAGCAGGACCCATTCGGTCTCAGAACCACAAATTTCTTTGAGAACAGGGGGAGAAAAGTGGTGTGAACCTCTAAATCATCTTTGCCACTTCCACAAATGCCATGATTGCCTTGTTCTGGGTCTTTTGTCTGCACCCCTAAATGCACAGATCTCATTTGCAGCTGGAGCCTGGGGAAGCTTTCCCAGAGGCAGCTCATTTCCATTTGCTCAGGGCATGTACAGTGAGGAAGGATCTCTGTCCTGACTGTTCATGCATGCCAGAGGTCACTGAAAGGAATTTCTTTTGTGGCTGTAACAGCATGAAATTATTTTCGTTATCCATTTCCAGAGTAAACAGGCAAACTTGTTAGCCTTCTCTGCTGGAGGTTCTGTGGTCAGCTGGACCAAGGAGGTTGTGCTTGCTTTCTCAACTTTCTTTTTAGAGAGCACAGAGACTGAAACACAGTTTTCCCCTGTTTTTTTTTTAGTGTTCAATTTTTATTTTTTTAGCAGTGCCATAATCCACCTGCTCCCTGTTTTCCTGGCCCCCTCACTGATCAAGTGCTTTTGGTCTTGCCTGTATCATCCTAAAAATGAAGTTCTCATTAAATACAGACAGATTTCCTGATGTCATTATGTGTTTGGAGCCATAAGAGGTGTGTGCCACTAATGAAATCACACTTGTGACGGTCTCAGCTTTTTTACTAGGCCTCTTAGTCATTTATTTCTTAGAAGGATTTTCTTTCTGAGGTAGGAGGCATCTGCAGGTGGTCATGCTATTATGACCAGAACATCAGGATTTCAACTGTTGAAAGCCTGTTCTCACACAATAGTGCTGAGAGACCTTTGCTAAGTATTTATTTACTTAAAAGTTCATGCTTGCTTGCATAACTTCTTAAATTCCTGATTCTTGACTCATCCATGAGCCCAGATAGCAAGGCTGTGTTTTTCTCACTGTTTCAGGAGGTTGAAGTGCCTGATGCACAGCCCATATCTGGGTGGTGATGTCACACGAGGGGGCAAAGTGCAAAATGTACAAAAATAGAAAAGTCTCTGGTGAGGTCATTGCTGACAACACTGATGTGCTTCTGTAGGAAACACATCAAGGTCTTCAGATCCTTTCCATGCAGTCCAAAAAGGAATGGTCTAATCCAAACCTTTTCCAGCCAGCAGTCTTTTACATCCACAGGCGTCTTGGAAAGCCCTCCAAGAGGCAGAGCAGGCACAGGAACCCACATGCAAAATGAGAGATGAACATATCCTGTGAGGCGCCTTCCCTTTAAAAGTGTGGCCCCGAACCTTCTTTTTGTGTGACCTGAAATTTACAATTAAATTTCAGACCCTGCAGCTTGATTTAATGTGCATTTTCTTGCTGGAAGGCTAATGGGAGCTGCTGATTGAAGTGTTTTTAAATGTCAGCATTAATTTAGTATGTGACCTGTCCCTAATAGAGTCCTAAGGTGAGCGAGGAGACGTTGCAGACTGCAAAAGAAGAGTCTGGAGATAGGGAGGACTTTTACAAACTGTTTGCCCTTGAGCCAGGAAGCAGTCAGTCTTTTTCCAGTGGAGAGCACTGGAAATGCTGCTGTGCCATCCTGCAGTTAAATGCAAACACACCCTGCTCCTTTTACGAGTGCTGTGCTCACTGTAAAGCCCTGAGTGAGGCTGGTGACTCAGGCAGTGCTGCTGAGCAGAACTTATCATCAAGTGGGTGCCTCCATATCATAAAGCCTGGCCATTACATAAGCCTGTGCTGAATTGGGAGGATAATTAGGAGGATGGGCAGGGATATAGATAGACAGATATTAATTTTATCAAAGGCACATTGGGGGATTCCCTGGTGATTTTAGATGTTTGTGTGTAACGTGTACAGCGCAAGGTAAAGGTTTGCTGCGTTTTGGAAGGTGGATGCATCCATCCTCCCTTGTGAGCTGATGCTGGGAACTTCCTTCCCTGCCATGTCCTGCTCCATCTTGTTTGCCTTAAACACTGTGCTTTCCTTGGCAGGATTATTCCATAACCAGGCAGGCTTTGTCTTCCTTCATGTCAACCTTTTTCTCCTATTTGTACCACCAAGACCCTCCCTTGCCCCTTTCTCCAGTGCTCCTCATATTCAATCTTCCAATAATTACACGCTGTCTGACATTTATTCCTTTGCTCAACCACACCTTTTGAGCTCATTCTTCAGCTCTGCTGCCCTCCACACACATTCTGGATGTGTCCCCTGAGCTGCTGTGGTGTGGCAATCGCTGGCACGGGGGAAGCAGTGCCACATTCCAGCGCTGCCCTCGTGGGCTGGGAGTTTGCTCCTTCCCTGCTGCAATGTGATCTCTCTGCAGGGCCCTTGCTAGGAGAATAAACACCCCACCACGTGCAGAAATCTCATGCCCAGCTTGTTGCCAGCTACCATGCCCTCGTGATCTCTGCTGCTGCTTCACAGCTCTCCTGTCTTCCAAAATCTCGTGGTCAAGAGTGTTACTTTTCTGTTTAAAATTAAGCCAACCTGCAGCTTAATACTTTTGGGCAGAAACATTCTTTTTAAGTTCTTGTTTCTCTCACTATCCAGCCTGGGATTTTTTCCAGCTCCTCATCTTGTCATATATATATATATATATATATATATATATATATATATATATATATATATATATATATATATATTTGTACAGGTACACACAGAGACATACATGTATATATGTATGGGTTCATGTACACACAGAGACAAGCCTGACCAGCAGTTTTTCATCTCCTACATTTTGGTTTTAAGGAACTTGAAGCAGAACAAGCTGCTCTCAGCTGTGCTTTAAGCTCTCTGTAGTTGCTTTTCTCCCCTCCCCAGTTCTCCAGTTTAAACCAGTGTGAAGTTTGCTGCTGTGTTGTACCATGCTGACGGTGTTACCTCTGCTGTCTTCACTTTATTTGCTACAGCTGCAAAACTTCTGAGAATGGAGTTAGAAGCAGCCTAGTCTGATGGCAAATTTCATGATCAGAAAGCTTCTTCATGTAGGTTGTTAACTGTAGGTCCAAGCAATACCAGAGGCCAGGCTGGTAAAGAGCAGTTGTCTCTTTTTATTAGACTGCCTGATGTAGGTAGCACAGCCACTTTTTTATCAGCTGCAGTTGCTCTCCTGTTGTTACAGATGAGGAGAGCCTTTGTTTTGTGCGTCCCTTCTGCTTGTTTCCTACCCTTCCTGATCGAGGTTTCCATGCAGGGCTGTTGTTGCATGGCTCTTCAATCCCAACCAACAAAGCTGGTTTGTACCTTGATCAATTCTCTGATTGATCTGATTGTGGTGGCACAGGGGAGGGAACAAAACCATCCCTGTTACAGTGATGCAGATTCATGATGGATTAAAATGGGTGTTTGGCTTTGGGTTGTTTGTGGTTCTTCTGAAAAGAGCATTAAAAATGTCCCACCTGAAACTGGTCTGGAGGAATTAAAAGTTTCAGAGCAGATTGGAAATACATTCTGTTTCAGAAAAGTTTATTTTAGAAGGTAACTGAAGTGCATTCATTTAAAAAAAAACCTATTCATAAAGACATAGGTTTGAAGTGCACATTATGTTTGTATTTGGAGTTAATTTTTAATTTTTAGTAGTCCAAACCTGTGACCCATGCAAATTTCTTTAAAATTTCAGGCATTTCTTGAGAACAAAAATATAAGCAGCCTTTTCCCCCTACCCCCAGAAAAAACAAACAAAGGAAACCTCCCCTGCCACCAGACACCCTTATACCCCACAGACAGATGTGGGGGTATTCTCAATATCTAAGTGCAGAGACTTTGTACAGAGACAAATACTGCATGTTGGAGCACAGATTAAAAATTAATCCAGTGGATTTGATGCAGAAAACTTTTTGGTGAACTCTGCCCCTGAGTCCATTGCAGTGGGTTCTTGAGTTTTGCTTGCAGAAAAATGACATAAAGCATCAGGAGCTAAGTGCACAGTTCAGGACATCCGGAGGTGAGAGCAGAGTTCAGGGCAGCCTGTCAGGAAAAAAAAAAGCTCTTTCCAAGCACTCACTTTGTTCCTTTGAGCTAGATCCCTGCAGTGCTTGGGAATAGCTGACTGTAGTAGCTGTTGTGGTTATGTGAGTGTATCTTCTAGATTTCAAAAGAAAAAAACTACAAAAGAGAAAAAAATTACAAAAAGCATCTAAAACTTTGCAAGTGAGCATTTTTGTACGAACTAGAATGGAAAGATCCACAAATGGCAGAAGCAGAGAAAGTCTTGCATGCATCGAGTTGAAAAACAAACTGAACTAAAACCAAAAACAAATAAATAGAAATCTTCAGATCTCGGAATCCTTCAGTAAAGCGAGTGTTGCTGGAAGTGGGCAGGAGAGCACGTGCAGCTCTTGCCCCTGCTTGGTGCTCACGTGTTGGCTCTCATGCAGCCCTTGGAGGAGCAGAGCTGCCTGAACATGAACACCCCAGAGCCTGCGTGGGCTCTGGCCAAGGCTCCTTCCCCTTCTCCCAGCTCCCGCCGTGGGTTTTGTGTGCAGCCTCCGTGTCTCCCCTGCTGCTGCCAGCTGTGCTTTTGAAGGGACCCAACTGAAATCACTGATGTTGACGCCTCAGGTTTTAGGTTTTATGTGTTTCACATTCTGTGCTGCTTTAGTGTGTGGGTCTGGGCTTCATATTATGGGATGGTGAGCTCTGTGCACAGAGCAGGGAGACAAAACAATCCCTGCTCCAGCTGGGCACCAAGGACAAATGACCCAAATCTCAGCCCAAGAGCACAAACCATGTAGACCCAAGAGAGAAAAACAAGCAGGGTGGGACTGCCTGGGCTAAAGCTGGAATTGGACAATGAATTTCAAAATGCAAATGGAGCAGAACTGATCCCAGTGACAGACCCCGTGCCCGGCCGTGCATTTTGGGGCCATTTTGGTTCATCTTGGGTGCAGCCCTGGCTGGGCTCTGGTGCTGCCCAAGGTGCATCCATGGAGGAAATCCTTTTCATAAATCCCTACTTTATCCTTCAGCTCTGTCCAGCCTCTGCTCTGGGGTCAGCCTGCACAAGGCATCAATGTGAGGAGTGAGACTGTGGATTCCCTTGGAATTTAGGGGAAGGGCAGAGCCTGGGGTGGGCTGCAGGGACCAGCAAGGATGTGGAGGAAGGAGTGGGGAAGGGTGCTCCACTTTCACTGCCTCCTCCAGCAAGGGAGTTGCAGAACAAGGTGTCTGGCAAGCAATTTAAAGGCAAACCAGGCGAGTTAAATGGCTGCATCTTCCACCCACTGCACAGTTCCCACTGGTGTTTAAAGAGCCTGCATGACTAAATACACCATGTAGTGTGGAAAATTCACCCTAGAGGAACTAATAAAAGCCACAAAAAGCTGTCTGCAGAATGTTGCTGTTTTGTTGCAGCCTGCAAGATAACAATTCCTCAATTTCCAGTGCTTTTTCCTGCAGAATTTGGTATGATCGAAGCCCTGCTGTACAGGTGATTTTTTTATTAATTGACACAACACCCAGTCCTTCACACTAGGTAGAGACAGATCCACAAGGTGATCTTGCTAGCCCAGGGAGGGTGTATGCTATGTACCTTAGCTGTTTCTTAGTTTGTAGGGTGATTTTTTCTGTCTGAAGCGCTCAGCTCTGCCTTAGCCCCCAGCCTTAGATTCACACACCGTAGCTGGTGGCTCCAAACACAGGAGTGTCACCCTGCTGTCTGCATTTCATCTTCATTTCTTAACTCAGGCAGTAGGAAACACGCCATTGTTTAGACAAAGAGGGAGGTGTGTGGCTTTAATTATGCCTGGATTTCTTGAGGTGTACACAAGCCTCTGCCTCACGTTAATCAAAGGAGAGCAGCGCTTCGGATCCGTTCAGACTTGCAGGGCTCAGTTCATTTATGAACCTGACACCACAGCCTGCTGGGCTTGGGCTTTTGTTCTCCTATGGAGCACCAAGAGCCCCAGACTCACGCAGGATTTCCTGTGGTGGTCAATTTGACTCTTCCCAGGGTGACCTGGCGTGTGGACAAAGGTTTCTTGCTGCTTTCCTGGGCTCCAGTGCTTGGCTTGCAATCTCTCCCTTGAGAGTGTAGCCCCACAAGGATGAGAAACTATTCCTCCAGATAACTTTGCTTTTTCCCTTTTTCCCCCTCTTTTTTTTTCCCCTTGTGTGTGGGTTTTTTATTCTCAAGTCATTCCCACATTACCCTACAGATTAAAGAGGGACAACAGGTTGGACATAGCTGTGTTTCAGGATGCAGGACTTCTCCAGCTCCTCAGAATTCCTCTATTGAGCTCTTTGTCCATGGGAGAAGTTCTTGCTGAAGCTGTGTGGGTTGCTTTGTTTGTTTTATGGCAAAGGGAGATTCCTTGCATGGCTGTGTAATGTGCCTTTTCTCCAGGAGGGTGAAGCTGGCAGCAGTTTTCTCCCTTTCCAGTAATGGACACATGTTACAACTGGTTTTGTGGTATCTTTAGAGAGAAACTTCTCAAAGTGTACAGTCGGAGCCTATTAAAAAAAAAAAAAAAGAGAAAAGCTTTTTTTTTAATTATGCTTGTTGTTTTGAGGGAAAACTTTCTCAAAGGAGAAGCTGTGAAGATCAAAAGGGGAATGAGTCATTGAAAAACCTGAGTATTTATTAGATAAAAGGAATGTATAAGTTAGAGGGAGGGGGAATCTTATCTGACATGTAGACAAAAATCAGCGGGCTCAGTGGTCCAAAATGACTTGACTTTTCTTGAAATTACCACTTGGCATAATAGACATTTTTGTCCAGTGGGAAATAAGTAAGACCAAGGAAATTCCTGGCCTATCTGTTTGCTCGAAGATTGGTATGCCTTTGAGAGCAAATGAATGCATATTTGCCTGACACTTCAAATTAAAGTGGAGGTGTGTCCTTTTTATAAACTTGCTGTCACTTGTTGTGCTCATTTCAGCTGTGCTCTCTGCGTCACTGCACCAACTTGCTGCATCTCCTGGCTGCCAAAAAGAGTTGCCAGTGTGGCTTTTTGGTGTGTGTGTGTTTCCATTTGGGTTTTTGTAGCACTCGGTGGCTCTGCTGTTGGGCTTGGTGCTCATTGGCGTGGTCGGTGTAACAGGGATACCTGAAAGGGTGATTCTCCAGGGTTCATTGTAGAGCCAGGGCGTTTAAACACCTCATGCAGTGTGAGGTTATATAGGGAAAGGGGGTGGCAGGGCCAATAATTACATTAAAGTAGTTTGCAGTAGCTAAATTCGACTGGTTTAAATTACAATAAATCATCTTGACTGTTTGTTGTGTTTGCTATGTAATGGGCTGGCATGCTGCTGCTTGCAAGAACTGCTTGCCTTTATTTTTTGTTCCTTCTTCTTCTTTTAGCTTAACCATAAAGAAAAACCTACCATAGCATAGCATTATGCTTCCAGAGATGTTTTATTGGCTCAATATTTCTGAACAGCACTTCTCTGTATTTGTTGGGTGATCCTGTTGCATCTGTTGTTTTTTGCATAAAATATTTTGTGAATGCCTTGAAAGTCTGATGGTGCCATCCACTTTTCTCACCTTCTTCCTCCTCCTTTTTTTTTTTTTTTTTTCCCCAGATTTCTGACTTTGGGCTTGCAAAATGCAATGGCTTGTCCCATTCCCATGACATCAGCATGGATGGTTTGTGTGGCACTATTGCCTATCTTCCTCCAGAGCGCATCAAGGAGAAAAACAGGTGTTTTGACACCAAACATGATGTGTACAGGTCAGTGAACTATGAAAACACCTAAATGCTATTTTAGTAACCCTGTAAAATGAGCTCTTTTTTAAAGCATGAAACCCCTAAATCCAATTTGAATCTCGTCTTGGAACGTGTCACATTTGCTTTGGGTTTTGCAAAGTCTTTGTAGGGTAGAGGCCTTTTAAAAACTGCAGGTGATCCTGAGTCTTGAAATTATTAGTTGGCAGTGGGAGGCACTCTGCCCACCTTTAATTTCCCTTCTAAAGGTACATCCTGACCTACTTTTAAAGTCTGTGATAAAATTCTGAGTTATCTTCAGTGGATTTCATCATTAGGTCTTTGGCTCTTCTTTCATGGCAAGATTATTAGGAAAAGAAAATCAGCTTTAGATTAAAAAGATATCCCTTATTCTAAATTAAATTGATTTATTTAAAGTCATCTTGCAGGGCAGAGGCATTAAATTAAACCCACTGAAATGCTTTCTCTGATTTTGTCAGGGTGGATGTGGAGTGATTGGTAAAGGCTACCAAGGACTTGGCAGCCTCCAGCAAGTCCCTGTGTTTGCTGCCTCAGGTTCTTCCCTGCCAAAGCTAGACTTTGAAATCATGGTTCTCAGCTTCATTCCTCTCTGTGTGTGTTCATCAGCTAAATTAGGTGCAAAAGTGGAGGGATAAGGAAAATAAATTACACTTCTGTGAGTTTTTTTGGTTAAAAAAATTTCTAGAATTTTTTTTTACCTTTTAAAATTTTTTATAGCTTTTCCATCGTGGTTTGGGGAGTTCTTACACAAAAGAAGCCTTTTGCAGGTAAGTTATGTGTTATCTTGGATTTTTTTTTCCTTTTTCCCATTGATAAGCACATTTCTTGCCCCACCAGCCCCAGATTTTTGTGCATGACCTCCAAATTCTGACAGTCTTGTGTGGCAGAGACTCTTAAGCTCTCAAATTCTGATCACAAGCTTAAATTCTCCTTTGTCCTGTGTCATGAAAACAGAACCTGTATTGCTGCAGGGGCCCTTGTCTGCACATTTCTGCTGGGGTTTGCTGCACAGCTTCAGATCAGTGTGTGGCAAAGCCAACTTGGCAGGCAGCTCTGCTGTTGTTCAGAGGCAGCTCCTCTGTAGAGAGGTTCTGTAGTTTATTTGTAGATTGTGGGTACAGATTTGTTCCTTTAAAAAAAAAAAAAAGAAAACAAAGAAAAGCTGTCTGTGAGAATAAGCCTTGTTCCACCCCCACCTCAAGAGGCAGCTATTTATTCTTTATGACTTTCCTGTGTCTATGACTGGCCTGTGTATAGCAAACATGTCCCAGCAAGTTCCAGTCTACTATTAGTTTTTCTCCCAGTGAGGGATTCCTTCTAGCCCAGTGATTGATTTACAGTCAGAAGCTGCATTGCTGCACCTCTTGATTTGTATTCTTCCTTCACCTTTATGAATAGTTCAGGTACCTGGTCTAAATAAAACCCGAGGTTCTGTTTTCTTACAGCAGATATGGAAATCCAAAGAGAAGTAGCAAAGAACTGTTTGAGTTTTTTGGGTTTTTTTCCCTTTTGTTCTTTATCTTTAATGGGTGGAAAAAGAACAGTCACTCAGTGAAAACTGTTTTTTTTAAATGATACATGAGAATTAGGTGTTACTGCATTAAAAAATATCTTGTTGGAGAAGACAATAAAAATTTTTTTTCCCTATTGACAAGAAATCTAGAAAGAAAAGTGTGAAAACAAATTTCCAGCTTAATGCACTCTTAATGCTCTTGGAAAAAAGACGCTGAGACATCTAAATCTGTGTGCTTTTGCTTTGCAGAGGAAAACAACATTTTACATATTATGGTAAAAGTAGTTAAAGGGCACCGCCCAGAGCTACCTGCTGTTTCCAAATCCAGACCTCATTCATGTAATAACTTGATCAAACTGATGCAAAAATGTTGGCAAGATGATCCTGGTGAACGGCCAACATTTCAAGGTAAGATTTCCTCTTAACTTGGCTGCCCATTGATTCTGCTGTGAGTCACCTTATTGCTCAGGACTCTGCTAATCCTTGGGGTAAAGGCTGAGAAGCTCTGTGACAGAGTAAATAGAGCACATTGTGTGGTGGAGACAATGATACAGGCCACTTACTCATTTGTGGAGGAAGGGATTATCTGAGGACATGTCTGACCATGATGGTGTTATGTAAACACGCCAGGAATGAGCCTTGTACTGAGCCAGTTGGTGCATTTAGCCAGAAATGATGTTTATTTCTGATAGCGAGTGTCAGGACATAGGCCAAGCTGGAGTTGGTGTGGTTTGCAGTGTACCAAAGCGTTGAAGGAACTGGCTCTTGAAATTTGTACATTGAGAAACTGAATTATTTTCTTGTACTGAAACAGTTTGTACAGTCACTTCTCTGCCAGTAAAAGGTTTGAACTTGTCCAAAGCACCTGTTAGGAATTCAAGTATGCAGAGGAATGTAGCTTCATTTAGAAGAATGGGAGAGATTTGCCTCTTCCCTCTCCTCCTGTTCAGACAAGGAATGAGGACTGAAGGGATGAGGGATTCCATCTTTTAAAAAAAAACATATCTAAATCTGCCAGCAGTACAGTGGTTCCCATTTACAGTCCTGCAGTGTGGCCCCTGTGTAACACCAGTCTGGTGTGACTGAAAATGAATTGTGTGGGCAGCCCTGTGTGCCCTTGGCTTGGCTGCACACTTGTGTCCACTGAGGAGGTGCTGGATGGAATGGTCAGCCCTGGAGTCCTTCTCCCTCAGCATCTCAGAGATTTTAAGTTCAGTTGATAGAGAAAGGCAGCAGGGTATCTGAGAAACTCTCCTTTCAAAAAAAACCAAGCACTAAAACCTTCTCTTGTTTTCTTTAAAGAAATCACTTCAGAAACAGAGGCCCTTTGTGAAAAACCAGAAGATGACACAAAAGATATGATAACTCAGGACCTGGACACCAAGAATGCCCCAGAGCAGCAGCCTGAGGTATTTTCTCTTTCACTTCTTGTTCAAACTCGCAGGGTTTTGGGAGGAACAGGCTCCTTTATGACCTGGAAGGTTCCAAGCAACCTTCTTCTTGCTGCTTTTGAGCACCACCTTGCTTGATGGAAGTGGGTCTTGGTGAAGGGCTGGGATGCACAAATGACAGCAGGGACATGGACCAGCTCAGGAAAACCTCAGGGCAGAACCAAATGCAAGTGCATCTTATTCCGTGGAGGGAGAGCAGGACAGTTAGGAAATAAAAGTTGGAACTGTGTGGGTGTGACTGATCTTAAAAGCCATCATAGACAGAAGAGCCACAAGGCTTTAGTGGCTCTGTGAATACTGATGGAAACTGCCCTCCTGCTTCTGGAAAAGTTCAGTGGCTTTATTCATAGGTTTCATTTAATACAGTGTTTAAATGCTACCTGCAAACTAACAAATTTATGCTTCTTCTGTAGGGCCTTGTGCTCAGTTTTGTTTGCTGACCTTTCTAAAATGCTTGTGTGCTTCTCTTGAAGGGGATTTGTGCACTATCCCAGAAGAAACAGGAGCCTGCTCTACCATCAGTTAAGGATTACAGTCTCTCAGAGTTGTTGTCCCAGTTGGATTCAGGGATTTCACAGACTATGGAAGGCCCTGAGGATCTCAGCCGCAGCTCTTCTGAGTCCAAACTTGCCTCCAGTGACAAGAGGCTTTCAGGAGTTTCATCTGTAGATTCAGCTTTTTCATCCAGAGGATCCCTTTCCCTTTCCTTTGAACGGGAGAGTTCAGGTAATGGTCAAGTTTTCCTTTGTAGTTGTTTGGATTGGGGCATGGGAGGCAATGGGTTGGAGAGTAGAATAACATTCTGGAAATTACTGTTAGCCTTGTTTTCTCTTGCTGTCAGCACTACAAATTTGTTTACTGGAGGTAGTTATTTAAAAGGAAAAAAATAAAAACAAACAAAAAAATGATGTGGTTCCCAAACATGATCTAATGAGAAATAATAAATCTCATTTTGTTTCGTAAAGGAGTAAACTCCCATTATAGCAATTACAGAATCACTCATGTAGAGGTTGGTTGGAAGGGAGGTCACTACTAGTCCAGCATCCTGCTTGACATGGGATTAAAGCCACTGCCCAGTCAGGTCAGCTGAGTTTGTGGCTTTTTCAGTTATACTAAGCCTAAACCTCAGGACTTTAGTTTTTGAGAGGACTTCTCCACCTTCTCAGCAGCCCCTGGGGCCATTGTGATAAAGACCCCCTCACTTTTCATTTCAGGGCTGCAAACCCCAGACATCTGTTTTCCAGTTAGGTAAACAATGGTTAGTGCAGGGAGATCAACCCACAACATCCTTTGGTCTTCATGCCACAACAAAGAGAGTTAGTGGGGGCCCAAATCTGACCTGAAAATGTTCTGGGACTCCTGTGGGGCAAGGGGGGTGAATTGCTGTGCAGGCAGCTCATTGCTGAAACCATGGGCAGGTACGGTTTGATGGGTATCAGAACTGTGATGCTGTTTTTTCCATAGAATCTTAAAGCAGTTTGGGTTGGAATGGACCTTTAGCGAGAAGAGACATCTTCAACTAGATCAAGCTGAATGTGTTCAGGGATGTGGCATCCACTACCTCTCTGGGCAACCTCTTCCAGTGTTTCACCACCATGGTAAAAATGGTAATCATGGTAAAATGGTTTTCATGGTAAAAAATTCTCTTCCTTGTATCCATTTAGATATTGGTACCACAGACATACAGAAGAGGAAGCTAACGGAGGCGATTTTATCTGGAGATACCGGCAAGCTGATGAAGATCCTCCAGCCTCAAGATGTTGATATTGTTTTAGATGGGAATTCCAGCCTTCTGCACTTGGCTGTTGAAGCAGGTCAAGAAGAATGTGTAAAATGGCTCCTGCTGTACAACGCTAACCCTAACCTCACCAACAAGAAAGGGTCCACCCCTCTTCACATAGCCATCGAGAAGAAATTCAAAAGCATCGTGGAACTGATTATGGCCAGGAAAATCAACGTCAACGCCAAAGACGAGGACCAGTGGACCGCTCTTCACTTTGCTGCCCAGAACGGGGACGATTTCAGCACCAAAATGCTGCTTGACAAGAACGCGTCCTTAAATGAGGTGGATTTTGAGGGGAGAGCCCCCATCCACATAGCCTGCCAGTACGGCCAGGAGAACATCGTGCGCATCCTGCTGAGGAGAGGCGTCAACGTCAACATCAAGGGCAAGGATGACTGGGTGCCCCTTCACTACGCCGCCTGGCAGGGCCACCTGCCCATCGTGAAGCTGCTGGCCAAGCAGCGCGGCGCCGACGTCAACGTGCAGACCGTGGACGGGAGGACCTCGCTGCACCTGGCCGCCCAGCGGGGTCACTACCGCGTGGCCCGGCTCCTCATCGACCTGGAGTCGGATGTCAACGCTGTGCAACGGGCTCCTGCAGACTGCTCTGCACATCGCCGCCGAGACCGGCCACACCAGCACCTCCAGGCTGCTCCTCAAGCACGGGGCAGACATGGAGGCCGCCACGGCTGAAGGATACACGGCCCTGCACTTGGCATCGCGCAGCGGCCACTTGGCCACGACAAAGCTGCTGATGGATGAGAGGGCCAGCGTTCTAGCCAGAGGGCCTTTAAACAGGACAGCGCTGCACCTTGCCGCGGAAAACGGGCACTCTGAAGTGGTGGAAGAACTTGTCAGTGCGGAAAATATCGATATTTCTGACAGCGAGGGGTTCACGGCTCTTCACCTGGCCGCGCGAAGGGGGCACGCCAAAGCGGTGGAGGTTCTCCTCAAGCACGGGGCCCACACTGACATGCCGAGACCCAAGGGTCAGACCCCGCTCCCTCCTGCTCAGCACAGCAGGAATAGCTCGCTTACGGTGTTGTTAAGTGACACTTAAGCCAAAGGTGCCCTGTGGTGCTTTTTTACCTGGTGTGAGGAGGCTGCTGGAGCTCAGGGCCTTCTCCAGCCGTGCAGGGATGCGCTCACCAGTGGTGGCAGCTGATGGACTGAGGTGTTTGAGTGGGACTGAGACCAGGTGCAAGGCCAAGAGCTGGAGTCTGCCATGGTCTGTGTCATTCATTCCATGCCTGCCTACCCTGCCTGAATCCGGACATTCCCCTCCCCAAGGACGCTGTGAGAGAAGGATGCAACTTGTGTGTTCTCCCTGCTTTTTTTTTTTTTTTCTTATGTGCCAAACTAATTTAAGAACTAACAGTATGCTTTTTTTTTATTTTCGTCAAAGCAAAAAGCAAAAAAAAAAAAGATGGCATAGATTTGTGGTTCATTGATATTTTGGGCTGAAAGCCTCCAGTGTAGAATAAGCACAACAGCAGTCTGCTGGAAAATAATGCAGGAGTTGAGGAAAGGGCTGTTTAAGGTACAGTTAATCACATTTCTGCTACGTTTTTAATGGAGACATTGATTACAGATTTCCACATACTCAAAGTTTATGAGGCAGACTTAATAACAAGGCAGGATTAAAAAAAAAAATTAAGCAGAAGTAAAAGCTTAACACTGCTGTCTTCATGTACAGTACTCCCTTGTAAGTATCCTGAGATCAGTAAACTGGATTAGGTGCTTAGTGGTTTGTCTTAAATGAGCAAGTCAAGAGCTGAAATTTGTACTGGACTGGAACTGGATGGTCTGTCCTAACACCATTGGACCAATTTGTAAAACACTGTTTGGAGGGGCTGATGACAGAACTGATATACTGTGTATATAGGATTTCTACCTGTTGTATGCTTTTTTCTGCTGAAGAAAATAGATTGCTTAGAGTGGGTATGTTTTAATACACCTTTTAATTTCACTCTTTTCAAAGTACAAATGTGGCCTGTTATTAATAAAAAAAATTGTGTTCCACAACCTGTCTGTATTTTGGAGTCAATAAAGCAACTGAAAACCCATTGACCAACAACAGAGAACACAACTATCACGTGTTTAGTGATCACAGAATGGGTTAGAAGGGACCTTAAAGGCCCCCTGATTTGAGCAGGGACACCTTCTACTAGATCAGGCTGCTCAGAGCTCCATCCAGCCTTGTTTTGAATGATACTGAAGCCCAAACTGTTGACATGTAAGGCTGCCCTCAGTTTTACATTCTCTACAGCTTTACAGGAAGTCAGGAGCTTGCAGGAAAGGGAGGTGTTTGTTATTTACAGAACAAAGTTGTAGAATAAAGCCTCACATAACCTAATCTTTATGCGTGTAACAGATTGATGTACAACAGGGATGGTTTCCTCTTATGCTGTAGCTGTTAGTGGAGAATGAAATGGTATTAAAAAGTACATGGTGAAGCTCATGCCACTACATGGAGGTTACAAAGCAATGCCACTCTTAGCAGAGCATGGCAGTCCCAGCAAGCTCCTAAAGGTGTTGACAGTGAAACTTCTCCCTCAACAAACAGCTGTCATTTTCCTGCTTCCTTCCACTTCTTTGGAGACCAGTAAGGTGGCCATGTTTCATTAAGCTGTGCTTAATCACTGCCTCAATATAGCAAATTCAACCACAGACCACTTGGTCTCTCAAGCTTAAATGCTTGGCTTAGTCTAGCACACACCATTCCCTTCTATTTCACAGTCTCCAGAACAGTGAGATTAAAGATACTTAAAATCCCAGTGCTTGCCTGAAGTGCAAAAGAGCTGTAAGATCAGGTAACAGCAGTCTTGCACCTCCTAATAAAGGCGGTTAACACCAGCAAGGCAAAGGGAAAGTACACTTATAAAATGCTTTTAAAACAGCTCAAACACTGCTTTGCCAGTGCATTCCTTCAGTGCCTAATAATAATAGTACATTAGCTTCTAATTAAACATGAGGCCACACTCATGAGACTTTATTTCCATGCTGTCTTTCACAACAACAGGTACCAGCTATGCACTACAGGGAAGGCAGCACAGCTGGCACTAGACAAAAAAACCCCAAAGGATTGCAATGACATGCTGCCAGAATTGCAGTACTGGAGTGGGTATTTTAACCTGTGAACCAGCCTTCCTTGGGGACAGGAGGGGTGAGAGGGGTGCTAAATTGGCACTAATGCAGCAATTAGGAATTACTGTTTCGTAAAGGTCTCCTATGGGTGACTTTTCTGTATGTGCACTCCTCTGACTTTCAGCTAAGTCTCTGGCTGTTGACCTAAAGCTTACAGGCATTTCTTTGTATCCTTCCAGTCTCAGGAGTGTTCTTTTAAAAAACCCTGTAGGCTTGGGAGGTGGGTTTGAGGTGGTGTGTGACACAAAGGGCTCCTTGGAGCTGAGCCTGCTCCAGGTCCCCCAGCTGCTCCCTTGCAGGTGAGAGGGCTGAAAGATGAACATCAACTCTTCTGTTCACCTCCAAGATCAGGCAGAGGTCGCTTGTGGGGTTTCTGGAGACATCTCATCCACTTCCTTCCTTCCCTCCTTCCGTCTCATCCATGGGCTTCTGACCATGGCCCCGGGTGTCTATTTCAGCCCAGGGAGAAACATAAGAAAAAACAATACAGTGAAATGCTGTTCATGACCACAACCTTCACCTTTCCATGTCTAGATGTGGTTTTTCTTCCTGCACAGCTCTGGTGGCACAGTCTGGGCTCCTGCCAGCACCCACTGGTGCCGTCTCCCCGGGCAGGAGCCCCAGCAGTGGGGAAGGTGCCTCACACCATCCCCATTCCTGACTCCTCCATCCCAGCCTCTGGCCCCGGGGGAGACACAGCCCCTGCTGCATTACCTGTCTTTGCAGCAGTTTGTTCCCAGCACCAGGCAGCTCTATTTACCTGCTGCTGTGTTTGTACAGGCCTCGAGAGGACTCGACAAGCCTGTGGTTCAAACACGCTGCTGCTGCTGCTGGAGGTGGTGCAGAGGGGAGAGAATTGCTGGCTGATTGCAAAGAGGCCCCGAGGCAAACCTCAGCCCTTTCATTCCTGCCTCCTCTCCTCTCTTGCACCACCTTGGCTCCACTCAACATCAGGCTTGCAAGAAAAACAAGGCATGTGGGAGCTGCTCTGCCAGGCCTCCCTTAGCAGAGGGCTCTGGAGGAAGGGATAGCTCCTCCTCCCCACGCTCCTTTAACCCCAGCTGGGTGGCATGAGGTGCAGACCAGCTCATGGGTATCTCCAAAAATCCCAGGCAAAGCCTTCAGGTGCTAAAGTGCTCATGGGGTGCAAAGCTGTGTTACTTCCCCGGCTGTCTCTGGGCTCAGCTGTTGATCAGATCCCGTTGTCCCTGTGTTTTGGGGAGGGAGCATCCAGCCTTTCCCCTTCCTTGACTTCTGATGTGTTTCTTTGGAGGAAACCCACACAGGCAAGGAAGACAGAGCAGTGGTGTCAGTATACAACACGAAAGAACACAAGCACACTACCTCCTCAAGGTGAAGGAAGAAAGAGAAAGTTTATTTTCCTGACTCCAACATTTATAGTTTTCCAAAAGTGACAGCGGATTGGAGGGTGATAGTGACACCTCTCCAATGACACTGGTCAAACCAACAGGCCATCAACTTTCTCCTCCTCCATAAAAGAAGACAAAACAATCACTTATTTACAGAAAGTGTCTGAGAAAGTTCACCACAAGAATATCAATATCAGAAGGCCTAGAAAATCTTAAAAAACCAGGGTGACACAGTGGGTTCTCCAGACATCAGTCCTGGGGTGAGGGGGTTGAGGGAAGATGCCCAGCTGCACTTTGCCTGTCCTATTCTTTGGCTAAAACAACCTGAAAGTGCATCCAGGTCTCTGCATGAAGCCTGTAACAGCTTTGGCCACACCAGTTTGGTATTGGAGAGGGATGGATCATTCACAGCACTGCTTCACTGCCTCCCCTCTTCCTCTTCTGGGACTCTCTTTCATCCAAGGCTGTGGTGAAATGCCAAACCCAGGAATCATAGAACCATTCAGGTTGGAAAAGACCTCCAAAATCATCGAGTCCAACAATTTACCCAGCACTGCCATGACCACCATTATTGCCAGCCAAGCCAGGGAGAGGCTCAGAGCCCAAAGGGAGCGGTGCTTCAGCAGGGCAGGGTGAGAGCACAGGAAGCCCTTTCCAGGGGAGGTGGCACAGGCAGATCCCAACACATCCAGCTGGGCGTCAGGGGCTGTCACAGTGAGACACAGGGCTGGGAGGGCATGAGCTGGGATGGAGAGCAGGGTGGGGAGGCTGTGCCCTGGGGACACCCTGCAGAGGCTGGCACAACACCCAGCTGGGCTGGAAAACTCTCACTGCTGCACCAGAGATGTCCTGAGCTCATAGAGAAACACTCAGCAGGCACTTGAGGAAGAATAGGATTTAAAATCAGTGCTGCCACTACCTGATTTACCTGGTGTTTTTGAAATACTGTGGGAGAGGCTTTCAGGCTTTGCTCTGCAGTGATGTGGAGCTAAGACCATTTAAAAGCTAATAACGAGCAGCTTGTGATCCACACAGAAACACCTTGCCTGAGAGACTTGAGTAGAAACATGCAGGAGGGTAAGGCAAACACTCCAGAGCTGTGGCCAGGAGAAGGGGAAGGATGTTCTGCACTCTCCCCTGGAAGAGCAGGCAGGAGCCCGTTTGCTCTGCCCCAGAGGCACAGAGTAACCCTTGACAGGAATAAGGGCCGTGGGCCAACTCAGAGCATGCACAAGGAGAGAAATCTGCCTGACGAGTCTCCCCCACCCCAGTCTCCAGTGCCTGATCAGATCAGAGGAAATAAATCCTGGCAGAGCCAGTTTTCACAGGAGTTCATGCCCTGACCCTGCCTCAACAGGGAGCGGGTCCAATACGTTTCCCTTTTATCTATTTAAATAGGATTGCTTGTCTTAGTCCACTAACAGGCAGAACATGCCAAGTCCTGTGCTGAATTACTGATGTCTGCTGTGTTTTAAAACCCCCAGTGAGGCTGGCTTTGCCCCAGCATTGCCTTGCTTTTGCAAAGATGCTTAGCTAGGGGCATTGTAGGAGGTTTAGCAGTGCACAATTATAACTGGCATTGGAAACTTCTATCTCACATCCAAAAGCACACGTGCAGTGGGGTTTAGGTATTTGCAAAATCAAAGTCGAGACATTTGTGGTGAATATAAAAGCTGACTTCAGCCTGACCTCTGCCAGTCTCCACAAAAGACTACATCTTCTTTTTAAAAAAGGTAAGATTTAAAAACTATTCAGCAGATCTTGAAGAAGATGCTGGGTGCCCTGAGATTAACTCAGCCTGACCACTGACTTTCCAAAGCAGAAAAGCCTTTATTCCCCAGGTCTCGACATAAATCCAGATTCTGATGGTGATTTATTAAAGAAAGGTGGTACTGCTCCATTGTTCACCAAGCCAAACTGCTCTCAGGATCATCTCTGTTCTCCCCTTATCCTCTGAGCTCCTGACACATTTCTCACTGCACCAATTCCCAGGGAAGAAGTTTGCTTTAGTGCAGCAAACCAGGGCAGCCAGTGCAGATGCAGACAAGCTCTTGGGCCACAGGTACAGCCCACAGTCTGCACCTCCCTCCCATTCACCAGTGTTTTCTCTGCCAAAAAGCTCCCAGCTGTAAAAAAAGTTCCCACTCCCCAATGCAGGTCATTTCCAAAGCAAAAACCTTTGCAGAGTTGGAAACTGAGGGGCTCATTTCCCATCCTTGTCTCTGCCAGCTCTGGGGAAAGAGAGCTGCAGAACTGCTCCTGGCATCCCCATGGCTGTGCCAAGGACACAGCCCCAGACATGCTGTCAGCACAGCACCCTGTGTTTCCTTCCCAGAGGCCTGCCAGGATGAGGCAGCCCTGCAGCAGCCCTTGGTCCCTGGTGGCAGCCAGCTCAGCATGTGCCAGCAAGCTCTGTGCTACAGCTGGCTCTGGCTCACAGGGCTGGCTGGGCTTTGCCAGCCAGTTTTTGGCAGGGAGGTGGTGTTGGAGATGCCACTGGACTTTATCCATTCATTTCTCCTCATTAGTAACCAAAACAGCCACCCCAGCCAGGGTGAAGCCTGATGGTGGAGGCTGTTGTTAATGAGCTGCGCTGGCAAGCACACCCAGCAAAGAGAAAGGGCTGGGGAGGAGTCATCGAGGCTCAGGACCAGCCTGTGCCACTGGGGAAGCTGAGCCATACCTGATCCTCCCCCTCCTCCCTCTGAGCTTCCCTTCCCTCTCAATTTGCTGAGAGGTAACTCAGCTCCTCCTTCCTGGAGGAGTTAGAAGAAAAAATAAACTAAAAGGCCAACAAGTGTGGAGGAATACATCAGCCTCACCCTGCTGGCAGAGGCTTGTGCCTAGAGGGGGTTCCCTTTTTCCCCACAATGGGTGGGTGTTGGCAGCTGAAGGGCAGGGGGGAGCAGGGGTCAGGCAGAGGGTGCAGTGCCAAGCCCACCCTTGGAAAGGGACTGTTCTGCTCCATGGTGTTTCAGCATTGTGCTGGCAGCCTCTCTAGCCTGAAGCAAGCCAAGAAAAGGTGCTCGAGGGGAGGTTGTCATTGCTTTAACAACAGCAGCCTGTTCCCAAGGCTGGAAAGAAGATTTTATACATCTGAGTCTCATTAAAACCAGAGGGACGCTGACCTATGGGACTTGGCCAGTGTTGTGCTTGATGCCTGCAGACATCTGGAACTGCTCCTTGAAATGCCACCTCCTGTGCTCCCTCCTGGCCCACACTGCAGCACCCTGCTCCAGCCAGGGCTCTGCAGCAGCCAGAAAAACGTGTAAAATTGGGTTATTTCCATGTAAAATTCCCAGAACTGCTCTGAGGTGTGCCACCAAGGCCCCCAGTGCGTGCCACTACTTTGTCCCCTCTCTGAGCTGGCAGGCAGGGCTCTCCCAGTGTCACAAGGCTCACAGCAAGGCAGTGCGACTTCCCAGGGAAGGACCCAACCCATTGATCGAACCCATCTGGGCTCTTTGTAGGCAATCAACAGGACAGGGTGAGGTAGGAAGCCATGGGGATGGGGTCTCCAGCCATTCCAGCTTTTTAGAGTGGCTCTTTCCTCACTGCCCTCACAGGGACAGCTGTGTGGCCCTGCCCCTCCCTGCACAGGCACACACCTGTGCTCACTCACACAACACTCACTTCTTGTTTTTACACTGAAAATTCTCCACTTCTCACGGCAGGGAGCTCTCAGAGTGTTGTCACCTTATTGCAAAGCTCCCATACCTTCTCAGTGATTTCTCACGGGCATCTCCTTGCAGCACTGACTCCTTCTTCCTCACAGCACAGCCAACAAACTCCAACTCTCTCCTCACCCAGATAACCCACTCTTTTATAGCACTCATCCTCACTGGACACAGCTGTGGCCTGTTAAGGGCAGGCCTGTTCCTAATCTTTGGTGATTAGCACAGCTGCAACTCCTCAGGGGGGAGATTGCCTTCTGCACTATCTTTATTTTCTTACAGTCTATCCCCTCACATCAGAGTACAACAACCACCAAAATCCCCCCAGCACAAGCAGGCACATGGCTCTCTGCTTTCAGGGGCACATGAAATCATGAGGATGTGTCAGGACCCAGGACATCCCTCTGGCTGTCCTGAGCAGCCAAGACCCCTGCCAGAGGGCTCAGAGATCCTGGCACAGAGCCCAAGGTGCCCCTGTGGTTTTGATTATGACCCATGGAGCAAGTTACCAACCTTAGATGAAGATCTGCAAGCCACAACAGTTTAAATAGAATAATAGTGAAGTTATCACAGGGTGAAAAAGTAGATTTTGGGGTTTCTGGTACGGGGGTTCATGAGGCAAGATGGAGGAATCTGGGTGTGTCCAGCCTTTCTCCTTCTTGTTCTTGGCCTCCATCTTCTGCTGTGATGTTGGCACATTTAGACTGGTTTAGAGTAGAAGCTCACTGTCTAATATAGGTGATGGGTATTGGAAAGTAATTGTAAACATTGTACACATAGTTTTTAGTATAAAGACATAACACTGCCCCAGGGGCAGGCAGAGTGCCTGGAACTGTCCTGCTGCCCACCTTGTGCAATGCTTTGCTGACCTGATCCCACAGCAGTCTGCAGCTCTCCCCTTTGGCTACTCCATCCCAGCTCCCTGAGGTCTCTCAGAGCACCTACAAGGCTAAAAGCTGCCTCAGGCTGTGTCCCTCGAGGCTGACAAAGGTTGGAGTTCATTGTGACACATCACAACCCCATAATCCACTCCTGTAGAACACTGATGATGTCAGAGAGGAATCAAATCCCATCTCCAAAGAAAGAGCAAAAAAACACCCACTTCCTCAACCATGAACATTGGTATGGTTGTTCCCAGCTCAGAAAGCATAACCTGGGTGAGACCACCATTCCTCAAATTTGGTTTTGTCTCAAGAGTTTCCTGTGTTAAAAGGCCAAGGAAAAATCAAATCATAATTCATAATTCCTCTCTAAGAAGTTAGGAAGCACAGTGCTCATAGGGAAAATGCCTTCTGCATCCCAGTCACTTATCACAATGTCCACTTTATCTATAGTAAATATTTAAATATTTCCAGAATCCTACACTGCTCTTCAGTTACCATTTAAAAAACTTTTAATAGATATATATGTATTGTTTTACATATTCAGACTCATAAATATATATGTGTGTGCATATATATATATATTCACATACATTAAAAAAAAACCTTGAAAGCATTTGTTTGACAAGTCTAAAGGCATCCTGCCTTTGGATTCTGCTTCTACCTCCTCTTGTCTTATTTAATAATATTTAATATCTCAAGATATTTAATAATATTACAAGATATCCTCTTGTCATACTTAATAATATTCAATAAGTAATACTTACCTTATTTTTAGCAGTCACACAAGACAGGATACAAACTCCTACTGATTCCCCTACAACGCTACTTGTTGACAACAGCTCCAGCCCCATCTCATCCCAACAACCCAAATCCAAACCCAGGTGCAAGGACTTGGTTCCAAAATGGTACATGAGGCTGCTGCTCCTGCATCACCAATAACTAAAGGAGCTGCAAGTAATTGACTTACTTCTGGCCTCAGCTCTTTCCAGGGGTTTATTGTGGTTTGTTTGTGCGAGACTGAGATGGGGCTCTGAGCACCTGGTCCAGTTGAAGGTGTCCCTGCCCATGGCAGTGGGGTTGGAGCTCGATGATCTTTAAGGCTCTTTCCAACCCAAACCATTCTATGGCTCCTCCCCTTGTCCCCCAGCTGCCTTTTTCACCATATTTTAACAACTGCTGCTCCTCTGGAGGTCATTCTTTGGCCCACAAAGAAGGGATTTATCAAGCATTTCTAACTTCCATTGCAGACATACATGTGCACACACAGAGTGAGAAGTTGCAGAGCTACATTGCTTTTTATCAACCCTTTTCCTGCCCTTCTGCTGTTTTCCTTTACTCTAAGGCCCTGAATGTATCCCAGATTAACAAAATTCACCAAAGACCAAGATGCAAGGGGCAAAAATTTCCGGCCAAATGGATGAAGACTCCCAGCAAAGTTAGGTTTATATATCTCAGCTGAAATTGTCCCCCTGCCCCTGGTGAGTGTCAGGAGCTCTGTGCCAAGCCCTGGCCACTCCTCACCAGCCACTTGTCATGCCAGAGGATTATGGCTTCCTCGAAGGCCTCTTGAGAGGCTTCAATTATCTTCCTTGATCAGATGTCAGAGCTCCTGTGCCAGCACTAAGTGCCAGGAGCAGACCCAGCCACAGGAATATTTGCTCCTGAGCAAGGCACTGGGTGTCCTGCAGCCCCAGCAGCTCAGCTCCAGAAAGTTCCATTTCTTGAGAGGTCTGTTCTGGGAGAGGCACAGCCCAGCTCTTGAGAGATACTCATTCTCTGGAAAAATCCCTTTACCCAGGGTTTTTCTCCTGGGAAGCTGGAAGGCTATGAGAGGCCTCAGAGAAAAGGGAAACAATTCTTATCTCATTTGCTTCTCCTGTGTTTTGCTGCTTTGGAATGTGTTTGGAGATTGTTTACCCACAGATGATTGTTTCATTGGATTCTGGTGTGAGTTGTTTTGACTCTTTGGCCAATTGGGGCCAAGCTGTGTCAGGACTCTGGAGAGAGAGAGTCGCGAGTTTTCATTATTATCTTTTCAGCATTCAGTAAGTATCTTTTCTGTATTCTTTAGTATAATATAATATAATATAATATAATATAATATAATATAATATAATATAATATAATATAATATAATATAATATAATATAATATAATATAATATAATATAATATAATATAATATAATATAATATAATATAATATAATATAATATAATATATAATGCCTTCTGAGAACATGGAGTCAGATGCATCATTCCTGCCTTCATTGGGGCATCCTTGCAAACACAACTCTGGGGCTTTGGGGGCAGCTCTGCTGCTCCCCAGGACACCAGGAGAGTTGAATGAAATGGAAGAGGGAAGTCCTTGGTGCTGCTGCTGGAGAAACCTGCCAGAAGGCCAGAGCCAGCCTCAGGTTTTGGGTTTGGCTTCTCCTCCGGTGCTTTTAACTCCTTAAAGCTCTTCCTGAACAACCAATCCAGTCCTCCAGTTCTGCCCAAAAGGCATTTGGCCAAGAGCAGGGAAGTTAAGATGTCAGTACAAACACATCTGATGCCAGCAGAGTTTGGCTGCAGATCTGAGTTGTGACACAATTAATACCTAACAAGGATATAAATATTATATTGTGACACATGCAAGATCACCAGGCTTCCACAGAATATGTTGTTGTTGAGGAGCCAAGAAATAATCCTTTAAGCATGGATTAAATTCAGCGCTATTTGACATCCCATCCTTCAATCAAGCCATTAAGAGAACCTGGGACAGGAAGATTTCCTCACTAGAAAAAAATCACATCTGGGTGAGATATTTTCTAGCATCCATGAAAATAAGAAGTTATGAGGCTCTCTGAGGAATGGCTACTCCAATCTAGTGCCTGCTTTTGCCTAGGCTGCATTAAATGTTGATCGCTTGTATGAAAAAGGTCATTAAGCTGCAAATGTGTCCTGTCTTTCAATTCAGCTGCAAACTTCACCCAGCTCCTTTAAGCCAGCTCCTAAATGCCCACATTTGGTGTCCCTTGAAGCAGCACTTGCAGGGGTGTTGTCACTGCAGGGTGACCCAGCAGTGACACGAGGCTGTGCCTGCAGTCACCACACGTGCCAGGGGTCCAGCCTGCCCTTCCTTTCCTCAGGTGTGCCAGCTGCCACTGCAAGGCTGCTTCAGCCTCTCTTCATCCCCTGCTCCTCTTCTGGGCCCTGCCCTTTGAGTCGTGCTGAATTCATGCACCCAGAGCTGAGAGGTGAATCCTCAGTGATTCACAGGGCAGGGGGAGGGAGGGAAATGAACACAAAGGACAGCACGTGTGTTTCAGCCCTGTCCAGTGGAGATTTTCTCTCCCCTCTGTATCCTGCAGGGCTGCACTGTGATCTCCAGAGGCTGGAGGTGTCTGCTTCCCTGGAGAAGCTGTTTCAGTGTTTTACAGCTGCCAACATCCTCTGTAACTCAGCCTGTGACCCTGCACAGTCACTACAGGTTTTTTCTCTCTCTCTCCCTGCCACCTACAGTAGAGGTCCTCAAGGGATCCACCTTTCACTTCCTCCTCTCTTAGCTGAGCTGAGTTATTAGGGGTCTCTCTCTCTACCAGCAGCAAAAAGGGGAAAGATATGGCAAACTTAAGAATTCAGAAAAGAAAGCCAACTCCTGTAACAGAAATGTGGAGGAAGAACATCAAGAAGAGAGCTGGAAATGAAAAGCACATTGTGAAATTATGCAGCATCCCTGCAACAAAATCAGTTATACAACTACTTGTGAGGGCACCTATTTGCATTATTCATGAGGTATTAATTACACAACTCTTATTTTTTCCTTTTGAGACTCTGCCATTGCAGCTCAATACCTGCAGCAGGTAACCCAGCAGCGCTTTTCTGCCTCCAACACAGCCTATTCAGTTTTCTCCTCCTACCCAATTATGACAATTACTTTCTTATCCTCCTCCTTTATTTCCCTTGACTCCCATTGTTTGAACCAGCCATTACATCTTTCATGTTCCTGTACCAAAGTTGCTCTGTGCAGACCCCACCCAGGGCAGCGCCATGACATCACCTGGTGTCAGGAAACAGCTGAAATCAGCTCTCCACCAGGTGTTTTTCTGACAGCTCCTAACAAAAAGGAGGCTGTGGGTTTGTTTTGTTTTCCTCTGACTGCTGCATCTCTCCCTGGCCTCCTCTTGCCATCCATTCCTGCTGGGAACATGCTGGATGAACATGGATGGTCTCAGAGGCTGTTCCAGGTGTGACAGGGATCCCACTGCCCCAGCACAGCATGCCAGCTTCTCAGAGCTGAAATCCACAGCACCGAGGGTCTGAGCATCCCCCAGGATCCAGTCTTCCCACAGCAGCACCAGGCAGCAGTGCAGGGTCTCCTCCCACACATCCAGGTCTGGGGCTGTGCTCAGCCCACAGCAGGAAACTTTCTTCCCGATTAATTATTGGGAGCACCAACAGAGAACCAAAGAAACCCCACATTTGCAAGGGCTAGAAAAACCTGACCAAGCCAGAGACTATTAAACCAGGGTCAATAGGGCTACCAGCCACACAATCCCAGTTGTTTAGGTTGTTCATTAAATATAAATTTTCATGGCCAGATCGAATGCAGCACAGCCAGCTTCCGGTATCCCTGCAAGTGTGCCTAAGCTCCCCCAGCAAACAGTGGGAGAAAATGAGGGAAATACTGAATTTATTCATCCATTCCACCCTTCTCAATCTGGGGCTGAAACTCTGTGTAAGCTGAATGGGAGGGAGGGAGGGAGGAAGGAAGGAGCAGAAGGAAGTGGCGGAAGTGGTGGAAGGAAGGAAGGAAGGCACGCCAAATCCCACGTAGGGATTTGCCTCCACTGTGTTGTTCAACAGCCCCAGGAAAGCCCAGCAGTGAGAAGCTCCTGGGACACACCTCAGGGCATCACTGGAGCTACAGGAGGGTTTTGGTGCAGATGGAGATGGAGCACTGGGCTCATGCCTGAGGTTAGAGGGAGGCAGAGGAGTGCAGGATCAGCAGAGCCAGGTGTCTCCTCTGGTGGGTCCTCCTGGGCAGAGTGCTGCTTGTGAGAGATTGCTGGCAAAGCAGACTGTCTAACAGGGTGGGTTGAGCTGCCCAGGCTCCTGGGCTAACCCTGGGGTTGGGTATGCTTGTGGACATCATTCCAGAAGGAACAAAGAGCTGAGTCTAACATTCTGCTTTTAGCAGGGACTACAGACCTCCAGTGAGTGCTGCTGTCTCTGGGGGTAATTGTGTGATCCACCCTGAGCTAACAGTGCTTCTTTAGGCTCCTGTGTTGGGGTTCTGCCTCAGCAGAAGATGACCTAAAATGAGTCATGGAGGAAGTTTCTGGAAGGTTGGAGATACTGGCTGAGGATTCCTGGGTGTAGGGAAGGCTCAGAGCTGGAGGCATGCCTGGTGATCTTTTGGGTGCATTGGGTTTGCATGGCAACATTTTGGAGGTTAGGATGGCTTCTATGAGAAGCTGCTAGAAGCTTCTTTTGTGATCAAAAGAAATAACATGAACAATATTACCTAGAAGATGAATGCAAGCCAGTGGTCATCAAGGGAGCAAGTAACTTATTCCAGGAACACTTAACATCCATTTGTCCCAAACAAGGGTACCTGAGCCAGCATTCCTGCGATGAGCCAGTTTTCACTTCTGTTCACAATGAGGAAAACTGCTTTTCTGAGACCTAACACCCATCTTGCCCTTTTCTTAAGCCTAGACCACAACCCCATCTGCTTTTACCTGTCACAGACATCTTTTATGAAAAATCCTTTCCTTAGGATTTTTTCTCCTGAGAAGCTGAGAGGCCTCAGGAACAAAATGTAAACATTGATTATCTGCTGCTGTGGAATGCAACAGGTGCATCTGTGATGGGTCTTGTGTGGTTGTTTCTAATTAACGGCCAGTCACAGTCAGCTGGCTCGGACAGAGAGTTCGAGCCACAAGCTTTTGTTATCATTTCTTCTTTTTCTATTGTTAGCTAGCCTTCTGATTGAAATCCTTTCTTCTATTCTTTTGGTATAGTTTTAATATAATATATACCATAAAATAATAAATCAGCCTTCTGAAACATGGAGTCAGATCCTCGTCTCTTCCCTCATCCTTGGATCCCTGTGAACACCGTCACATTTACCCTGTAGTTTGCTTTTCATGGCTGCAAACAAAAATGCCTGTTCAGTATATAGACTATGCATATATCTACACAATTAGTTGAATCTGGCCCAGAGTAATCAACACTGGATCACACCAGGAGGCACTGGCTGGTTTTAGCCTTACAGTAAAATCTCATCTGCCTTCTGAGCCAATCAAAGACTATTTGCCTCCACATAAATCAGCCCTTATCTTTGCCAGACAGGCCCTGCAGATGCTCATGCCATATCAAACTCTTCAGCTTCTGCTCTCAACACTCTAATCCAGTGATGTTGAGCTGAACCTAAGTGAATTATGACCCTTTTGCCCCAGGTGATGCTGACTCTTCAGTTTTATGGGACTACAAGAACCGAACAGAAATTACAGCTTTGGGAGCAGCCTGAGCCCTAATGATGGGATGATATCCTTGCTTACAGGCCCTGAGCTGGCACAAAATGAATAAGGATTCTTCATCCACAGGGTAGTCATGCTATTTTTAAATGTCCATCAGGACACAGCAGAATAGAACATAAAGCCCAAGAGATCTTCAGCCCGTGATAAACCAACCCATGATCATCCTGCTTTCTGCCATTTTTAAAACAAAACAAAACAAAACAACAACAACAACAACAAAAAAACCCCAAACAAACAAAAAAACCAGGAAAAAAACCAAACCCAAAAACCTTGAGAATTTTTTCACACCTGAAGAAATCACAGATAACTCAGGGTGACACCCTCACTTTTGCTTGTTTGGCCTTGCAGGCACAGAGACATATTGATCCATGCAACTCTTTAGTCCCTTAATTTTCTGCATGGTCCCTCAGACACAGGAACCTCAATCCCCCCACCCACGTGGCACCAGTGCTAATCCAAGCCCAAAGGCAGTGGAAACGCCCCAGAAAGCTCAGGGCAGGGCCAGGGCCTCATTCAGCAGGATCTGAGGAGTTTCCTGTTTTACCACGAGGTAAATCCAGGAGCCTGGGATGAGAGCCTGCTCGGCGTCCTGGAGGGATTAGTGCTTTCCATAGGGATGAGCTGCCAGAGGTCCTGTGCTAAGATGAGGGCCAAGATTAGGAACAGCAGGGTTGGTGGAGCCCAAGTGATCCACAGAGCTCTCAAGCAGGAGGAGGGTTGGCATTAAAACAAGCCAATGACTTTTGGGGTGTTTTGGGATGAGGCAGGGACTCCCACATTTGTGTCTACAGGCACAAACACAATGCTTGGGTTGGCAAAGCCTGTTTTCCTGCTGTGATGGGCCCAGTGGGAAGGATGGTGGCAGGGTGATTTAGCCCTCCTCACCATCACTGTCTGCCCAAACTCACCATCAGCTCCACCCATGGGGCCTTCCCAGCTCCCTGTTCAGGCCACACTGACTCCACTTTGCCCAGTGCTGCCAAACCTCCGGCATCTGGTGCCTCCTCATCGCCCCTTGGCAAACTGCAGCCCTCTGTTGCATATCAAAGGAGAAGGATCCAGCAGGATTAGGGCTCAGAACAATGCTTGGGGAGATCTCAGCCTGCTTCTGAATCATTCAGGGCTGGGAGGCTGGATTAGAGATGGTGCCACTGGAAGCCAATAGCTCCTGCTTTTTTTTTTTTTTTTTTTTTTTTTTTTTTTTTCTGGGGCTGGGATGCTACTCCATGGCATGCTAGTTTTTAAATACAGGTTTGGCACTTTATCCCAAAAGTCTAGGCCAAATGATAAATCCTGGAGATTTGCATAAACACTGGTGTCAGTCTGGATGGCTTCTGTGTAACTGTGGGGCATGTGTGGATCTCCTGGGTATACAATAGCAGGAGCAAATAACTTAATAGGTCTGTTGTAAGTAAAGCCTGCATCAAAGGCTGGAGTTGAAGCCCTGATTAAGAAAACCAAGGGATGAAAAGCTAAGCTGATTTACACATTTTGCAACACCTCCCAAAGTAGAATGAGGGCTGCTGGTAATAGCAGCAAGCGTCTCCTGGTTTGTCTTGGGGCACAAATTGTTCTCCAGACAAACACAGGCAAGCCTAGAACCAGGCTTAATATTAGGGAAGGAGACAACCGAAGACCTCTTTATTGTTGTTTTCACTTTGGCTTAGAGCATTGCAGTGGCTGCTGTCCTGGCAGGAGATTATCAACACGCTCAGCACTCGCTGCCTGGCTGGTGCCTTGGCTTGGTCAGGGTGCTGCAGTCAGCACTCAGACAGTGGCACCTCTTTGCCCAGGCCCAGGAGGTCCACAGGGATCAGTCCAGGTTAACACCAGAGCCACCTGCCCTCCCCAGCACCACCTTTGCTCCTCAGTCCTGGCACGAGAAACCATCTCAGAACCAGCCCCACTGCTCTCGTGGCACCACCCAAAGCCAGGATTTGTGTCCCTTGCTCCTGCTCCCTTGTTGTCCTCTGCTATTCTGCAGCACAGGTGTGTCCTGACACCCACCAGAGAAGATATATCCAGGTAATTTATCCAAATCATCAGGGGAATTGTTTGGGAGCTACAAATTCCAGAGAACACATCCTGCTATCCCCCCATGCCCCACTCCCCCAATAGCAGATGTTGGCTTGGACAACCCATCTGAATTTTTCCATTCCCAATTAATTCACTTTAAAATTTACAATTTTTTTCAGAGTTTCTAATTGAAGTTTTATCTTCTTTTCAAGGTCATTGTTATCTTTTAGAGTTGGAGAACCTCTGTTGACTCTGAATAATTGCCTTTCTACTTCCATCTGGCATTACTGACAGGGCTATTGAACACAAAGTAATATGAACTTGGGTTTATAAAATTTACATTTTATTACAATAATCTTTCACATGAGAGGTACCTCTTCCTCTTTTATGTACCCCTGTCCACCTTCATGTGCAAATGTATTGCTCATAAATTTTAATAGATATTGGAAATGCTCACTGGAGTGGGAACAGTCTTTTTTCACTGGCCACAAACACAATATGACAAGCACTAACATTTTTTTCCACCCTGCTCATTTTTTTTTTGATCCTGCCTTCTTATTTAATAATAAACCAGGCTGTGAACACATTGACTCATCTGTTGTTTTCTCAAAATAGTGAGAAGTTTTATTTATTTTTTTTAATCAGTAACCACCAGAGAAAGGAATGCCTCATAAGATAAAGGCATTTAATTAGTTTGTTTGCTGTTAAGAAAAATATGTAGGTGGATGTGGGAGAACTGCCAAGCCAAAGTGGTCTGGCTTTGCTGACAGTTCAGCAAAAGAAAAAGATTAGACGTCATGGAAAAAATTACTCCCTGAACAGGAAAAGCTGGACATGGCACATATTTCTCTTCATGCTCCAGCTTTGTAACAGTAAAAGGAACCTCTAGCAGCAGCTAACAGGACACATTTAGTGTGCAAGAGAGCTGCAAGACAACAAAGCTGGCTGATTCACAGGGCTTTGGTAATTACATGACATTTCTTGCAAATCTCTTGTTCTTCTTCAGTGTTATTGTTAATATTATTATAGCAAGAGCTCTGTCCCTTGTCTCCCCAGACTGCATAAAGGCCAACATGTCAGCACTGTGAACCTTTGGCTCCACTGTGCACAATTCAGAGCAGACCCAGACATCAGGATACTTCCATTTATACCTCAGAGCACGCTACAAAGCAGAATAACCTTTTGGAACCAGGTTAGCAAACAAACAGCACCGTATCAACCACCCTCATCTTGATTTCAATGCTGCTCACATTCTTGTGGACACGAAACACTCGAGGTACAATGTGCTGGAATCCCAAAATACAAACAAATCCAGAGAGCCCATAATGTGGCACAACTCTGCTTAGAGTTTGGCCATTCTTGCTGAAGGCCAAATTTGCCCCTGGACACCCTCTGTAGCCTGTGCACAGCTGGGTCCTTCTGGTCTGCCAAGGAACTGCTCCCCACACTTGACTTTGTGCCACGTCTGAAGTGGGGTTGTGCCTGTCTGTACCAAACTCATCTCCAGGGCATTCCAGACAAAGCTTTCCAGCTGGCTGCTGCATCAGGAGAGCCTACCAGCATGTTTTGTGTACAGTCTCCTAATGCCAGTCATCCTTTACCCTTTAGACTTTTGTCCCAGATAACATCCAAACAGCTCCGTACCTTTCCTGAAATCCACGATTCTTATCGTGGTGACCCAGCTTTTTTTATGATCACTTAGCTCACTCCCACATTTGGGATTGTTCAATCCATTTCTGTTAACCAGGAAGGATACCGAAATATCCAGTCTATTATTAGCTGCCTCCCATTTCTGAGATGAGCTGTCTCTCCCGTGCTGGAGGAACCTGGCCACACAACTCCTTCTCCTGTTGACCTTTTTCTCTTGACCTTTGGGAGAGTGAGATGTCTGTTTACCACATGGTCCCACCCTCAGACAGTCATGGCAGGGATTTTTATTTATTTTTAAATCACCATGCCTCCCTTTCCATGCTGTAGGGATCTGTTACAGACTCTCACATTGTCACTATAGGACACGAAAGAACACAAACACACACTGCTGTTCTCAAAGTGAAGAAAAAGGGGAAGTTTATTTTCTGACTCCAACATTTATAGTTTTCCCAAAAGTGACAGTGGATTGGAGGGTGACAGTGCCACCTCTCCAATGACACTGGACAGACCAACAGTCCATCAAATTTCTCCTCCTCTATAAAAGAATGCAAACAATGAGTTATTTACAGAAAGTGTGTGAGAAAGTTCTTTACAAGAATGTCAGCAGCAGAAGGCTTAGAAAATCTTAAAAAATCAGGGTGACACATCATGGTACTTTGGTTTTCCCTTTTATAATTGAAAGGTTTGTGTGGCTGACTGGTAAGGAATTTTGTCACAGCAACCCAAGTCCAGGTGTGTGTAAAGGGCACATTTGTACCCATCTACAGGAGAAATTGAACTTAGTTTTGAAGAGCAAGTCTGACACTTGAAACTGCTAGTGATGGCATAGGGACCTGCTGGGCTCAATAGCATGGATATATGAACAGATAACAGGAATTTACATCAGGTCAAACACCATGAATGACAAGCACATTGAGAATGAAAAGCAACCAGCAGGCGAATGATCTGCTCCCCAACCAGCAGACAGAAACCTGGCTGTCACCCTCTCTTGTCCCACAGGATCTTGCCTTGCATACATTTATCCCATTATAACTTCCCCTTCCCTGTGCCTCAGCAAGAATTCCAACCTGCACCCTTACACAACCCTGATTTCTCTGGGACTCAGGATGGGAACCCTGCCTGACAGCGTTTGCTCAGCACTTCTGCCTGCTGAGGCAGTAACACTGAGGGCAGTGCCCTCACCAGAGGCTAAAAGGGTGGGACTGTGCCTGGGAAGCCACAGCTGGGGCACCAGGGGCAGATTTGTCCCTCAGCACTGCACCAGCAAATCTTCCATGCTCCCAGGCAGGGTTTGCACCTGGTTATTTCAGCCTGCACTGCCATTGCATCAGGACTGGTGTCAGACACCTTAAACCTCAGCTGGTTACTTTTGCTTTCAGGCATGGCAAGAGTAGAGGGGGAGAGAAAAGAACGAGATGAGTTCTGAATTTTCTCCTCCAGGAGAAATTGTAAATTAAATCCTGTGTTAATAAATTTGCTTTACCCAATCTGGCTCCCTAGAATGAGGCTAAAGGCAACAAGTTCTGCCTCACTACATCCACGTGGCTTGGCCAGCTGCTGACACAACTAGAATTTTGCAACACCTTGCCTGTACACACAACCAGTGTGGGCCTCCCTCCTCTCCTGCCATTACCCTCCCCAAAATCATGAGTTTCTCCCTCTACTGCAACCACAAGTGCTGCTTTCCACCAGGGAATATCCCTGTGCACACACAGCTCTCATTGCTGAGCTGTGTCCTTGCTTGGTTGAATTTGAAAGCTGACTCTTGAGCACAGAGGTGTGAAACCTCCACCCTGATGGCAAATTGCCCAGCATGGTGTCCTGCAAAGTCCCATCCCTGTTCCTCATCCTCTCTGCTGGTCTTTGTCCAGTCTCTATTTCCACTCTTTGGTCCCAAAGGACGCTCCTGGACTCCCATTTCTCAGAATCATAGGATGACTTGGGTTGGAAAGGACCTGAAAGATCATTTTGTTCCAACTCCCAGCCTGGGCAGGGACACCTTTCACTGTCCCAGGTTGCTCCAAGCCCCATCCAGCCTGGCCTTGGACACTTCCAGGGATGGGGAGTCCACAACCTCTATGGGCAACCTATTCCAGGGCCTTACCATCCTCACAGGGAAGGATTTCTGCCTGATATCAAACCTAAATCTGCTTTCCTTCAGCTAAAGGCCAGTCCCCTTGGTGCTATCACTACATGCCCTGGTGAAAAGTCCTCCTCCAGCTCTCTCATAGCCCCTTTAGGCATTGGAAGGTGCTCCAAGGTCTCCCTGGAGCTACAGTGGATATTGTTGTTCCTGACAAAGGACAGAAATGATGCATCTGACTCCATCTTATCAGAAGGCTAATCAATTACTTATTATACTATATTATTCTATATTATATTACATCTGTATTACATCACATCTGAACTGAATCTGCCAAGCACTCAACTGCACAGAATCTCGTGGCTGTCACCCAACAGTCCCAACACACACACCTGGCCCTGACAGGCCAAGGAAACAAAATCCCATCACTTTGGGTGAACAATCTCCATATTGCATTCTGCTTTTGCACAAGCACAGGCACAGCAAATGAGATAAGAATTGTTTTTCCTTTCTCTGATGTTCAGAGAATGTGAATCTCAGAAATATCCTTGGGAAGAATTGTGCCTTGCTTTTCTCTGTGAGGAGAAATGTGACTACATGGAGCCTTCTCTTCTCCGGGCTGAGCAAGCCCAGCTCTCTCAGCCTGGCTTCACAGGAAAGCTGCTCCAGCCCTGTTACCACCTTTGTGGCCTCCTCTGGGCTCCTTCCCACCTCTTATCCTGTGCTGGGGTCCCAGAGGACTGCAGGACCCCACACAGGAGGGTGCCACAGTGGGGATATGTGTCCTGGTTCAGGGCAAATTTGGGAGAGAACCCCCAAAGGGGCTCCTCTAGGAAAGCAGATTCAATTGGCCCCTTCCCCCAACCAGTCCGGGAGAAAATACCTCCTTGGAGAAAAGTGGAAAAAACTGTTTATCAAACAATAAAACCTAAACAATATTAAACAATAAAACCCTTTGCTGCTCCAAAAGAGATGACAAACTCAGAAAGTCCCTCCCCAGGCTGCAGCCCGGCTCACTCAGTCTCTGATCAGTCCCTCAGTGCTGGAAATATCGCAGGCCCGGCCCGGCCTGGTGGCCACAGGTGGAGCTGCCGGTGCTCTCCTGGGTGTTCAGGCCAGAGCAGGTTTAAAGAGCTCCAAAGAAAAGGGAAAAACCACAGTCCAGGGAACTTGTTTGCCTCAGCTAGCTAAACTAACTAAAAGCAAAGGAGAGCTCTGTCCTGCTGTCTGTCCATCCGCAGACAGCACAGGCCAGGAGCAGGGATGTGGAGGAGTGAGTGCAGTGTCTGAAAACAAACTGCAGCTTCTTCTCTCCTCCCTTCACTCTCTGGAACAAGGCTTAAAGGTGTAAAACTTATTATTCAGCATAAACAGAACAGACAATTGGGGATAAAAGCATCATATAGTCAACCCAGGACACTGTGCCATCCCTGGGGGCTTCAGGCTCAGCAGGCTGAGGGGTCCTGGTGCTGTGGGGCAGGAAGGGGCACAGATCGCACTGGCTGCAGCTGTGTTCTCACCCCAGGTCTGGGGGATAAGGAAATACAGGCTGGCGTGTGCCACAGGCAGCGACACCAGTGCCTGGGAACCCTGTGTGGCCCCAGGTGAGGAAAAGGTTCCTCACCCCACTTCAGTTGAGGAAAAGGTTCCTCGCCCCACTTCAGTTGAACAAAAGCCTTCCCCCTCCACTTTTCTTTCTGCTCTTTCCATACTCAGACCAGCTTAACCTTCGCTGCACCCACAGAGAGCATTTAGCCTTGTTATTAAGCCTTTGGAGGCTGCAGCAGACACACACCACATTATGTGAAAAATACAGGAGTTAATGTAATTGTTTTTGAACAGGGCACAGTCTCCAGCATCAATTAAATACTTAAAGGAGAAGGTATGCATGGGAGGTAATGGTAGGAGTATCAAAATGGCACCAGGCAAAAGAACATGTATTTCTGGTTAAGGAGAAAAAAAGGCATCGTGAGGAAGCCTGAAAGAGTCCTCACCATATGAAACATCTCCAAAATAATTCATAAAACTTTTCTTGTGAAATGAATATAATATATATAGATTTGAGGACTTAAAGAAAGAACCTTAACATTCCTTATTTTTATCCATTTAGCATGTTTTGGTGCACATGGCAAATCATATATTTATCTTGAGAAACCTGAGGTAGACAAATTGGCTGATCAGATGTTCAAGTGAGCAGAGTGAATGGAAAAGAATCAAAAAGTGGGAGGAAGCATAAAGAGAACATGTTTCTTTTTGCTAGCACACAGTAGGATACATTAAAAGTGCCAATTAAAAGCGGAACAGGAAGAACTTTGTTTTCATGAAATTAATAAAATTCTGAGCAAATGACAGGTTTAGCACTTAAAATAACCATCCCAAACCCCCTGTAGAAATGTAACCCCAGCTCCTGACATCATCCTCTGCTCTTTTCTCCCCAGAGATGATTTGGAGGTGAATGGGGAATTTTCTGGCCACAAGAGGTGTGGGAAGTGTTTTAAAGGTATGAGGAGGCTCCACAGCAATTGCAATACTGAGGGAAAGAGAAATGAGAGAGGTGAGAAGACTGAAAAACACATCCCTCAAGAGAAACCTGACCAAGTAACAACAAAAAGGTGCTGGGGAATGGGAAGCTGACTTAAGCTGTGAGCAATGATGACCATTTCCAATTCCTGACATTTCCAGTCATGAGTTCAGGCTCAGCTTTCACTCCAGTGTCTGTCTCCCCAGCTGGGAACTGAGTGAATAAAAACCCAGCACATTTCCTGTACAGCTCACTCAGGAGCAGCACTGGTTACTTATCACCAGAGCTTTTATTTAGACACCAAGTTACAAGCTTGTCATGTGAGCGGGTCAAAGGCATTACTTGAAACACAAGTATTGATCCCTAGCTAGCCCCTCCCTAAAATTGTACAGTTACATATTGACATCTAGAAAAAGAAACTGAAAAGAAGCTGAATCTGGGACATTTTTCATTCCTTAAGTTGCACACAGTCCTTTTCATCCCTTACGCCACTTTCTCACTGTCACTGAAAAATATTTCTTTTTTTTTTTTTTCAGCTCATCTTTTGCCTCAAAGGCCAGCTTGACTTCTCCTGCCTGTTCACATGCATCCACTGACTGACAGATGATAAAATCCCCCTTCCCACCTCTGCTCCCTGGCAGGGCAGGACCACCAGGCTCCTCTGCACATCAACAGCCTGAGTTTAGAGGGGGAAAAAGAAAAGAAAGCAAGAGGTATTACAAGACACAGCATGATGGCACTTGGAGAAGTTATTTATTTCCAAATTGTGCAGAATGAGGCCAGTTTGAGCCCCAGGCTCTCTGAAGAAGGGTCAGTTTGAGGGACCTGATTTCACAGAGCAAAGTATGGAGGAGTGAGAAGGGTGAAAAGGGAAGGGGCATCCTGAGACATGACTGAACCACATCAGAGTCCCCAGTACCAACAGCAGGACAAGAAAAACTTCAATTCTGACAAAGAGAGTGGAGATTCCCCTCCCTTTGGGGCTGGGATGGTCCAGTGGGGGGCCCTGGTGTCTCTGTGTGCACTCACAGCCACAGGAACACACAGGCTCCTCACCAAGGGCAGCTTATCAGCCATGAGAAAATGATAAAGGCCAATATAATTACACCTGCTTGTTTCATGGCTGGGTAAATACTGTGGGACTCATGCTCAGCTGTGCTGAGTCCCAGAAAATCCATCTGAAGCCACCCTGCAGCTCCCAGGTGAAACACTGGGCACTCGTGTGCTACATGAAGGTGATCACAACATCTGGGGGAAGAGTTTTCTATTGAAACAACGAAAAAAGGAATTTTAAAAAGGAATAGGAAAGGAAATTTTAAAAAGGAATAGGAAAGGAAATTTTAAAAAGGAAAAAAGGAATTTTAAAAAGGAATAGAAAAGGAAATTTCAAAAAAAAAAAGGAATTTTTAAAGGAATTTTAAAGAATGAAATGTATTTTAGAATTGGTTTGATATAAGTGTTAACAAGAAAGCAAGAAACAAAAACAATTTTTCATATTAACAAAATTAATGAGAATATTGTTTTGATAGGGTGATTTTTTTAAAACTATGATCTTGCTATTAAAATCTGTATGAAAGCAGAGTATAAGACATTTGTACTATAAAAATGAAAGGTTTCTGGAAAAGTTTCATTAGGGGTAATTGAGTTTTGTTTTGCAAGAAATGCAGGCTTTTTTATTCCCACACAGCATTTAAGTGTCAACACTGAACTTCAGAACAGAAGTGCTAATTTCTTAGCAGCCTCACCACTAAAAACATGCTTCCCCTAATTAGAGTTTTGTGGTAAGTCTGTAATAAAGACAGGAACAAGATAAAGATACTTTTCCTCAAAGAGAGAGGGAAAAATTCTGTAATCCATACATGCTTGGAAAAGAATTAAATGACTACATCTTTCCACAATGGCATATTCCTTAGACTGGGAAAAAAAAAAAATCAAAAAACCACACAAAGGAGTCATGCAGCACATACCAAACCCAAGTAACTTCTCACTTTCCCACAGAGAAAATTGGCCATTGGGCATTTTCATTTCTGCATCACCAAGTTATTACATCCCAACCACTCACAGGATAAACTTCAGTTAATTAGATCACAGTCTCCCAGGTTTTAATCCTTGGATATAATTTAACTTTGCACCAAAAGATCCTTGACACTGACAGCTTAATTTGGTGTCGCTGATCTCTCCACTGCCACTTTAATCAGATAGGCTGCAGTGTCAGGGAGCCCCTGAATTACACCTGTGGTGTAATCAGGGATGTGTAATACTGAGTTTTATATTAATAAAGGCTGATATCACCATGATGCACTCCTGAGGCAGATAGCAGATGCTGAAATGAGTGCAGTAATAAGGAACCCCACCCTTTCCATATATACCTGTTAATAGCTGGTTTCCCTTAATAAGACTCTCCCAAAGGACAGGCCTTTTCCTTCCCAGCAGCCACACTTAATACCCACAGCAGCAGAAAGGGGACATTTCCTCCCTGAGCATTGCTCTTGCACAATGTCAAGAGCTACATCTCCATCTTTTCTAGTGGAAGGTTCCCTGCCCATGATGAGGGGCTGGAAGGAATTTCTCTTTATCCCTTCCAAGCCAAACCATTCTGTGATTTTTAAAGTACCCATTGTTCTGGTAAAACACTTAAAAGTCTTCCTCAGGTATTTGTTGAAATATGTTCATGAGTAGGAATCCTGAATTTGTACTATTGACTCCTGAGAAAGAAAACTGACTGCGAGTTCATTGCTGGAAGAGCTTTGGGGAAAAAAAGGGACATCTCTTCTGGCAAATTCTGGGCTGTGCTGGTTCAAACCTACCCCATTTTATGGTTCATCAAGCCAGGGGCACATAAAGTGAAATATAAAGAGAAAACCACTATTGAGCACAAGAAAAGAAAATCAAAGTGGGAACTGTCCTGTCTGTGGATGAGTCCTGCCAGCTGGCCCAGAAGTCCACCTTGCAGCCTCCTTTTTTTCTGTAAATCCAATCCTTCTTACTTTTCCTTTGCTGTTGCCACAGAGCAGGACATTTTCTCTCAAGCCCTCCCTAGAACTTCCTTCCTTCCTTGCTGTGCTAGCTTGCATTTGGGCTAACTGGGGACAGATCATCAGCCAGGTGAGCACAGCTGTGTGTCATATCTCTGCCTGTCTCTGAGATAAAGCTGGGTGGGGCCCAGGGAGGAGAGGAGAGCAGAGGGGAGCTGGCCTCGGGCAGGTGTGAAGGACCCAGGAGGGGAACCCACAGCTCGGGAGAGAGGCAGGTGCAGCTCCTTGCCCAGGACAGTGAATGGGGAGCAGTGGGAGATGATGGGAGACCCTGGTTTTTAAGTTAGGAATGCAATCCAGTGAATGGGGAGCAGTGGGAGATGATGGGAGATCCTGGTTTTTAAGTTAGGAATGCAATCCAGTGAATGGGGAGCAGTGGGAGATGATGGGAGATCCTGGTTTTTAAGCTAGGAATGCAATCCAGTGAATGGGGAGCAGTGGGACATGATGAGAGACCCTGGTTTTTAAGCTAGGAATGCAATCCAGTGAATGGGGAGCAGTGGGACATGATGAGAGACCCTGGTTTTTAAGTTAGGAATGCAATCCATTCCTGCAGGGAGATGGCAGGGGAAGGGGGAAAAGGAGGCAGGGAACTGAAAATCCCTGAAATAGAAGGATGGGGACATAGTGTGACACAGTTTAATGTCTAGCAGGGCTTGTTACACTGACATTAAGGACTATCCAGCCACCAGTCCTACCCCTCAAAAAAAGCACAGCCACCCTCTCCTGCCCTGTGGGGATCAAAAACTTTGGTCCAGATCCTGAAAGCTGACCAAGCCTTGGACCTTCAGGGTAAAGACAGGCGCTGGAGGTGGGCTTTGAGGAGTAACACCAGTTCAGGGAGGAGTGTGAAGGGTCTGACACATCCAGGATTTTGCCCAAAAATACCACAGCTCCACCATCCCAGATCTCGAGAGAACACAGGAGGAATCCCCAGTGCATACAAACCCCAAAAATGTACAAATGGAGCAAAACATACACCTGCCTCAGGACACTGTGAGGCTCAGGGGATACAGCAGGGCTGTCAGCAGGGGCCCAGGCACCAGCAATCCTCCCTCACCACCCTGCAGTGGGGAAGAGACCAGCACAGCTTTTGGGGAAGAGTGGATGTGAAAAATGCATGTATTTTATGGTTGGCTTTTCGCAAATATTAAAATGAATATCATATGTGTTGTGTTAGAAAGTAATGCTGTATTAATTCTCTTAAGTACTGTGTTAAATATGGTTTTAGGTTATAGCACAATGTTAAAATAGAAACTGTGCTATGTAGGATACTTTTTTTAAAGAAAGGACTCGCAGCAAGACAGCAGCCACAGGACACCTGAATCTTTCAGAGAAAAAGAATTTATTGCTCCATTAGCAGGAGAAACGAACTTCTTCCCGCCTCAAAGGCGCTGTCAGGATTCAGAGGAAGAAGCTGACACTGACCAGACAGAATCCTGTATTTGAATGGAATTTATGCATCATGGATGAGGTGTATGAATATGCAACAGGCTATTGTTTTTAAGGGTTAATCCTTTGTTAACGGGTGTCCTTTTTCGGGCTCCTGCTGCCCAGAAAATGTACCTGGACATCTGTAACTCTTTGTCTTTATTGTCTCATATTGTCCTAATTCAATTTGTCCAAATTATTATTACTCTAATTGTATTACTATTTTTATAACAATTTTATTGCTATTAAACTTTTAAAATTTTAAAAACAAGTGATTGGCGTTTTTCACAGTGGATGAAGGGCACTGTATGGAAAGGCAGGGGAGGGTGATCAATTGGCTGTGATCAGTCCCACAGGCAGCATTGCCTAATCCCTTTGGCAATTTTGGTGTGCACAGGGATGTAGGAGCCCACAAGGTTGGGTTTCCTCTCCCAGGGGATGGGGTGATGTCCAGGGTGATGCCAAATCTTGCCTTGAGTCAGCAAAGCCCTGAGCACAGGACGGGCCCGGCCGGGAGCAGAGAGCGCCTGGAGCTCCTCACATGGAGAGCAAGGTGGCAACTGGGGGCAAGCACAGCAAGGACAGATCCTGAGCTGATTACTCTGACCTTACTCAGTGGGAATTTTTGCCTGAACAACAACTGAGTAATCACTTTGCCTGTTGGCACACACATGACACACCATTGCGTTTTATATGGGAGTTGTCTCGGTTTCTAATTAGTTTGTGCTTGTCCTGGTTGTATTTTGACAAAACAGCACTAGACAAGGCTATTTTCTTCTTCCCCCTCCTGTGTTTAATAGCACCTGTGATGCACCTGGGAAACAGCTGGGGGGTCCAGCTCCCTGCTGCAGCCAGTGCAGAGCTTGGAGGTGCACAAGTGCAGACTCACTGCAGGCTTTGGGCATGCTCTAGGGATGGTGCCAGGGAAATCCAGCTCTGCTGCTGGGCCTCAGGATGGACAGGGGCTTTTCCACCATGTTCATGGCTGCGTTTCATCCACCATCTCCTATTCCTTAAGGTGCTGTGACTGTGACAGCAAGCATGTGCCCTTGTGCTGTCTTTGCTGAAGGCTGTGGGGTTCATGGGGCAAGGAAAGCCCTCCAACACCCTCTGCCCCCTGATTTCAGCGCAGATTCACCACCTAGGGCACAGGTCATGAAGCACCTCTCTGTCCAGCACTGCCCATGGACTGACAGATGCCTCATCCCAGTTGTGGTTTAATGCTTCTCCACAATCAGAGCGTTTGGGAAGAAATCCCAAAGCAGCAGCGCCTCCAATCCAGCTCTGCTCCAAAATCCCCAGGCTGCCTGACCTCCACCCCACCACACACCCTGACCTGTGATGACTCTTCTCCCCAGCCCAATTTCCTGACCAAAGTGCTCCAGCACACACTTAACTTGTTATATAACACCCTCTAAGTGCTGTAATGTGTTTCAGCATCATCACAACATCATTTCTAAAGATGAGAAATAAAACCCCGGCACCTTCACAGACCTCTGCCACCAAAGGTAATTGCAGAATTCATTCCAGCTGAGGCTGAAAGGAGAAACGAGCCAAGTTTTACAAGAGGGCTCTGATTTGTTGGAATTGATAGAGATGCCCCTTGCAGACACCTGCAATTTTATTTCTAAACCCAAAGCAAGACATGTGTGTGTAATTACACGGCAACGTGCTTTTAGCTGTGGATTTAATAGTAAGGCACAGGAAAGAAAAACACCACGTGTGTCAAAGTAAATATTGTCCTTATGAAACATAGTGATAACAGCCCAAATCAGAGCCCAGGGTGCAACACACTCTGCAAAGAGCCCCAAAAGTCACATTTCTGTGAGTGGAGGGGTTCACATCCCTCCCACAGCCTCCCTGAAGCTGAAGGGAGTGCAAAGAGCAGCCAAGCCCAACATTCTGTTCAGTCTTAAACCTTCACCTGTTGCAACAAATGTGTTGCTATAGGAGATATACTGCCAGCATTTAGCACCTTTAAAATCTATTTTGATCTGCAGATAAGATCAGTTTACTAAAACAAGCACAGAGATTGCAAAGGTCTCATTGTTACCAGCTTAGAGCAGAACAGTTCCAGCAAAGCCTTGCAGGGCATGGGTCAGGCAGGCAATGCCAAGTTTAATAGCTGCAATTTAGGATGCTGCTGCTGCCTGCTGAGGTGTTTGCAACCCAGGCCATTGCACTGCAGGGCCAGCCACCAGCAAGGCTGGAAAACAGATCAGGGTTGAGCTCAGGCTGGTTCAGACCCTTTTGTGGGCAATCCCTTGGCACCAAAGCAGCCAAAGCACAGGTGCACAATCCCTGCCACTGCAGGGACACTGCTGCTGCCAAAAGTCACACTGACCTTAAACCACCGTGGGTATTTCTGGCCCAAATGAGTTTTTTAACCTCGTTTCACTGGCACAATTAAAAGTGTGCTCAAATAAGGAAATTGGGTAAGAACCCAAAAGCAGACTGGCATTCAGCACCTGACAGGTTCCTTTCCAAAACATGAAGAAATTCAGATTTCAAAACTGGCCAGATGAGTTGACATAAGTGTTCTGCTCATTTTGAACGGTGGCCACATTTGCTATCCATCCTGAGTGCAGGATGACTACAGAATCACCAGATTTTTTTTTTTTTGCCCATTACCATTTGTCATCTAGAGCTTGCTCTGTAGTGTGGCATTTTACTGAATAAGTCTGTTGACATATATAACTTTCCTTAACTGGCAAGGAAGTTCACTCTGAATCTATTTCTGAAGTTACCACACAGGATAACTCATTGCAACAGGATCTGTAAATCCCTGCACACATAAACCCTTAAGAAAAAACCCCATTACTCACTTGGACTTTGTCATTGTGTGACTGCTTTGCAGACTGCATACAAGAGGCAACAAGTGTACGTGCAGAGTTACACAAAAAGAACCTCTGCCATTTTCATACATTTTCACACACAGACTTGAGTTTCCTGACAAAAATATTTTTGAATGAAAAATTACTCTGACCTCAGAATTAAATTTTCTTTTTTGGTGCAGTTTCAGGTTTATCTGGGCAGCTTCACACCACCTTTCTAAAATCACTCACACACGACGGAAATGTCCTTATTGTTTCCTAATGAGCTGGATTTTTAGAACATTTAGACTTTTATGGTATATTTTCTACTCATCCAAGCCATATAATATTTCCTAAGTGGAGATATTTTTTAATATAGAAGCTTGATCCTAAAAGAAGAGAGGACATGACAAGCTTTAATTCCAGTTCTAACTGGACACCTGAAAATCCAGTGGCAGCAACTGACAGCTTCTAATCTGAATAATTTATGGACCAATTTTTTTTTTTTTTTTTAAGACAGTTTTATGGTTGGCATAAAAACATATAAACTTTTCAACTGACAGGAAACCCAGGTTTCATTTGCCTATAAATATCTCCTTATCTACTCGTATCTGTAGAGATACAGAATATCACCTGTCCTAAGAACTGACCTCTGTACATTTTTCAAGATATTCCTGTGCTGACAATAAACTTGTGCTTATATGAAAGGGTCCCTTTGTTCCACACCTTTGTACAACCCAGTTCTGTTGATAATCAAACACTATGATAAAAAAAAGGACAAAAAAAAACAACAACAAAAAAAAAGAACAAAACAAAAAACCCCCAAGAGTCTCTCCTCCCCTCAAAAAATCTCAAGTATTTTAAGTGTGGATGAGTACTTGGGGAAGCAGGAAGACAAGGTGTCAACAGACAAGTTACCATCCCAAAGCATTCATGTTTAGTGCAGAAAAACAGATGAGGCAATATTAGCTCTTTTGAGGGTAATTAATTCTTGAAATTCAGATGAGACACTTGTCAGTCAATAGATCAGAGCAAGTCATCTCCCTCTCCCCAAAAAAATATCAGCATGAAGAAGAAAAAAGAACATAATGAAAGAATCACCCCTAAAACAACTCCCCCAAAAAAGCATTTCCTTACTTTACTAGTTGAAAAGTGCCCTCCTACAGATTTTTTGGGCTTGCTTTGTAGATATATATTTTTTCTCATTGTGGCTCAGCACTGAAGTAAATAATTTTTTCAGTGAGAGGTTTAGGAAACAAAGGGGAGGAGGAGTGGCTTGTTTGGAAACAGAATGACACAGCCGGACACACTCAATGTCAACAGAGATTTCAGTGCCCTTGCACAAGATGATATTGTGGGAGAGGTCTGCAGGGTAACTGGGTGAAATATTCTTGTATCAATAATGTATCATCATTACAGGGCAAATCTGTCTGTGCCAGGCTCAGCCTTGTGCCATTGGGACAGACACTCATTACCAAGTCACCCCTGGTTATAAGAAATAACAGATCATTTCTTTCAGCATCCCAGGAGTGACATGTCTACAAACACCTGAGTTCTCAGCCCCAGCACACAGCTGGCATGACAGCCTTAGAGAGGATTGCTTCATTTGTGAAGAAAAATCTCAGTCTATTAATTAGATTCCTGTGTTGAAAGATGCACGGATTTTAGAGTCGTATTTCATGAAAGGTTGTCCCTGACAGACTTCGTGTGTGTGCACTTCCCCCCCAAAAAGTTTTTGAAATAATTTTCCTGTCCTCCCAAGAAATCTGGTGTTTGGAGAATTATTTCAAATAATACCAAGAAAACAAAGAAAGACAGCCTCAGGAAGAAAACACAGATATTTTTTCTGAGCACAGGCTGGCATCTCCTCCCAGATCGTGCTGTGCAGCTCAGGGTCACCCCAGCTCCATCCTCACCAGCCCTGCAGGGTGGCTGCTGCCCCTGCTCTGCCCCTTGTGCTCCATACCCTGCTGCCAGGCAGGAGCTCAAGGCAAGGCTCAGCTCCACAGGTGGAAGCTCCTGCTCTCCTTCCTTCCTTCCTCCTCCTCCTCCTTCCACCCACGCCACGGCAGGGAGCCAGGTGAGGACACTGGGGTGTGCAGGGAGAGGGCAACCAGGGTTTGGCCTCTGAGCAGTCACCTCTTCTCTGCTTATTGCACACCTGGTCTATTCTCTGCTCCTTTTTTTTTTTTTTTTTTTTGCCTGATGAGAAGCCTGATGGTCACATCTAACTTCTCCTATTATTTTCATTTTTGTGCACCTGATCTTGCTGCTGTGAAAAATGCATGTATTTTATGATTGGCTTTTCGCAAATATTCTAATGAATATTATATGTGTTGTGTTAGAAAGTAATGCTGTATTAATTCTCTTAAGTAGTGTGTTAAATATAGTTTTAGGTTATATAAATTGTTAAAATAGAAACGATGCTATGTAGGATACTTTTTTAAAGAAAGGACTCGCATCGAGATAGCAGCCACAAGACACCTAAAGCTTTCAGAGAAAAAGAATTTATTGTTCCATTAGCAGGAGAAACGAACTTCTTCCCACCTTGAAGGTGCTGTCAGGATTCAGAGGAAGAAGTTGACGATGACCAGACAGAATCCTGTATTTGAATGGAATTTATGCATCATGGATGAGATGCATGAATATGAAGGCTGTTGCTTTTAAGGGTTAATCCTTTGTTAACAGGTGTCCTTTTTTGGGCTTGTGCTGCCCAGAAAAATGTACCCAGACGTCTGTAACTCTTTGTCTTTATTGTCTCATATTGTCCTAATTCAAATTGTCCAAATTATTATTACTCTAATTGTATTACTATTTTTATAACCATTTTATTACTATTAAGCTTTTAAAATTTTAAAAACAAGTGATTGGTATTTTTCACACTGCTGACTCAGGTAGGGGTCGACTGAAGTGTTCCATTCACTTAAATAAGTTTAATTCTATATTAAAATATCCTCAAACCAAATGTTCTTCAGCTTCTTGTTCATGCTGCCCACTTGCTATAACTACACTTGTAACTGGCCTTGGTTTTTTTTTTTGTTCTGGAATCCACCTGGTATGCAAGCAATCCCAAACTTTATAAAAACATAGATAGATATTTTTCTACATCTATTTCCATAGATGTTAAGGCTTAAGGGGGAAACTAAATATCAGTCTCAGTGCTACTCCTACAGCAAAAGCTAAGCTCCACAAAGATCAGGACATGTCTGTGCAGAAAGATAGCAGAGCACGTGGTTTGAAAACTCAGACACAAAGTGTGAGCTCAGGGTTGTTTTGCTTTTCATGGGTTTTAGTGGACAAGGCTTGTTTGTCTCAGGAGAGCCCTGCCAAACTAAAAAGAACCAAGCAGAGACAGTCCCACAGGCCCGAGCTTGCAGAGGTCTCCAAACAATGACTGGGCAGGCAGAGCTCTCTTGGGCACCTGGCCCTGAGCAGGGCAGAGTGACAGCAGTGACAGCTCAGTGCCAGCACTGGCTCCTCACACTTGAGTTTTCTGCAGGTTGAGCAAAGCCTTTTCTGCAGGTTGAGCAGTAGATGTGAGGATCATAAGCTCTGCAGGGAGAAAAAGGCAACAAAAAGGGGAAGGAAAGACCCAAAAGTGGAAATGAGAGTTTGGAGCATGGAGAGAGAGAAGGAGGCAGCAGAGTCAGACAAGTCAGAAATAGCAGGAACCTTAAGGGCTAGCCTGTGAAGGAACCATTCTAAAATCCCACTAATTAAAGACCAGAGAAAAATTATATCCTTGCTCCCTCTATGCTTCTTGATAACAAGCTTTCTTCTACCAGATGAAGCTCTGACCTTAGAGATAGCTATTCCTATAAAGGAGCTACAAATAAAAATTAAAATATAACAAAATCTGCTGCCCATGAGGCCAGAGGGGAATCCCTGGGCTGAGATCCCTCCCACCCTGAACTGCCAGCCCTATAAGTGATGGGGAGCAGCCACAGCACACCTGGTCTGCCCTAAAAGCTGCCCAAAAAGCTGCCATGTCTTCCCAAAGGGTGCCTTGGACACAGCAGATCTCCTGAGGCAGGGAATGTGCCAACCTCCCCTGCCAGGGGAATAATCCCTGAGCTAATTCCCCCCAGCAGGAATGGTGGCTGAGCTTCCTGCTCCAACCTGATGCTTGCTGGGGCTTTCAAAACACCCAGATATGCGATAAATGATTTATCTTTTCCCCAGCACAGGTCTGCTCCCCTCCCACCTCACAATATCCCAAGGGTACAATTAAAGCCCTTCTGGATAACAGGAACACTCCCTGGAGTGCTAATCATGTCAAAGAGATTGCTGGAGCATTTAGAAACCTAAAGCTTATCTTCTGCCCCATACAAAAGAGGATCTGCTTCTGCAGACATCCTAATCTGCAGGATTCTATTTAAATTTCAGGTGATTCCCAGTGCCACACCGGAGAATAAGAAAAAGCTGATTAGAAGCTGGGTGAATCAATATGTGCTGAATGGCCTAGAGAAGCAGGAGCATTCATCTTGGCAGCAATAAAACTGGGAAAGCTGTGGGTGGATGTCTAAAAGGAACAAAGGGCTGCTTAGCAGCGTTGAGCTAGGGTAAAAAGGCCAGGAAGAAAAGCACCCATAAAACTCTATGACTAAGAGCAGAATGAGATGAGAAATACTCTGGGAGAAGTGTTGGATCAGGAAACATGTCACTCAAACCTGGGGTGAGTCACCCCAGCTCCTGCCCTGACTCCTGCCTTTTAGGACATCAGGTCTGCCTTGCTGAGAAGGTCAAGTTCCCCTCTTGGATGTCCCCTTGGAGGGGCTGGTTTCCTTCAGGGAATTCTTGGGACTGCTCAAGGGAGGTCCAACAAAGGAGGAAAGGAGGTCCACAGGAGCAGGGAGGTCATTCTGTCCTTGTACTCAGCCCTGGTCACACCTGGAGTGCTGTGTCCAGCTCTGGCCCCTCAGGTTGGGAAGGACCTTGGGACACTGAGCACATCCAGAGGGGACAACGAGGCTGGAGAGGGGCTGGGTACACAAACCCTGTGAGGAACCCCTGAGGGAGCTGGGGCTGCTCAGCCTGGAGAAAAGGAGACTCAGGGCTGCCCCCATCACTCTGCACAGCTCCTGAAAGGTGCCTGTGCTCACCTGGGGCTGGGCTGTTTCTCCAGCAGCACTGACACAACCAGAGCACACAGCCTCAAGCTGCACCAAGGGAAATACAGGTTGGATAGCAGGGAAAAGGTTTTTGCAGCAAGGGTGAGAAAGTTCTGGAATGGCTGCCCGGGGAGGTGGTGCAGTCCCCATCCCTGGGTGTGTTTAACAAAGCCTGGATGTGGCACTGGGGGCCAGGGCTCAGTTGAGCTGTTGGGGCTGGGCTGGACTCGATGATCTTGAAGGTCTCTTCCAACCCAGGGATTCTCTGAATTCATTCTGTGAATTCATTCTGGGATTCTGTGAACCTCCCATCTCAGAGCAAGATAAGCTCGAAGGCGCCAGAGCCGCCCGCTGGCTGCTCCAGAGTTCTGTAAGGAGCACCAACATTAGGATGGGGGGAAAATTACCCAGAGGAGTTACAGGGCCACAGATGTGCCCTGAAGGACTCAAAACAAGGAGAAAGAGCAGCAGCCCTGGGGAAGAGAGCCTGAGCATTCAGCCAGGCTGGATACAGGGTGTCCTGGGGCCAATGTTGCAGCACTTTGTCAGGGCCCTGTTTGTTCTGCCCTTGCTTTATTTGCCCCAGGGCTGTTTGAGAAACTTTCTTCTCTCCAGTTATCAATTTGCAAGTCTCATGAGTGCTTAGCTTGCTTAATAATCTGGTTTTTGCTAATATGTATTTTGAGCTTGCAGTCTCCGTTCATTAGGAAAAATTTTCTTGTGGAAATATAGGATAGTTTCAATAATTTGAAACAGCAACATGAGAGGTCCCATGGAGAGCTAGTGTTCAGACTTATTAAAAAGATTACTGAAACATTCAAATTAAAAAGATTACTGAAACATTTAAATAAGATTGTTTTCTATTATGTTTCAGAAGCAGAATTCAATATTCAAAATAAATATAGCACTGGGATAGAAACCTAAGGGTCCCTGGGTTTTTGTGCCTTCTAATGGTTTTGCCTTCCCTCTCATCCCCCTTAAAATCTAAAATCCAGATTTTAGAATCTGGTCTACTACACATCACCTTTGGCAGTTATGTGTAGTAGACCATAACCAACACTGAGCCCAGATTTGTAATTACAAGTTCAGTCATGAGGTCACTGTGCCCCTCACAGAGCTTCAGTCCAGATTTTGATTACTTTTAAAGATTATTTACAGAGCTCATTAGGAATACTAACACAAAAATTCCAGAGCTACACAGAAAAAAAAAAAACAACAAACCAAAACAGTGGGATTTTTAGGTTGTTTGGTTTTTTTTTTAATTTAGTACAGCTACATTTGGGTTGCAGACACTCTTGTCAGCATGCTGATTTTCTGCCTGAGAGGCTTCAAACACCTCTACTTTCTACAGAGATTTTCAACTTCTGCTGTCCAAAAAGGCAATGAATGAGATTAAATGGGATTCACTGAAGCGAAGCAGGGATGAACTTGGAGCCTTGCACACCCTTCCCAGCACCTCCAGCAAAGCAAAAGGAGAGATCTGAGGCAGTAGTAGCACAGCAGTGCTTGGAATATTCCTAACCCCACAGCAAAAAATGCACCAAAAGACTCAGAAAAAAAATCTTCTGATCGCCAGGTGACCTTCACTGATTGGAGAGGTTTGCAAAGTCAGGTAAAATCTGGTTGCCCGCACACACACTTGGGTATTTCCACGCTGATGCTGATAAATATTGATTCCATTTTGATTGGAAACATTCTAAATAAATCCATTATGGGTTCCAAATTGTTCGAATTTTTGTCTGATCCTCTTCTGAGCACACAGCACGTCTGCGGTGTGTGTGTCAAGGCACATCCAGAGGAACACTCATTTAAAAGTCTGGCTGCTTCCCACACCTCGAGTAACTCTGACAGACGAGGGACACCTAGTGGGGCTTTGCTCAAGTGCCAACACCACTAAACCTCTTCTAGCAGAAAACTCTTCTTTATGTTATAAATGCTTCTTATATTGTTGGCTTTTCGCAAATATTAAGACGAATACTTTACGTATAATGTTAAAATAAATTTGCTTTTATTTATTTTTTTATTATTATATTGATTTTTTATTATTTATCCTGTTTAGTCAGGATAACATCCAGTAAACATGTAATAAGGACCCTGCTATTGATATGCCAACGATCAGCATCTACTGTCTGTAGAGAATATAGACCAAAGCCCAAACTAAAAATATAGATAAAGATATTACAGAAAATATAATAAAGAAAACAGACCAAAACCACAGCCAAAAAACACACACTCTAAGAAAGCTCACCCAAAAAAGAACCATACAAAATAGTTCCTAAAATAGATTAACTAATTTATTAAAAATATTAATATGCATAAAAGTCTATAAATATACAAACTGATGTAATAAAGAAGCATTTAAAGAGTATTTCCAAAAATAACAGTGTACTCTTCACTAAATACCAAGTACCCAACTGTTTTTAACCCTTTATTTCTGTCTTATACTGTCTTTTTATCAAACTTTTTAAATTTTATCAAGAAAATAAACATCATTTTTCACAGTTAAAAAATATTATTATCACACAGATTTTTTTAAATTCAGTTGCTGATGCTAAAGAAAAAAAAAAAAGAAAAAAATCCCCGTGTATTTTCCCAAAAGTTTTCTAAGCTTGGTCACAGCACCCACACACTGCTTTGGTTTCTTTCCCTTTCCATATTCTTTGCCTGGTGTTTCTCAGGGTTTGGAGTCAAATGCTGCCACATTTTGAAAGTGTTTCATGCCCTAAAGCCAGAATCCACTGGCATTAACAAGCTCATCAGCATTACTACCTAGAACGGCTCTGTGGCCAGCACAGCTCCAAACTCCAGGATTGCAACCAATAATTTAAACTGCAGACAGGCAGAACTTTTCATTTTTATCCCCTTGTAATAACTAGAACATTATCCTGTCAACAGAAAAACAAATACCTCCCTAAAATCTTATTGTTGAGTCACTACTACATTACTGATGCTGTTGGCAGAGTTTTTACAGTGGGCACTGTAAAAATCAGCACACAAGTTCTATTTTAATAAACAGGAGTAACAACACAAAGACACTGTATGATGTAGCCTGATCCTTGACATTTTTAATTTTTTTTTGGTGGGCTAAAGCACTTCTATCCTCTGGATTTCTCTAAGCTGAGCCCTGCTGTTTTGGATTACTGCAGCTGCATGAGGTTTTTTAAAAAAGAGCCATAGCTAAGTGCTTTGTGTCACTTTGGGATTCTCAGTCCATCTTCTGCTTTAGTCCAAAACTTTTATTAGCCCAGAACTCTGGAAAAGTTGTTTCCTACTTTTATCTCTTCCAGGGTATTGATTTGGAGCACTACCTGAAACCATGAGACATTGAGCAGGTAAAGTAAGGACTTTATCCACTTCATTGCAGATTTAGCTAAAAGAGAAACACAAAGAAATGGCCAGGCAACCCCTGTTCTGTACCTGCAGTACTGAATGTGCTGAGTACCTGCACAGTCCTTTCATGTCTCCAGGTAGATCTTGCAGTGATTGATAACTCAGCCTCTGCTCCAGCCTGCTCCTTAATTGCCTTAAATACCTGTTTCATCATATTCCCTCTGCTGGCTCCCAAATTTGAGAGGCAGACAAAGCCAGGGGAATGATATTTGATGGCTTCAAAGTCAAACAGAGCCAAGCAGAGACAGGAGAAGCTCTTCCCACCCCTCCCAATCAAAGCTGAACATACTTTAAGAGGGGATTGACTGGGGAGGGCCATTTCTCCTGCTCTCTCTGATGGTAACACAAAGCCAAAAACTTCCCAAAAAAGCAGCACAAGCCTGAGGCAGGTCAGAGAATGCGGGGAGGGGAAGATGAATGGAGAAGCAGCACCAATACAATCTAAACTCTGAGAGAATTTCAGTTTTTCATACTAGGAAGATGCCAATGTGAAACTGGCAACTGAACCACTGTTTAATCTCTCTCTGGGTGGATTCACCGAGATGGGCAGGGCAATTCCCTGGTACAACAGTACTGATAATTTTTTTATTGTGTGAAATCAAACTGCTGTCACTGTCATATTTTCTGAAAAATCCTCTTTGCCCAGCATTTTCTCCTGGGAAGCTGAGAAGACTCAGCTTCTCCATGTTTTGCTGCTCTGGAATGTAGTCTGGAGATTGTTTATCCAAACATGTGAATTGTTTTTACTTAATGACCAATCACTATCAGCTGTGTTGGACTCTGAGGAGTCAGTCACGAGTTTTTCATAATCATTCTTGTTAAGCCTTCTGTCTGTATCCTTCTCTTTCTGTAGTATAGTTTTAGTACAGCATTCTTTCTATAAATAATGCAATATATAATATATAATATATAATATATTATTATATATTATATATATTATTATATTTATTATATATTATTATATATATTATTATATTATATATTATTATATATATTATATAATATATTATATATTATGTATTATATATTATATTTTATATTTTATATATTATAGGACAGGATACTATATGATGATAATATAATATAAAATATAGTTATTATATAAAATATATAACATAATACAATAGAGATAATATATTCCAGAATATATTATATATATAATATATTATATATAATATATCATATATTGTATATATGTTATATATTATATAATGTATAATACGGAATATATTATATAATACAATATATAATGTATAATAATATATACTATAATATAATATGATGCATAATAGCATGTATAATATAATATCATGTATAATGTATATCATAAAATAATAAATCAGCCTTCTGAGAACATGGAGCCCAGTGCTGTCCCTGACTGGAGGCAAGCTGGAGATAGGGACACTGCGCCTTTGGGAGTTAAAGATGACACACTTCCCATCACCTGGGTGCCAGGCCAGCCCTGCTGAAGGAGATTTCCCCCCTGCCCACACTGCTCTTGCTGACTGAGCTCCCATTGTCAGCCAGGAGCTGCACAGAGGCTCCTTTGTTCCCCAGTTCTCACCGAGGGGTTTGTGTTACACCCACTGTGCAGGTCATGCTAGGACACACTGAACATCCCTCCAGGATGACAGGCTAGGAAATTCAGAGCTTTGAGAGGAAAGCAGAGGTAGGATGAGCTGTCAGAGCATGAATTAATACCTCCCCGTGCTGCTGAGTGCATTGAGCCCTGGTGCTGTTTCTCTGAGCAGGCATGATGTGTGACAGAGTCTCTGGTGTCAAGATGACCCCAAGGTGTTGGAAAGTCTCTTTTTCCCAGCCCTGAGATTGAAGGAGGAGGCAGAATTCCTTGGCTCTGGTTCTCAAGGTTGTTTATTTGCTCTTATCTAATACCTTGTCTTTCTGAGCTGCTGAGGTCTGTCCAGCAGGTTCACGGCACACTGACCGCCCTCGGGGCAGTGTTATCTATTTATACTAAAAAGTACTTGTACTTTATTCGCAATAATTTTCCAATACCTATCACCTATGTTAGACAGTTTGTCTCTACTCTAAACCAATCCAAAAGTGCCACCATCACAGCAGAAGATGGAGGACAAGAAGAAGCAGGAGGAAGGACAGGACATGCTCAGATTCCTCCATCTTGCCCCCTGAACCCCCATTCTAAAAACTCCAAAATTCTACATTTTCACCCTGTGATAAATTCACTGTCATTTTATTCAAACCATTGTGGCTTGTAAATCTTCACACAAAGCTGGTAATTGTTTCCATGGGCTAAAATCAAAGGCACAGGTGTCTTTGACTCCTTGCCAAGGTCACTGAGCCCCTTGCCAGGGTCTCGAGTCCTCCAGGGCAGCCAGAGGAATGTCCTGGGTTCCTACAGACATGCTCTGTGCTGAAAGAGGAGTCACAGCAGACTATTCAGGGACAGAGCCACAAGAGAACTGTTTTCTTGTGGAGAAGTCTCCATAACATTAACAAGGGGGACTTCTCTCCCTAAGTGAACTGTAGAAAGACTATTTTAGAGGTGGTAAACTGGAAATTTAAGTTTTGTTTCTTTACATTGTCAGTGGCAAAGAAAAGGTTGTAGGGAGAGAAGTGTCCTGAAGGTTTTGTTCTGATTCTTATTACCCTTTCTTTTAGTTACTGTTAATAAATTTTTCTTTATGCCCTTTTAAAATTTTGAGCCTGCTTTGCCTTTCTCCTAATCCTATATCACAGCAGGCAGTGAGTAAATATATTTTAGTGAGTGCACTGGTGATTGGCCAGCACTGAACCCACCACTCTAACTGGTGTATTGGCTGAGAAATCCCAAACTGGTGAACCAAAACCACTACAGGCATCTCCAGTGCATTTCCCATCACCCAGGGACACCCTCAGCTGTGAGACTGGAAAGGTCCCCTGTAATTACACCCCAATGAAAAACCAGAGATCTGCTGGGTTAGCTCCTTTTCAGTGCACTCTAAACACCACTGATCCACTTGTTCCATCTTCCTCTTTGAAGGCCAGGACTTTTCCAGACTCTTTGGGATAAGGGTTCTTCAGGGAAAGTGAGCAAGCCTTGCCTGGTTCCTTGTTTTGAGCAAGTCATGAACCATCATTGAAACCCTACTGACAGATAGACAGCCACAGCCTCTGATTCTGCCCTGAACCTTGAGGGGAAAAAAAAAGTTTGAAATATGAACAATCTCATTTTCTTTTTAAAATGTTCGGTTTTCTGTGTCTTATGCTACATTGTTAATCTTCAGAATATTTTTTAGCATCTCCCCAAACATCCCCTTGGCACAGGGCAGAGACTGTGTGGAAAAGTTCCTGCATTTCAAACATTTATCAGGATAAAGAAAGATTATCAACAGATAAGATGGGGAGGGGAGGATTAGCCTGCAAAGGCCATGAATACAAGGCTGACTCAATGGTTGAAGATTTTTTCCTGTGCTTGCAGTGGGTAGGGTGACCCTGTAATCTCCCCTCTGCATCCTCTGGCCAGTCATTATTGTGGGGTTTCATCATCAGGAAAATGTCTCCTGCCAGGCTGTTTTCTTCTCTTTTACAATGCTTCCCCTACCTGGCTTCAAAACTTACAAGAGTTGCCAATTATTTTGCTTTTATCACAGTAGTTCCATGCTGTTGTTTTTTAAACTCAAATATAAACTCCCAAAGGCAAGTTGTTTTGCAGGAATCTCAGGTTTCATTCAACAGCAATAATAAATATTTAAATATTTCCAGATGTCAGAAATGCTAAAAAATATTCTGAAGATTAACAATGTAGCATAAGACACAGAAAACCGAACATTTTAAAAAGAGAATGAGATTGTTCATATCCCAAACTTTTTTTTTCTCCCAAATAAAATTATTTTCCCCCACCTGGAGGGAATAAAAGAGGATGAAGCTTGAGTCACTGTCTGGGATTAATAATACTGAATTTTACAGTTAATTTTACAAATAAAATCTAATCAGTCTAACAACATCAAATCCTCTCATATAAGGAGGAGGGATGGTTCTAAGACTTGTTTATTGTTCTAATCCCTGTTACAAAGAATTAATGAAGATTAATACTGCCTTGTTTTTGCTACTGTTTGCACAGCACCAGGAGAGCACCAGACACTCTACAAACACTGGAGGCTGACTTAAATAACTGAAATATGAACACATGACCTTTATGTGAGGGGTGGAAGCCGAGCATTCTTTAGTTATGGTCTCTGGCTGGTCCCAGGCTGTACCTTTTGCTAAGCTGAATAGCATTAGAGGTACAAAACCTTGCTTTGTGCAGCACTGGCACCAGAGGGAGGCAGGCCCACAATAGGTTTCCTGTTCCTCCAGGACAGCTGGTGTCTTCACCAGAAAATGCTGAAATGCCATCGGTTCCTCGCGTGTGTCTCTCACACAAACGCATCACTCAGATCACCTCACCCCAGGGACTCCTGCAGGGAGTTTATTCACTGCAGCCCCACAAAGGCACCATGAACCTTCAGGTGAGGGCAACACCATTCTACATTTTACCACCTAAGCCAGCAGCACAAAGACAGGAGCTTCCAGAGGGGACCCAACACTCAGAGCCTCAAATTCAGGCAGTGATACCCCAAAGTGAGGAGTGGGAAAACAGGATCAGGTGGAGAGGGCAAGTTCACACACAGCAGCCACTAAGGAGTTTGGAATTTTATTTATTTATGTATTTTTATTTATTTATGTATTTAGTTAATGAAGGTCCATTTAGGTCCACTGAAGAGGTGCATTTGCAACTACCCCAAGTCCTGAGCCCCTTCAGCTCGGCCATTCACTATTTCAGTGCACAACATCCAGAGGAGAGCACACAAAGCTGCTCAGGGCACAGAATCAGGCTCTCAGAGTGAGACTCAGTCAAAGGAATTCTCATCCAGGAGATGCCTGAATAAGGCACAATTATAGCCTCAGTTTGGTATTTACTGAGGATGAAGTGTTTACAATATTCAATTTGCCTGTTAAGCAGTTATGCACTAATATATGACAGACTTTTAATGGCAAAGGAACACTGGAAGCATGTGAAATCCACCATTCCCAAGGAATCTGTTGCAACTTTGTCTTTAATCTCCTCCAATCTACATAGAGTGAAAAAGTGAAAGACAAAAGCTTGAGTTCATGAGTCTGGACCCCAGTGGGGTGAGCTGAGGGCACCTGTGGCTCTCAGACCCTGTTAACCAATGTCAGAGTCTGGAGGCAGAGTGCCCATATCCATCTGCCTTCCTCTGGCTGCATCCCCCCTTCCCACAGCTCCCAACAGCCAGGGAAAATCACCAGCCACACTTTGATCCCTCAAATCCAACAATTTCCATCCACCAAAGCAAAACTCAACCTTTTCATCCCCCACCTTGTTTTGAAAGGTGCCCACGGGCAGGTTCACAGTGAAAAGACAGAAAGCAAAACCAAGCAAAACAAAAAGGAGAATAACACTGAGCTGCTTTCATTCTCACCTGCTGTCTCATGGAATAATCTTCCCAGGTGAGGCCTCACCTGGCACAGGGAAGTTGCAGTAATTGCGTCTCTTAGCCCAAAATGTACATTGCCTTTCAAGAAAACAGCAACACACACAATCAAAAAGAGCAACTCCCTACAACCTCCTCAGTTTATATAGATTCTGGGAGCACTGAAAGGGAAACACTGAGCACCTGGGAAGGCTTTAAAAATCACAGCTGCAGGAAACCTCCTTGCATGATTGAGCTATAAAGGTCTGACTCTGCAGAAAAACAAAAGTGGTTTCAGCTGTGTTTTAAGGCAAGCCACAAGCTTGAACAGGGGTTGTTGCTGCATGGTAATTCTGTTTTTCCTGTGGTGAACAGGATGGGCCTTTTGCAGTAGAGGAACGAGTTCAAGCATCTTTCAGGATTTGTCCAAATTAGCACGTGGCAAAACAGCGTGTGTCCCTCCACGCCCACTGCTCCAGTGCTCTCTCTTGATACAATTAATGAGACAATTAATTAGATTACAATTAATAAAGACAAAGGAGCAGCTGGGAATTTTCTGTGGCAAGTGACTGATATGAGGAGGCACAGCAGCCTCCCTCCTGCTTCCAGGCAAATTGAGAAGGGGATGCCCCATCCCTGGAATTATCCAAGGCCAGGTTGGATGGAGCTCTGAGAAACCTGGGATAGTGGAAGGTGTCCCTGCCCACGGCAGGCAGGGGCTGGAACTGGAACTGGATGATCTTTAAACTCCTTTCCAACCCAAACCATTCCATGTTTCCTTGTTTCTATCATAACGGTCCATCAAACATCACTTACAGAAGTTTGGGGTGTTTTGCCTTGCTGAAGAGCAGAGCTGGTTGTGCTTGATAAAGAATTTGGTTCTGTAACCCTTCAGTACTGACAGGGCAAATCACTCCCTTGTGGGAGAAGTTAAAGCCCTGCTGTGGCTCCAGGCAATGGTTTAAATTCACTGTTCCAGGTCTGCTCCAGAGGGAGCTGTGTCACTCTCTTGTTCTATTCTTCCTTCTCTGCCTTGCCTCACAGCCACCCTTTATGCTTCCACATCCTTTCCCAAATTCTGTCTCCTTTAGAGCATCTTCCCTTCAATTCACCTGCTGCTCCTCCACACAGCCACCTTCCACACAGCCTTGCTCCCCTGGAAACTCTCCTGTCTTTCAAGGCAAAATTTTGTTACTTGCTCCTCTGCTTGCCTCCATCACCTCTGCTGCTTCATGTCCCTCAGCATCCAGCTCTCATCCTCCCCCAGTCACTCTGCAGTGCCTGTGGAACTGAAATATCAAATATTTCATTGATATAATTCTGAGGTGAAGGGTACTCCGCAGCTCAGGGCATCTTCAGTCAGACGAGGGCAGTGTTACAAAACAGGTAACAGGGCTGCCCTTCCCTGCTCCTCCTCCCTGTGCAACTGGTGGCTCTGAAGTTATCCGGGCTGCAAGTAAACAAGCTAAAAAATAGAAAGGAAAAGGGAAAGGAAGAGGAGATTTATGCCAACTCATCACAGAGTTGACATCAAGGCCACACTGGCACATCTGCAGAGGTGCTGTGGCCAGGGAGGGACCAGCCAAGGACAAGGAGGATTTCTGAGGCAGAACTTCTCTGCCACAGGTAACATCTCCCTGCAGCCCAAGATTTGGTTTTAGGCCTGAAATTTGAAATTGATCTTGCACCTACTGCAAATTAGAATTTCTCTGTGTGTACATAATTCTTTTATTTGAATCTCTAGCCCCTTCCTCTACGTCCTTCCAATTTGGTTGCCACAAGAAATTACTCAGAGTAGTAATTTCTTTCTTTGAATAGGCAAGTGACAAAGATGACAATTCCTGCCTCGGTGTAGTGGTGGAAGCCAATCTCTAGCACATGACAAATGTAACATATTTAGTGAACTTCCTTGGAGGAGAGAGGCAGTTGGTCAAATCTAACAGAGCCATCTTTGCCGACAGAGAAGTGAAGTCGTGCATATTCAGGATATTTAACCTTTGGAACAGCTCATTTATGACTAATAGTTTATTTCAGTGCAGTACTCTGAAAAGCAGCCATGGAATTGGCATTGGTGGTAATATAAAAATTGCAGCTAATTTCACAGGGAACATTCTTATTGACCAGGTTAATTCAGGCTGAGGATATTTAATTCTGCCAGTCTAGTCCTCAAGTGGCTTATTCTACAGGGAAGGAACTGCAGAATACTAAGAAGTGGCCTCAGAAGCAGTGGGTAACTGGAATACAAACTAAGGAGAATGGTAAAACTCATCTAGCAATCCTGCAATGATCTACAGGTTGGATTTGCAGGGTCCATCCATGAGGATGACAGGGATGATCTGGTGTTTAGGCTGAGGTTATAGGCTGGACTTTACCAGAATCCCCTGATCACAGTTTCCACAGACATTAATTTAATTCACTAATTGAACAAAATCACTTACTTCCTCTTTCTCCCTCTTTCCTCTACGCCCAGAGCCATGCTTCCAAATTCAGTTCCAGGCCAGGGAAACAAACAGGGCTTGAGTTTTTAACAGTTGCTTGATCACTTCATTTTAATGTCAAACTTCATCTCAGCATGACTCTTCTTCCATGAAAGCAGCTACCAAATGCTGGAATTCAAGTACTCAACATACAAAATGGGTAGGATTAATACTAACACAAATGAGAAATGAAATAACAATGTGGTTGTTAATCAGAATAATTTTTGCCTAACAGTTTACTCACAGGCAGAAAGCTGTATCTGTAAATTATATATAGGCAATCTATTAACAGTATCTGCTCCATGAAATATTGATTTGAGGTTATTTCTCCATCATTTGCCAGGTGGTCTCCAAAGGCTGCCTTGGCAGTTGCTAAGGAACAGCTCCACAGCTCAGGGAGGGCAGCCCCGACTGCTGTTCATGTGCACAGTGACACGGTTTGGGGTTTATAAACATGAATACAGTTTGTGTGCCTTCAAAAGCAGAATTATTGACTGAATTCTGTTGGTCTGCAGATTGTGTCCAGGGTAGGTACATCAGAGGAGTAAAAATGAACCTGGTTTGGATGCAAAATCCTGAAGTGATGCAGAAACTACTACACCTTCCAGCTTCTATGCTCGAGAAGAATTACCAGAATTTTTTTTGTGTGTTTGTTTTTAGGCCTGAAATTTGAAATTGATCTGGCATCTACTGCAAATTAGAATTTCTTTGTGTGTTCATCACTCTTTTATTTGAATCTCTAGCCTTTGGCTTCAACAGCTTTAACTAAGCAAGGCTACAGTATTTCCCTGGAAGTCCTGGGAGGGAGGTTTTGCTCCTGATCTTTCCCACCACTCTCCTTGGGGCTTTCTTGGATTGTACTCAGTCAGTCCCTGAATACAAAACTCCAGTGATGGAGCAGGGAGGAAAGATTCCTTCCCCCATCTGCAGGCACTGTTCTCATTTATACTTCCAGACTGTTTATTTTATTTTCATAAAACCATGGCATTGCTGACTGATGACCTCCTGACCCCCACTTTTGACCTCCTGTAGACCTAGAAGCCTTTTCTACAGGATTTGCCACTGTTTTGACAGTGAACCACTGCAAACTGCTCATGGCATGGCTGTCCAAGCAAGTTTTTACTCCCACTCAGCAGCAGCAGAGCAAGAATTTTTAATTCTTGCTGAATTAAAAATTTTAAACTTTAATTCAGCAAGATTAAAATATTTGAGTGGATTCCCTTTGGAAATGTAATCAAATAAATGGTTAACAATAATGCAAATATGAAATTTTCACAATACAGCAGCGCTGTATCTCTGCCTGTACCCTAAAGTAGCATATTAACCTTAAAAGAAGAGAATATGAAAAGTGTAGCATCCAAAACCTATTTCAAAAGCCTGACTTAGGTTAGGACAGAATAATAAAAGGGAGAATTAGTCCCAAATGCTGATGTCCTAAATTACTTTTGTTGGCTAAGACTCCACTGCACAATGTGCAGTATTGGGAGGGCAATTCAACTTACCCTGATGTAGAAGCTTAGCTCACATGAAGTCGCCTACACATCAGGAAACTAAATTTAGGCATCTGTGTCTGCAACCATGTCCAATCCCTGCCGTTCTGTCTGTCTGTCAATGTCCTCTCCAAAAAAACCTGTCCCCACTCATGAGAGTTGCCATGCAGATCTCACAATTGTTGGGTTAAAGGTGGAATTCTCTTTCCTAAAACCCAATCCCATTCCCTGAAAATGCCAGACAAACCAAACCAGTACTGAGCCAGAAGGAAAACACAAAACCAGCATCAGAAACACCAGGAGCTGCTGTGTTTTTATTTAGACACACACCAGCCCCATTCTCCTGGCTGAAGACCCTTCCCTTTGTTCATGTCTGGAGCAATCCCCAATGGGGATGCAAAGGGCAGCAGTGTGGAGGCAGGGGAGGAGGTGGAGAAATGCAAATCCCCCCTTTAACCCTCTTTTGGGAGGGGGAGGGAAGGGGCTGTGCAGGTTGAAGCAGGAAGCAGGATTTATCACCTCGGCTAAAATTCCATTAACCATTAACTCAGGGGAGAATCCAGGCTATAGGGGCTCTCCAGAGCCACAAAAAGAGGGAAAACATGGGCCCCAACACAGTTATCCTCCAAAGGGCATGGATATGGCTCCACACAGAGCTGGGCAGAGCTGAGGAAATGAAGGGCATTTTGAAAAATTTTCAGCTTTTTTTTCTTCCCCTAATATTTCTATGTTATTATATATTTATAGTTAGTATTTGCAGATATTTTTATAGCTAGTTGGCAGTTTAAGATAACATGTTTTACTCATGCCTCAGAGATTATAAACTATGCTATTTGTTCTCCCAGTTGTGACCAGAAGGTTGAGCAACACTGAAGGAGAGGAAGAAAAATGGAGCAGCTCCAAAAACCCCAATGCCAACAGTCCAAATGCCTGTGATAAAACACAGCAAGATATCTCCAAGCTTTTTTCTTACCCATTCTCCCACGCATCAATTTAGATTAAAATACGGGGGAAAGCAACACTTGATGGATTTCCCAACTTCTGGAGAGGGAGCACTGCCTGTGCAGCATTTCTGGATGAGAGGTGCTGAAATAAGTCCTGCTGATCAATAACTGCTTGTTGGTGCACCGGCCATGTTGAGGAGATGCAAACACCACAGCACTGCTGTGTAGCTGTGTATAACACACGTTTCAAGCCAATTGTGGCCAAATTTCTTCAGTCCTTATCTGTCCTTTCCTTTTTTTTTTTGGTTTTTTTTTTTTTTTTTTTGCTAGAAGGCCCAGCAGTTCCTTATTTGTATAAAAGATAATCTACTTTTCACACCTTTGTGTCTGGGTCCTGTTTATTGTGCTTATCCTCAGAAAGCCAGGCAGGTAACCACTGTCTGCTCCCCATTTAATAGCTGAGAGAAGGAAACCAAATAAGAATGAGGTCAAGCCTTGTGGAGCCAAACTCAAATCCAAATTTTTAGTGCCACTGAAGCTCCCCCAGGTGTCAGAACTCAGTACATCCCTCAGGGTGTCCAGAGTTGCTGAGGACCCTGCTGGGGGGCTCAGAGACCCTGGCACGCAGCCCAAAACACCTGGAGATTTTATATTGACCCCTAAAGCAAGTTGCCAGCTTTGTATGAGGACCTGAAAACCGCAGAGGTTTGAATAGTATAATAATAAAATTATCACAGGGTGAAAATGTGGATTTTAGGATTTTTGGTATGGGGGTTATGGGGACAAGATGAAGGAACTTGGGCATGTCTAGCCTTTCTTCTTCTTCTTGTTCTCCATTTTCTGCAGTGATGTTGGGATTGGTTTAGAGTAGAAGTGCACTGTCTAACATAGGTGATAGGTATTGGGAATTAAGTGTAAATATGTTATACGTAGTTTGTAGTACAAAAAGACAACACCCCCTGGGCGGCGGTCAGAGTGCCTGTGGCTGCCCTGCTGAGCAGACCTCAGCTGGGCAGAAAGAAAATTTCATAGATAAGAATTAATAAACAACCTCAAGACCGAAAAACTGAAGAGTCCAGACTCGTTCTTCAGTTGCGCGGGCCGAAGCAGAGACATCCTACGCATCTCGGGGCAGCAATTAACAACCACCTACCCAAGATCCAGGCCCCCATCAGATGCCATCTCTGCCTCTGTAGCTCTTTGCTGTGTGACCTGGAGCCCTTGGTCATGAGGAAGTGCAGAGGTGCCCTTCCAGTTCCATGCATCCCAAAACCTTCTTCCTGGGCCAGTGTCAGGACGCAGGAAATCCCTCTGGCTGCCCTGGAGGGCTCCAGCCCCTGCCCAGGGGGCTCAGAGACCTTGGAACAAACAATTACCAACCTTATATGAAGAATTACAAGTCAAGAGAGATTAAGTAGAACAATGGTTAGTTTGTTATGGGGTGAAAAAATAGATTTTTGGGGTTTTTAGAATGGGTGCTTGGGGTCCCAAGATGGAGGAATTTGGGTGTGCCTTGTCGTTTTTCCTTCTTCTTCCTAGCCTCCATGTTCTGGGTGATGTTGGCACTTTTGGATTGGTTTAGAGTAGAAGCTCACTGTCTAACATAGGTGATGGGTATTGGGAAGTTGTGGTAAATAATGTACACGTAGTTTTTAGTAGAAAAGACAGCACTGCCTGTGAGGTGGTCAGTGTGCCTCAACCCAACCTGCCAGACAGACCTCGGTGGGTTGGAAAAAGAATTTTATAGATAAGAAATAATAAACAACCTTGAGAACAAGAAATCAAGAGTTCTGACTCCTTCTTTGACCGCCAGGCTGGGAAAAGAGACTTTCTAACACATCTTGGGGTCACTCTGACCAACAGAGCATCTGAGAGGCTAGAGTGAGTTTTTGCAGATCATCTGATCCAGAAGGTCAGTGAGGAGGGAAGTGCTGGCTGGGACATGGACAGGGACAAAGACTTCAGCCCACATGCTGTGTGATTTGTGGCCATAACCTGAATGTGGATTTTCCCTGTGCCAGGACGGTGGTTACTCCACAGGTATAAAGAGTTGCTCATTCTCTGATCAGTGACCTTAGGACATCTTCATCCTCATATCCCATGTTTCTTTCCTTTGAATTCTTGCACAGTCTAGAAGATTCCAGCTGTAGCCCTCTTCCATCCTGCTTTCCTGTGAAAATGAAGACAAGCAGAGACGAGGTGAGGAAGCTTAGGCCATCCCTTACCCCCCTACATGGGAGCACCTTGGCACTCAAACCCACTCCTAAAGGTGTCTCCAAACACACAATCCCATGTTTTCCACTGATGTTTGTACAGTCCACTTGCACACATGACCTCCTAGCAACGACTTCACTTGGTTTGAAATGTGCATTAAATTTGTTCCCTGTAAACAGCTTCACTTGGTTTGAAATGTGCATTAAATTCGTTCCCTGTAACTTGAACTGCTGAGAGCCCCAAAACCCAGCACGTGATGGGCACAGTTGGATGGCAACGTGCCTGAGAGGAACAAAGCTGTCGTGCAAGTACCAATTATAAGATTATAAAATAAAAGCACTTCAGTGGCAAAACAGCCCAACGGAAATGTCACTGTTCAAACTTTTGACTTATTCATATAACGAGGCATGAAAGGGCACCTTCAACTCAGTTTTATGTTTAACTGTTAATATCCTTTATCATGTTATGGTAATTCCTTAGGCAGCCAGACAGATATGAAAAACATGTTGCCTTCCTTATGGCTGATGGTGAAATTTTGTTCTCTAACTGCAGCCCACAAACAAAATTGCTGTATTGAATGTGTAAGATAATATGCAAAATTATTTTATTATAAAGAGGTTTTTGCTTAACTTTGTGCCTAAACTGGGCTGCTAGGTGCTTTGCCTTCTTAAAAAAATGAATTTGGGCAGAAAACTGTTCAGAAATAAAAGCTCTGGAGAGATTATATGCCAGAACAAAAAAGATGTGCTTAAGTCCTAAAAATATAATAGATAAAGGAAACATGGAGAAAGGGATTTGCTATTTTCACTGAAACTCAGATTAGGTTTTCCTCCTGTTACATTCCACAGGTATGTCCCTGCACCAAGCTCTGCAAAGAGCTCCTGTCCATGCCTTTGGTACTCTCTCATCTTCAAATTTATGCTCACTTCAATCCATTAATTCTTGGGTTGTTCTGTGCAGGGCCAGGAGTTGGACTCGCTGAACCTTGTGGGCCCTTCTAACTCAGAATATTCTGTGCTTCAGTGACAGGCAGGTCACTGAGTATTGCCTATGGCTCATGGGAGGGTCAGTCAGCCCTGGCTGCTCAGGGCTTGTGCAACTGAGTTTTCAGAATCTGAATCCACCACCCCTCAACCTCTCTGGGTCCCAGTCTGGCCAGGCTCATGCTCATTTCCTTTTTCTGATGCCGACTCAGAGGTTCCAATGTTTCAACCTGTGCCCATTCCCTCTTGTCCTGTCACCCTGCCCATCTGAGAAGGGCCTGGCTCCATCCTTTGCAACCTGCTGTGGGCAGTGATAAATTCCCTTGTGCTGGGAATTTAAATTCTCTTCTGCAGCTTGAACAGTCCCAGCTCACCCTGACTCTTCTTATACATCCTGTGCTCCAGCCCATTGACTGTTTTGTTGGCCCTGTGTTGGACTTTCTCCGAAAAATCCATATCTTAGCCTAGGAGCCCCAAACTGGACCCATGGCCTCACTAGAGCTGAACCATTTGTCATGGTCCTTCTGAACAGCAGCCCAGTGCATCGACTGCTTCCACTGAGGGATCTTTTATCACTCCCTGTCCTGCTGTCCTGGTCATTAATAAAGGCTTAAACCACTCCTGGTCTGGGTATTGATCCCCCAGGCACACTGCAGGTAACTGGTTCCTGCTGGACTTTGGATCACTGATGGGTTACAAACAATGCTCTGAGCCCAGCAGTCAGGCCAGCTTCCCACCCCCCTTATCAAACATTTATCCTGTCCATATCTCACCAGTTTGGCAATAAAGATATGGAAGGAAACGCTGTGAAAGGCCTTGCTGGAGTTCAGGATTTGATGTCTTCTCTCCCTTTGTCCACAGAGCTTGTCATGCCATCTCTGAAAGTGTTCCGGCTGGAAGGGCACAATCACCCCTGGGTACATCCATGTTAGCTCCTCCAAATCAACCTCTTCTTCTTCCTTTGTCTAGAAGTGGCTTCTTAAGAGGATTGGTTGGATGACACCCCCAGGGACTGATCTGGGGTTGAGCATCCTCTAGCTCCTCAGCTGCTCCTTGTCCTTCCTCAGGCTGGGTGTTTTATTTGGTTTTTTCCAGTCATCAAGAACCTCACTATGAATGCCAGAGTGGCCTTGCAGTGACAGAGGCCACTTCCCCAGCTCCACAGATGCCTCCCATGGACTTGTCTGTGGCTGATTAGCCCAAGCCCTCACTAACTCTGTGTTCTCTGCCTGTCGTTTTGCTCCCACAGGCTCTGCTGAGGGGCTCAGACTCCTGAAGAGCAGAGAACCGACCTGAGCAGCGATGAACCAGGGAAAAAATGGCACTGAGCACCTCAGCCCTCACGGGGTCCCAAGCCCCAGGCCAACATCTTCCTCAGCCTTCATTTCACTGCCAAATGTATTTAAAGGAAGAGCTCTTGTCCCTCTCATCCTTTGCTAGATTCAGCTCCAGCTAAGCTTTGGTTTTGCCAACCAAACCATATCTCTGCAGTGCCTTGGGGCACCAACCAGGTGGCCTCTCCCTGCTTTCTCCTTCTGTGTAGTCCCTTGTTTTTTTCTGGTATCTCTTTGAATTAAGATCACCATACTAAAAATTCAAGCTTTAAAATATTTTACACAAGCACCCCACTGCAAAATCACACAGTCAATAGAACCTTCCCATCCCAAGCTCCAGCAGAAGTAAAGTTTTCTGATTTCTTTTCCCCATTCCATTTCTGAGTAGCTCCCATCGTAATGGGACCTAATTTTATTTATTTTTAATTTTTAAAATAAATAATTTTATTATTTATTTAAAAAATAAAAAAAATATTTTAAATAAAATAATTTTATTTAAAAATAAAAATAATTATTTAATAATTAAAATTTAATTTTAATGATTTTTTAGTTAAAATTAATTTTAACTTTAATTTTAATTTTATTATTTTTAGTTCATGTCTTCATTTTCTCTAAGCCTCCAAATACCACCTTTCCCCCCAATGTTTTGCTGCAAATAAATCCTTGTATAATTGCATTGCCTTTAATTGGTTACCCCTGGGGTTAATTTATGAATTATGAATTTACCACATTTAACTTCATACATAATATTAATAAACATAAATTTTAATTAATAAACATAAATTTTAAAAGCTTGTGGTGCTATCCAGTCTAATAAGTCTTTGCCAGGTGTTTTTTTACTATATAATTGTTCTTCAGCGTACTTACTTGTGTAAGCTTTACATTTTGGCCTTATAATTTTAGAGTTTCTGAACATGTTACTGAAGGCAGGTTTTGGGGGAAGCAGGAGGATAAAGTCCAATCTCCTCTTCCCAGAATCTCACTTCACTGTTCTCTCACACACACCCATAAAATAAATCAAAATCTCTCCTTCCACTGTGGCCTGCAGTTATTATTCTGACGCTGTGATTCATTCAGTTTACTCATGCAACAGCATCCACATGCAGTTGAGATGTAAATATATTAACCCTATAAAAACTATTGCTTGATAATTTAAGGACTTGTGGCCGAACAAAGGATCTGTAATAATAGGAGTGGTAATAAGCACTGTACTTTGTGCATACAGCTTCATTTTCAAAGAACCATAAATAATGTATGTAACAACAAAAGAAAAACGGAATAATGAATGAGAAAATTCACACCTCTTGCTGTCATTTTGATCATTAATTTTTATTTGCTATCAGGAGCTAGGTGGAGGCAAACCCACATACTTTTATCCTTTCAATTTTCTTTCTGGTATTAAATATATTATTTATATTTATGCACAAAAGCTCTTTCACTAAATAGTATTGAGCAATTAGAATAGCAAAAACTTTTACACTGAACCCACACACTTTGTTTTCCTTCAGAAATCTGGATCTATTTGCTCAGTATCTACCTAGGATTCAAACATGCAAATATTTTCTCCTCTCTACATCCCTTTTTCATATTCAGTAAAACAACTGACTTAACTTTTTTCTAAATGGCTTTCTAGTTTCAGTTTTTGAAGTCTTTTGCACCTTAGGTAAATCTTAGTAAGTCAAACAAACAAGAAATAAATTTTGCACCTTGGTAAGTCAAACAAACAAGAAATAAATTTTAGTGAGAAAAAATGGAGAAAATCCTATGGAGTTCATTTCAACATTTAGGAATGAACTAAATGATATTAAAAAGTTTACATTTCCCAATTATCTTATTGGGTTTTGAATTAAATTTGGCTTTCTGAAATCCCTGTTCTGAGAGCTGAATCAATCTCTTAAGGATTTTTGACCAGAAAACAAAGGGGAGAAGGGAAAAGATACATGAAGCTGAAGTTCTTAACTTTGTAAATTATGTTCCACCTTCTAGCACTTAAGACACTTTTCTGAGAGTACTAAAGTCTTATAAGAAACCTGATTTTTTTTTCTGTTTTTGGTTTTTGTGGGGTTTTTTTGGTGTGGTTTTTTTTTTTGGTTTTTGTTTTTGTTATGCCTTTAATTAAGCTATGTGTCTGTCCCAGCTCATTAGCCACAGAGTCTCAGAATCATCAAGGCTGGGAGATATCAGTGAGATTTTCCAGTCCCACTGCCAGCCCAGAGTTTGGGAAAAGTTTGGAAAGTTTGGGAAGAGGAACCACAAGAACCTCATGAGGTTCAACCAGGCCAAGTGCTGCACCTGGAATGGGACATTTGGGAATCATGGAACCACAGGATCCTCGAGGACCCCCCAGCCCCACCATCAACCCCCTAAAATCACACCTAAAACACATCCCAAAGTGCCACATCCTCCTGAACATCTCAGCAGTGATTCACTGTGTCCTTAACAGGGATTTTGCTCCGAGCACCTCGGATTTTTGGGTATTTTCAGCATCTAAAGGGCACAGCACTCACCCCAAGCTCCACATAACCCGTGCTAGCAAGACCCCACCTCCCAGTTCCCGTCAGAGGAATGTCTGGCTCCTTATCTATGCCATGAAAAAACTCCCCAGGCTGGAAAGCAGAGGGCTCTGCAGGCTCACTGGATTGTCCCCTGCATTCCCCACCCAGAAGGAATGTCCCAGTGCAGCCCCAGCCAGGCTTTGCCCTGAGAAATTTCAGTTCTCAGAGCCAGCAGCCCTGGCCACGTTGCAGGTACTACCTGTACTTCACCTGTGTTGCAATCAAGGGCAAAAACGCATCTTTGCAATCCTAAACTTGTGCTTTTAGGCAAGATGTTCCACCAGATTAAGTGCAGGAGGAAAGGGTCAGTTATAAACTATGCATGCTTGTCCTCACTGAGCTATGTAAGGTCAGCCTTTGCTGATAAGGATGAAGATACACTGTATTCCTTTAAAAATGGGCTGCCTTATGAAGAAATAAACTGGATTTCAAAGGAACTGGCTGCTGCCATTTATTTTTCAGAGCACTCATTGCTGTCATTTCAACACAGTCTATGAGAAGCTGAGTGCCCACTGCAGTTACACAGTGATCATATGAATAATCTCTAAGATTTAATATTAAAATGTTGTTATATAATAACCAAAATGGACTTGGCAGAAGTTCACAACAAAATGCAAGTGAAGAGAGTTCTGAAACCCACTCTCCTATGGACATCACACTCAGATGAAATGTTTCCCCTCTCCCTTGTGCTGTCTTGGGTTTTTTTTTTATGGAATTACATTTTTAGAGGGGCCAGAATGGAACAATGGTCTCATAAATTTAAGATCAGGAAAACATGTCAGGAAGAGAAAGAGGTGGGTCAAAACAAGAGGAAATTGGACAGTTCTGTGCTGGTTTTGTTGGAATAGCAAAAGATGGATGTGGGTCACACAGAAATGAGGGAGGTGTTCAGGTCAGCAAGGAGCTCATGTCCACATCCAGGCAACTCCTGCCAGCACCTCTCAACCTCTGTTAACCAAAAACCTCCTTTCTAAGGGATGAATGACACTAAAAACCCCAAAGAACCAAAGTGATGCAGGCACCAATGGTACCATGCTGTCCTGGCATCTCACACCCTGGACAAAATTGTCTGAGGGAAACCTTTATAAGAGGGTGTCCTGCAACCTTATGTTTAGCAGAATGGGTAAGAAATACACAAAAGAGCTCACACTAGCTTTAGACTCACTAACCCAGATAAAAAACCCAAAAAACCAAAAACCAAGCAAAAAGCCCCAGCCAAAACCAAGGAAAAAAAATCCATCACAGGACACAAGATAACTGCTTTTCAGATTGTTTCTCATGCAGCTTTACTGAAACAAGTTTTTCAAGTTGTCTTGAGGCTGCCTGTTTTATGCAATACCCCATTAAATGTTTTTCATCTTGTTTTTTTCATAGTTACTGCAAAGCCTGTTGCAACTGCCTGATGCTGATAGAGCCAGGCTGCCTCCCCAGGAGTGTGTCTGCCCTTCAGTCAGTCTCTGGAAAATTTTTGGAAGATTTTTTGTAGTCAGCTCTTTAAGTCTTACATCTCTCAAACCATCCTGTGGGAGCCTGTTCCCTAATTTCACTCTTGTGTATTGTTCTGAGGTCCTAATTTCACTCTTGTATGTTGCTTTGGGGTCAGATGCTCCGGGACAAAACTAAACAGATGCAGGAAGTGTCAGAGTCAGCAGGGCTCTTTCCTGGAAAAAAATATTTAATTTTTCCCTCCAAGATCCTGAAAGCTGTATTTTTTTAATTTATTTTTTTTGTTGCAGTGGTGTCCTCCATGGAGTCTGTCATTGCAGCTGTGAAAGGCAGCACCACATGAGATGGACCATCCAAGAATGCCCATGGGGAAAAAGAGGAATTTAGCTACCTCTTTATCCTGAGGAACTGGGCTTTAAACCAGAAAACTCCTTGAAAAAATACAATTTGTGCTTGAGTGTTCCCTTCAGGAGATCTCAGATTTAGCTGTGGGTCTCTGCACACTGAACAGCACCCGTGAGGAGAAGAAGATCAGACAATCTCCTAATAAAACAAGGATCATTACGCACCTGACCTTTCCCAGGCATTTCAGTAACTTCTGAAGTCAGGCCTGGGTGAATGCCAAGCTGGCACAAGGCACTGACATTCCTGAAGGACATGGAAAAGCAAGGCCAAGGATGGAGGAGGATGCCAGCTTGTTCTCAGACTGAGCACAGCTCTTAATTTCTGGACATACTTCTTAAAAAGCTCCAGGGGCTTTACAGCCTGTGCTTTCCTGGGTGCAGTCATAAAAGCATTGGCAAAGGTTTCACACAAGGACAGAGAGTGCTCTGTGTGCACCAGGAAGGAGAACCAGCTCCTTCTTGATTTGGCGTGGGTTTTCACTCCTGAATAGCTGCTCTGTTTTCTTTTTCCAGGCAAGGTTTCAACGGGACACATCAGACATTTGGCAGAGTTCTTTCACGCTCAGTCTTGGGAGGAATGGGTTAAAAAGACTGGAGGAGGGTTGTAAATCAGCCCAGGTGACCTTGCAGCTGGAATAACCCTTGATAAGCCTGTGCAAACAGCAGGGCCAGAGATCCCCTGGCATGGGCATGAATTTAACAATCTCTGTGTCTCCTCTTGGTTGCCTCTGCTTTGGGGATCCCCTGGTGACAGAGGTAATGGAGATCAGTTTATTACTTGTGTTTTATCATAAATTGGTGGCTGTTTGTGGTTGTTCTGGCTGCCTGCCTGTGCTGACTCTCACACACACCCTGGAGCTGACAGAAGCCTGCCTGCACCATGCCAGGCATGGGGAAAGCTCTGGATTTCAGGTTTAACATCCACCTGACTCTGAGCTCTCCCACAGCACTTCCACTGGCTAAACCAAGGCTTTTTACAGATCTACCAGCTTCTGAACATACCTGAATCCCCTTTGGTGCAAACTTTTACCACAGGTCTGTTAGAGATAGATAATGAGATGATTGGCTCTGGCAATTAAGGGATAACTATTGTGTGAATACTAATAAAAGCTTTAGTGATGTATGGTTATGTTATTGTGGTTTAGATGTCCTCTGTTCTCCCCACAGTTCCCTTTCCCCCTGTATTGTTGCCATCACACAGCCTGGGCTGTCCAGCACAGGTACAAAGGAGCTGCACAGGTGTCCCTTGCATGGGCAGCTGGGAATGGAAAAGCTTGGGGGTGCCTAGGGGGTGAGGCAGGGCAACACCTGAGCTCCAATGCAGTGACAAGAAAGCAGTTTGCACTGATAAATGGCACAGAAGAGCTGGCTGACAGACTTTGGGAGGGGCCAGGGCTGGCTGGTGCAGCCCCCAGGGGTATAACAGACTGAGCATCCAGCCTGAAGATGAACTGGCCTTGTGATATCCATGAGGGGCAGTTCCCAGCACTGTAGCTTTTTCCTTATGTAGTCCTTTGTTGTATTTTTGTTAAGCTTTAATAAACCTTTTTAAATTTTCAAAGTGAGCAATTGTTTCTCACAGGTCTGTTTTTGTTAATGACAAACCCTCCTGGGAGGGAATCCCATGGGAGCCTGTGCCATTTCCTAGCATCACTTGCAGCTGTACACTGTGCCCCTCAAACTCCTTTCAGCAAATATTTTATAGTTCAGTGAAAGCACCCTGCTGACCCAGAACTTGTGGGTGGCAGCCAATCACCCTGGGTGGCTCAGCCAGGAGGCTTTTGTGTGCTCCATGCAGAACCCAGGAGGGAAAATCAAGCTTCTGATCCATAACCCCACTAGACAATAGTCTCAATGGAAGGTAATTTGCAACTGCTCTGCGCCCAGGGGACAGAAATAGTGGCCTGGGAACAGCATGTGCTGTGAGGACTGCAGTGTTATGCATAAGTAAAAGTGCATTTCCAGCCCTGGCTGGAACATTGTTCCTTCCAGGGACTTCAAGGGATGCCCACATTCAGGAGGTAACTCTAGTCAGCCTAAAAAAACCATCAATGTTCTTGTGGCCACTTGACCAGAGAGAAAAACACAAGGGAGAACCTCAAAAGCATCAGAGTGAAATCAGGGTGCCTCAATGTATTTTTATTTGGTCCCTAAAGACCCATGCCTTGCACAGCTGCTCCTCTGCTCTGCAGTTTCATGCTCTGTAACCATTTTTCTCTGAAGCCAAGCCAGCCCCTTCTTTATGTATCACAGCAATCCTTTTTCTGAAAGCCACACCAAAAAATTGCCTTCTTGCAGGTTTTAAACCAATCTGTGTCCAAGCAAGTGTCTAAACTCTTGCTGTTAAGGGAGACTCAAACTTTCAGGCACCTCTGAGAGAGATGCAGGTTTCCTTTTTAGCCTTTTATTATGTTCACTTTCCTTTTATTCAGGCGATGGGAGAGCAATTGGGACATGTCTCTGAGCAAGACAGCAGTGTTAAGGGTGGAAGCCCACTGCTCTCTGTTAAAAACAAGAGCAGGCTCCCAGTACTGAAGTGATTTCAGCTTTTATTATAATAAAAAGAAAGGCCCAAAGCATGAGGGCCCGCAGGCCGAGCAGGAGCGTTCCCAGTGCTGGGGCTGCTCAGCAGCGATGGCCCTGATGTCCCAGATGGAGCAGCACAAATTCAGTGGGTCAGGAGACCCTTTTTATCCTATTTTTTGTCCCTTTGGATTGGTTTCTGTTTGGATCCTTCATTTGCATGAAGGTTTTAGGCCTTGATTGGCCCATTACAGTTCCGTCCAGGCTGGCTCGTGGTGCACTTCACTGAGGTGCGTTGTGGTACATTGAGTACCTTATTTCTTATAACTACCCTTTTAACCCCTTTTACAATATAATAACGAAACTAACAGCACATGCTTAACGATCTATCAACTATTTTACAACCGTTTCTAACCTATTTTTAACACTTTTGCTTTTCAGTTTGTGCTGGTGCAGGGCAAATCTGGGAGAAAACCTCCAAAGTGGGCCCCTCCAGAAAGCAAACCCACACAGCCCCTCACCCCCAACTGGTTTGGGAAGGATTCCTCAGAGAGAAGTGGAAAGAATCTGTTTATTTAACAGCACCCCCCAGCACACAAAATGAACAATACCGGATGACACCACTCTGAAAAAGATGACAAATTCAGAAAGTCTCTCTTGGGGGTGGTCGCTCTGTTATCAGTCCTGTGCTGGGGTAGCTGCTGCAGCCACAAGATGCAAACTCTCGGTGTTCCCAGGCCCCAGTCCAGAGCAGGTTCGAGTAGTTCCAGCAAAGGGAAAGGAAAAACAGTCCAGGGAAAAATTCCGACTGCTTAGCTAAACTAACTAATGAGCAGAAGCAAAAAGCATTCCCAGCCATAAGATGATCCAGCATAAACAGAACACACAAATGGGGATACAAGCATCATAACATCACCCTAGGACACCGTTTTAGCTTTGGGTGCATTTTGTGCACAACAGCATCCGCAAGAACGGGCACACAGCTTCAGGGGTGCTTCACAGGACTGCTCACCTTCTGCACCGGGCCGCGGGATGTCCCCAGGGCAAGAGGATTGTCCCTCTCTCACAAGACAAGCTGGCTGAACTCAGCTGAAATCATTTCTGCTCGCCTGCTTTCCTCCTGCGGAAGGGAGCACCTGAAGCAGCTGTTAAGGGATTATTGCTGCTGCTCCCGGGAGCCCTTTGAGGATGAATCCGTGCAGAAACACCGGCATTAGGATTCCCCATTCACATGTAAATAAGTGAAATCCCACCACAGTCAAACCCTGCCGCTCTTGCCTCGTTCAGAGCCTGACAAACAGCCTGACCTCCTGTCGGAACCCAGGACATTCCTCTGGCTGCCCTGGAGAACTCGAGTCCCTGCCCAGGGGGCTCAGAGACCTTGGCACAGAGCCCAAGACCCCTGTGCCTTTGATTTAGCCCTTGGAAAAAACAATTACCAACCTTGTATGAAGAATTAAAAGCCACGACAGTTTAAGTAGAATTATAGTGAATTTATCACAGGGTGTGAAATAGATTTTTGGGGTTTTTAGAATGGGGGTTCAGGGGGCAAGAGGGAGGGATCTGGGCATGTCCAGCCTTTCTCCTTCTTCTTCTTGGCCTCCATCTTCTGCTGGGATGTTGGCACTTTTAGATTGGTTTAGAGTAGAAGCTCACTGTCTAACATAGGTGATAGGTATTGGAAAGTAATTGTAAACATTGTACACGTAGTTTTTAGTATAAAAAGATAACACCACCCTGGGAGCAGGCAGAGTGCCTGGACTGTCTTGCTGAGAAGACCTCGGCTGGACAGGGGAAAGAATTTTATAGATAAGATACAATAAACAACCTTGAGACTGAGAAATTAAGAGCTCTGACTCCTTCTTCAAGCGCTGGGCTGGGAAAAGAGACTTTCTAATATATCTCGGGGTCACTCTGACCAGCTGAAGTCCCACCTAGGTAAGAGTCAAGGCTGCAGCTCCTGCAGCCCCATCACATGCGCTACAATTTCAGATTACATCAAATTTACCTTCTCTGGGTGCACAGGATGCAGGAGACCCAGCAGCCTCCTGGAAGTCCTTTCATAAGTGACTGAGTGCTTGAAGGTCAAGCAGTTTGTGCTGATGAAATTACTCATGGGCATCTGGGCTGATTTATCACCTTTAGCCTATCTAAGAAATTCCAAGTCTTCTCAGACAGGGATCAAACAAGTGCTGAAGTACAGACACTCTCCTGAATTGTTAGCTCCAAGTCTGCCTTTCTGGGGCGTGCAATGGGATGCTAAAATCTGGCTATTTTGTGAATTCTTTGCCTTAAGGTCTTCTCACAGTTCCCAGCACTCAAAGGGTGACTTCTTCTTTGAGTCTCTGTAAGGATCCTCTGTGCTCTGTAAGGATACCCTGAAAATCGTATTTTTCATGTGAAATCCCACAGTTCTTATTCAAAGTATAGTCCACTATTTAAAGACTGTGTATTGAGTAGGGTTTTCCAACAAATCTGACTGGTATCAAAATGCATGAACTTAGGATAACTTAAGTTATTCTTAAGTTAGCACTAATAGGATAACTTATAGGATAACACTTATAGGATAACTTTAAATAAGAGGGTTATTTTGTATTTAAAAGCTGTAGGAAAAAAAATACATTAAAACCCACCCAAACTCTGCCAACATCCACTACATGCACTCTGCAGAGGTGTCCACCTTGTCTGTCCTGCTTCTCTTTGAGGGATTATCCAACCCACAGCCTGGGAATTGTTATTTTCCAAGGTCTGCACTTCATGTGTTTACCAGCTGAGCCTCCCAGCTTTGGCACTGGCGCTCCTGATAAGCCAGGCTCCCTTGGGAAGGGGCAGGGGACACAAGCACTGAGCTCTTGCATCACTCCCGAGCAGGAATCTGGAGTTACAAACTCTCTCTGCCACTTCAGCCGGTTCAAGAAGAGGTGAACTCCTTGTTTTTGTACCACAGGCACCTTGCAGCTGTGGTCAAAGGTGTGGAAATCCTCTTTATCCGGCTGGAGTGGTTCAGTAGGACTAAATTCACAGGGAGCTGGGGCAGAGGATTGTTTTGTTTTGAAGCTACAAGAAGGGCAGAGAAAGATAAAACATGGTAAAGGTTTCATGACTGTGTAGTTAATATTAACAGCTGCCACATGTACATAGGCATGAGCAGAAATTACAAAACTGGAGCCATAAATAAAAGGACAAAAGAAAGGAAAATTTTAAAAATAAATTGTAAGGTGTCTTCCTCAAAATCAGCTAGAGGAGGATGATCTTGAAACAGGCTTTTAAAAACAACACAGGGAATGGAAATACAACTGCCCCACAACAAATACAGCTCGTTGTGTATTAGGCAGCATGTAGCAGCAAAAAAAAAGGTGGGAAAATAAAATAGAATCCCTGACTACAGACACATGCTCATAAAATTAATGATCAGTTGGTCAGCTTCACTTACCTGGCTTCCATTCATGCCATCCATTCTTTATTTTTTCCTTCAAAATCTGCCCACACAGACAGCAAGATAATCAGTATTTTGCAATGACCCACCTGACCAATTAGTGATAGGGGTAAAATGTTAAGATCTGAAGCACAGGCTTTGTCAGCTTTGGGTATTTGTGAAAATCCTCATTTCCTAGGGCCATTTTCCACAGTGCCCATGAAACGTTGTCAAGTGGTTTTTATTGCACCTGCACTTTGAGCAGTTTTATGTACAGCAGCAGTGCAGATGGCAGCCCTGGCTGGTATTTATGAGACTGCTGCTGTTGTGCACGCAGAAATATTTAAGAAAACAGGTCCATCACCAACCAAACTTGCCTCAGCCAGCTTGTACTCCTTTCCCAGGATGGGTTCAAATTGCCTTCTGAAAATTACTCACCTGCTGCTTGGACAGGAGGCTGATGACCAATGTCCAACCAAGCCCAGAGGAAAAACACTTCCAGCTAACTGCTTTTAGCTTCCTATGGAGCTTTGGTATCTTTCAGTGTGGTTGGGTTTTGATAACAAAAGAGATCTATGAACTTAAAAATCTAGAAATCAATTTGGTTAACCTAGCATGGGAATTTCCTCTTGGAAAATTTACTTGCTTAATTACAAAGTGTTGGAAATGAGGTAAAGGTTGAATTAAAGCATCAGTCTTTCACTTCTTAGAGGAAAACTCTAATGCCACAGCTCTTGTTGACCAGAAAGGATCTCTTCCCTTGTGCCACCTTCTCTAAAGATAAGTATTTTGGCTTTATCTGTGCCTTCAAACACAAGGCTTCTTTCCACAGGCAGCAGGCATGCAAACTAATTCTTTCTGAGCAATTCAAAGAGCCACTGAGGCAGAATAAAGAGAGAGTCAGACTTAAATTAAGACTGATGAAGTAAGACATATTTTAGTCATTAACGAGGAAAATGCAGAAAGAATGACAGGAGTGTGACATCCTACTACAAGTTAATCATTTTTATACCATGACATGGAAGAGTGGCAACTGTGATTCAGAAATAATTCCAGAAATCATCATTTTTCCTCCACTTGAAATTATGTTCATGGTGCAAATAGGTGTTTCATTGAGCCACTTCAGTTAAAATCAAAAAGAAAGGTAAAGTAAAATAATTGAAAATATTGGAATCAAGGTGAAAAATCCTGCCTTAGTCACAAACAAAGCTGTCTTGTCAAAAGTCATGGACAACATATTTGGTTGCTTCCATGGAAAGCACATCTCCCTGAAAACTGCATAAGCAAACAGCACTTTCTCACAATTTAATATATTTGGCCTTAAGTGAATTACTGGCTTGCTGAAGAATATAAACAGATGAAACTGAGCTGCATTTTTCCTCCTTTATAACCTGCCAGATCCAATGAAGTGGATCAGTGCATTGTTGGTGAGCAATCAGTGATTTACAGTTTTCTGACTTCATCTGCTCCATTTATCACGGAACTAAAACAATGTCCAATTGTTCATAATAATCAAGTACTTTTATACCTGGTGCAGGAACAGGCCATAAAAGCTTGTCTAGCTGCAGGTAAATATAAAGAGGACACTTTATTGTTACCCTTTCATAACAGGTCAATCAACAAATCTCCAAGCATTTTACAAATATTTGGTTAAATGTGAATATAGCTGTTCTCCTCCTGACATTGAATACCATTAATTCCCTTTTGCAGAGCAGGAAATGCAGGCAGATAGAAACTGCAGCAAATCTAGAGCTGAACTAGTATGGAAAATGGAAAAAAATCCCCTGTCTTTATTATTCAGACGAACAAAAGGCAATTCTTTTTGGATGGGATTTATCTCTGGTTATCTCATGCAGGTATTCAGAAAATTTAGCTGTTCAAAAGGTCTTGTTCGTTTTTTTAAAATTTATCTAGGATAGAATTACTACCAAATAAATGAAAAAACACTGATCTTTCGGGAGCTATAGAAAATAAGGGTTTTTTAAAATATGAGATGGCATGGTTAGCAGTCAACATTTAAAAAACATATTATGATTAAACTATGAGTTGAGAAAATCTGGCTTCATTAAATCAATGTTAATTTTGTCCAAGATTACATCCAAAACATAATTTCTGGTTTCTGATTCAGAAAAAAATATATCCTTATTTAAGATTTATTGTACTTTGTTTCTTTTTATTTTACTAATTTGTACTTTTTCTGTATGCATCAGGAAGACTAAATGTATTTGATTCTAATTTGTACTGAAACACAGTTATTTCTCCAGTTGTTTGAAGCCAGTCACGTAAGAACTGAGTAGATTTTCTTTTGCAAATAAAAAAAATTACAATGTTAATTTAAAATGCAGTTTTGGCATTTCTTTATATGAGAACAGTGAGATCATTCTGCATTGAAACTCCAAATTACTGATGCATTGTAGTTGCTTCAGACCAGGCTGGCATATGAGTAACTGAAACTTGGCTTAATTAGCTGAGCAGTTTGGATTTATTGCTGCTTTGTGTTACAAGTGCAAGACAAAACTAAACTATCAGATCAATTAAAAAAAAAAGCCCCAAGTTTCAGGAAAAAATCATACAATAAATTAAAATTGGCACTCAATTTCTGTGCCACAAGAATAGGATTGTTTTAATGTGGATAGGAGGTCAAATCTCTTCTGATATGGGAAAATGCAGCTGTATTTACATGATACACCCAGAAAAATCCAACGAAGAGCAAGGATTTGAATTTTTATTCTCTCCTGTTATACAGTAACAGGGGAGAAACCCATTGAAACAACATGCACCTGAACTAAAGTGAAGGTCACTTATTATTCCTGCCTTCCCTCTGAAAAACAGCAAAGAATTTAATTTTGTTACTCTAAAACTTTGCCTCTATACCAGAAAACTGAATTGGGAGGGGAAAGGAAAAAAAAAAAAATTGAGAACTAAAAAGAGTCTGGGCAATTTTATGGGTTTCCATCAGTGTGGGGCTTCAAAGTCTTACAATATTTTCTGAAAGGCAGGGACAGAGATGAGAATTAGAAGTGAGCATGTTCACAAGGACACACCTTTCTAATCTGCAGGCCCATGAGACCCTCTCCTGCTCCCCAGATAACAGAGTAATTGATTTAAAAAGTTGTGTTTTTCCAGCACATTCAGTTAATACCCTAACAAAAGACCACCTTCTGCTTCATTCAACAGCTGGAATAATAAAAATAAAGATTATACTTGAAGGTGTTTGCGCATTTATCTTGATTTTCAGCTATACCTGCAGCAGGTATATTTATGTGTGTGTATTCCTGGTAATACCAGCCAGATGCAAATGTACTTCCAAAGTCAACATACATTCAGTTTAAGCTTAGTTATTGAATGACTAATTATGTTCCCAGGTTTGGTGTAGTTTTATGGATGAGTGGGTACCTGTAGTTTCTGTCAACCACAGAGATCTTTCGTGGTACCAAGGGAAGAAAAACAAAACAAGGGAAGAAAAAATTCAGAGAGGACACCATATATTGAATATTGGTGGTGGTTTTTTTCCCAGCTGTGGGTTTTAGCACTGAAATTCCCCGGAGATGGCTCTAATTGTAGTTCTATTGGAATGGTAAAAGGAAGTTTTGTGCTGTAATCGCAAAGTGTCAAGGGCAAACTCACCCTGAGTGCTTGGAGTAAGCACTGGATGTTTGGATTTGGGGAGACTTTATCTCCCACTGCCCTGGGGTTTTGATTAGACACCTGAAACACAGGCAGAAATCAGAATACAAGGGAGCATTTGGCGAGTTGGGCATTAACCGAGTGGGAAATGAACTTTGACAAAGTGCCTGCAGAAACAAAGGGAGTTGTGACAAATTACCTCATTGTGGTCTTGGCAAACACGGGACAGGTACCCAACCTCCACTCTCCTGACCAGTGAAACACCATGGGGCTGAGTCTGGAGGTTTGGGGTGGATTTTAGGGAAAGGTTCTTCCCTCAGAGGGTGCTGGCACTGCCCAGGCTCCCCAGGGAATGGGCACAGCCCTGAGGCTGCCAGAGCTCCTTTGGCCAGCGCTGCCAGGAATGCCCAGGGTGGGATTTTGGGGGTCTGGGCAGGGACAGGGGCTGGACTCGATGATCCTGATGGGTCTCTTCCAACCCAGAATATTTGATGATCCTATGAATGGGTGGGCAGAGGTACCTTATAGCACCTTGAGGAGGTGCCATAGGAAGCCAAAAGTAACCAGGATGTACAATGTAAGTGATGCCAGACACCAAAAAGGAGCAGTTTATTCATCAGTTTATGTATTTATTCAGATGCTCAGCACCAGTCCATGGAAAGGTTTCCTTGCATTCCTGCGAAGAACCAAAAGAACACATCCCAATGTCCAGAAATACAGAGGAGGAAGTAATTTGCTAAACATTTAACTTATTAATAACTTTTTATGATCAATACCATTGAAGTTATTCATATTTAAGTGTGATAAAGGCGTTTGGAGCAATTGCTGGGTCATGCTGAAGGTCTCCACACCCTGAATTCTCAGCAGCAACCCCTGGGCTGCCCAGCAAGAGCACATCCCTGTCCAGCAGACACTGCCTGCTCCTCCCAAAACACACAGCCGCTCGGAAAAACCAAACCCTGCCCTAGTCTGTCCTTTAGAGCTTGTTTAAAACCCATTAATAAAACGAATGCTCGGCACGATTTAAAACACGGTTACGCTGCCACGGAGCAATTTGGGATGAGGTAAGAGGGACACGAGCTCCTCAGGGGAGGAGAAGCTGAACAGACCAGGCAGCTTCTGCTGCCAAGGGGAGGCAGTGACCCCTCCCCAGCGCTCTCCTGTTCCTCTGACCTTTGTCAGCGAGCTGAGTTAACCTCGGGCAATATTAACCCAGGCTGGGAAAAAAAAAAAAAAAAAAAAAAAAAAAAAAAAAAGGAAAAAAGCGCTTTTGCTACTCTAGAGCCCTGCAAGGCCTTTTAGTGAGCCAGATAGCAACCAGGAGGGAGGGACTAACTGGGGGAAAGAGGGTGGGAATGCCTGTGCCCTGACCAGCTCCTCTCCGAGGAGAAAAGGTGTTAACAGGGTGAATCAGCGAGCTGCTGGCGGGCACCCAGATCTTCAAGGCTGTAACCAAGCAGAGCTCCATTCATCTGAACCGAGCTGCTCTGGTGTTGTTTCCGAGCCTCCTAAAGGGTTTAAACTCCCCTGGCAGAGCAGCACAGAGTGTTTTTTACCTCCTGCTGTGTCCTTCTGCCCCATTCTTCTTGTGCCACCTGAATTGATGTCATACCTTCAATGTGGCTTCACACAGACTGACAGGAACCAGAATATATATTTTAAATCTCTCTCATTATCCATAGCCATGGTGCAAGACATTTGGACAAATCCAAACTGAGCTCCAGGATATTCTAAACTCAAAAGAAATACAGTTTTGAATTCTAAGTTATTAGGTTATGTCTTGAGAGAGAAACAAGACACTATCAGTACAGGAGTATATGACCTCCAAACTTTCAAAGAAAAAAATATATGAATTTTTAAAGAAAATAAGTGTGCAGCTTCTCTAGTAGAACTGAACAGATCTTGAGGGATTTTTTTTTCATGATGCCAAGTAACAATTTGTGGGGCTATTTCCCTCCATTTAGGTAAGAAAACTTAACAGGGAAATCTTATGACCAGGCACCCTGCTTCAAATCTAAAACATCTCTAAGGACTGAACACCTTGCTGTAAATTAAAGACAAGGACATGCCACACAGGTGGGCATGTTAGAGAACCACAGAGGGTGACACTACAGTGTTTTGATTTGTCTGGCATGATTTTACCTTTTGCTTCAGGTGAAATTTGAGATCAAATTGCCGCAACTGAGTCCATACTGGAAAATGACTGAATCTCACTGATTCCTTTTGGGAGCTCAGGAGCAGAAGTAGCCCCCAAAATGATGCCACTTAAAACCTAAGCTAAAGTCGAAAGATGTTTTAGACAATACTCCTCATGTTTTTGTACCTAGAGGTCTGCAGATTCATAGTTCTCTCTGAACAAACACATGGACCTGGAAAAATACTGAAGGTACGATTGATGGAATTCCTTGATATGCATTTGGAAATATAAACAAAGCCCAGACACTTGCATGCCAAACTTGTGTACTTTGCCTTATCTGCAGTCCCCCTACAGAGATGTTAAGCATAGCATGCAGCAATATTGCAGCTAAATCGGAGCTGTTATTAACAGCGAGTGGAATTTCTTCATTTGAGAACTTCAGAGTAGTACTGGAAAAGTAAGTTTTGGGATGTGAGTGTATTTTTCTTTTTAATTTTTTTTTTTTTTTAATGTGGAACTCAGCTTTGGCAGAGAAAACCCTCCCTCACTGTAGGTCTGCCTTACAGGTGGCACCACAAGTTGTGAGCACCGCGACCACTGAGACGGCAGTAGTTTCCCAGAGTGCCCCGTTATTAAACGACCCTAAAAAAGTCCAAAGAAAACGGAAGTCATTCACCCCGGCCGGTGTTTTACGAGCAATCTTTATCAGGTACTGACCTGCCCTGTTCAGGGAAGTGCTGTGACTCCTTATTTTCCTGCAACACCCTGAAACGGAGACCAGCAGGGACGAGTTCAATAAACAGGGCACAGCCCCAGCACGCTGGGCTGGAGCAGCGAAAGCCAAACCCGGGGGTCTTACACGGGGAAGGGGCTCAGACATCGCCTCCCCTTTCGCTTCCGTGCGGCTCGGGGGGAGGAGGAGGAGGAGGGCTGGGGGTATAGGGAAGGGAAGGGAAGGGAAGGGAAGGGAAGGGAAAAGGGAAAAGGGAAAAGGGAAGGGAAAGGCAGCCCGTGTCCCTGCGGGCCCGCCGGGCTGCGGTGGCCCCGGGGCCGGGGCGGGCAGCGCCGGGTCCCGCCCGCCGCGGGAGGAAGGGGCCGGGCGGGCGGCGCATCCACCTGCGGGCACCTGCCCCTGCCCCGCACCGTGACTCCTCCCCGGCCGCGCCGCCCGCTCCCGGCTCCCTCCGCCGCCTCCCGTCCCCTGCCGAGCCCGGCCGCTCCCGCAGCTTCCCCCAGGTAAGCGCCGCTCTCCCCGCCTCGGGAGCCACCCGGGAGGGAATCGCCATCCCGGCCGCTGCGAGCTGCGCCGTGCTGGGTTCGGTTTTTAGCTAAGAAACTTCGCTGTGCTCTTGGGGGGATGAGGAGGGGGCGCGGCGGCGTCTGGGAAGCCCCGTGCCGAGGGGCAGGAGGCGGCGGAGGAGTGAAAAGCGAGAGGCGGCTCTCCCCGTGCCCCTCCGCTGTCCCCGGTGTCCCCTGGCCGCAGCCGGTGTCTCCAGGGCGAGATGCGGAGCGATAAAGTCGCGCTCTCCCTCGGGCCGGAGTGTAAGGGAAGCCGGGAGCCGAAAGAGCAGGGAGGAGGTGGATGGGGAAGCCGGGGAGAGTCGGGATAGCCGGGACCAAAGGCGCAGGGAGGAGCTGGATGGGGAAGGCAGGATAGCCGGGATAGCCCGGAGCCAGAGACACACGGAGGAGGTGGATGGGGAAGCCGGGAGAGTCGGGATAGCCGGGAGCCAAAGGAGCACGGAGGAGCTGGATGGGGATAGCTGGGATAGCCGGGACCAAAGGAGCAGGGAGGAGGTGGATGGGGATAGCTGGGATAATCAGGATAGCCGGGAGCCAAAGGCGCACGGAGGAGGTGGATGGGGAAGCCGGGAGCCAAAGGAACACGGAGGAGGTGGATGGGGAAGCTGGGAGCCGAAGGAACACGGAGGGAGGGAGGAAGGAAGAATCTGGATGGGCGCTGTGGGGTCGCTGAGAGCGCGGTCCGAGGAGCCGCAGCGGGGAAGGTGCCGAGGGCTCAGCCAGAGCCGGCCCGCCCTACACCGCTCCAGGTGGAGCTTGTCCATCTCCTGCCCTGGTGATGAAGGGTGAAAGATTGGGCAACCTCTTCAAGGTCGCAGAGAGAGTAGACCAGAACAATGTTTAGCTCTGGGGCCTCTTCAGTGCGCATTGATGCATTGAGTTTTAGCAAAAGCATTAATTTGGAGTCAAAGTTGGCACAAAATCGAGTGATTTTGGAAAAGTAACTTTTAGAAGAGCTGTGTGGCTGAAACTTGGTGCCAAAGCTTTGCATGCTGAGGTGAATCCAGGCCACACCTCTTTGCAGGTGGCTTTGTGTTCGTTGCTTACCTGGACCTTGAAACTCAACCTCAACTTCCTGGGTGGGTGGGTGTCTGTGAATTTAAGGGAGCATTGTCACACTGAGCCTTTGTCCTACGTGGCCCTGTTTGTCCTGAGTTAAGTGACACTAATGTCTCCAGCGCTTTAGAAAGAGCCCAAGGAAGCAGGTTGGGTTATTTGCATCATCTAGGTAAATATTTGGTGGGGAAAGAGATGGACGTTGTGTGTGGCATAGATCGGTGAACTGGGAAAATGTGGCTTTAACCTACAGGTGTAGCTGTAAAGCCAAAAGACAGGTGGGCTAAGATAAATGTTGATGTCAAAGTAGGACCTCATGTGCCTTTTTGTCTTTCTTCCTTTCATTCTTAAACTGTTAAAGTTTATTCTGGCTCATAGGACAGTCAACCTAGAGCAAATCTATCATGGTAGCCTAGCGTGAAATTGGAAATAAGTCGGAACTACATTCCTGGATGTTGATGGAAAAACAAAGCAACACATTATTGTGGGATGCTGGTCAAAATATTTGCCTTGGAGTTGCCAGTCCTGAAGATTTGGGCTTTTCCTCCTGTGCCAGTCCAGGGCTGGTCCTCGCTGAGCAGCTCCAGTGGCACAGTGGTGGCTCAGGGGTGCCTGTGCAGCAGTGCTTCCCCCAGGCTCTGATGTGTGCATCCTGAAACCCTTTCTGGCAACAGGAGCCTCCCCGTGGAGTGAATTCAAACCTCCTGCCAGCAAGATTTGCTTTTCACTCTTATCTGCCACAGACCTCTTAGAAGTGGTTTGCAGCTCCTCAGGACCTGTAGGTCACGGGTTAAAAATCACTGACCTGGACAGGTATCTAAATAAATCTGGTTTGTTAACATTGCTGGGTTTTATTTTCCTGCAGTGTGGGTACCTAGGGCTACCTTATTCACATCACATTATTTGCAGCTCAAATATGGTGAACAAGTGCTCTTGAGAGGTTTATTTCCTTGCCAGTGACTTTCAGTGACGTAGACAGACACTTGAATTTAGCCAGAGGGTAATAATCAAATATGAAAATGATTAGCAAACATGCTTCTGCCTGAAAGTTATTTGCTTATGCCTTGGAAGAAGGGCAAGGGCAGAACCTGGGATGTCGTGTAGGGAAGGTAAGAATGCAAAGGCCAAGCTTGCTGTTGCTGCATCCTCCAGCTCTTCCTGTGATCTGGTTGTGGTTTGCAGCTGCTGCCTGAACAGTGGGTCCATCTCCTACCATGCCAGAGCCTCTGGTTCTCCTGGGCTCTTGGCCCATTCTGATTCAGAAATGGCTGATTTTGTAGGGTCTTATGCCCCTCAGCACCCACTCAGTGAAATAAGAAAAAAGGAAAGAGCATTTCAGCCTCCTTCCTCACCCCACTGCTCCTAACAAAGCACATGATGTACTTGTGACATGGCTGAGTTTGAAGCCAATGTCTGTTTGCAGACAGATGACAATAATAATAATCATAACAATAAAATTATTTGTAGTATGAGTATGCCATCCTATAACTGTTCAAAATGTGACTCCTGCCCTCGGAGATTTTTAACGCCTTTTTTTTTTTTGCACATGGAAGTAGAATTAATCTTGGTTTCCTGGCCTGGGGAATATTGCTGTGGAGTTCAGTGAGCCACTGCTGATAGTGCTTATCAAGAGGCACTGGTTTTTAACACCTCTTGATAAGTAGTTGTACATTATAATGGCTTTTTAGGAGCTAATCTAGAATAGCTTCAAAACTATTTCTTAGGAACTGTGAGAAGGATGAGGTTTTATTTGTGGCAACCTTACAGGTAAATATTTGCATAGTCTCACAGAGTTCTCTGAAATACTTGTGATGTTACTGCGCAGGCACGCTGAGTAGAGCTCACCTCTGTTGAGGTTTATTGAAAGGCCAGAACACTGTAGGACCCTGATTTTGATGACTTTGGGACATTCAGTCAATTTGTCCTTGATCCCTGCCAAAGGATAAATGGAGCAAATTAAAATCACTTTTATAAAATATCACAATAAAAATACTCAGTGCCACTTCCTGAAGAAGTGTCTAGGAAATCTTGTTAATGAAATGGCATAAAAAAAATCTTATTTATCTCCTTTCGTTCTTCATTCATAACTGGATTTTCTTAAACCTTTCTATACTTCATGTGCAAGTCATCATAATTTTTAGTAGTGACTGTTAAATGGCAATCTTCACCATGTTTCTTTCCTCTTGTCCAGATGACAAGGCAGAAACTGTCCTGTGAAATTGCTTTGTGAAAAGTTTATGAAAATTAATCTGGAATCACCTCTTTTCTTGTTTTCCCTCTTTTTTTTTTTTAAAATTTTATTTCCCCACTAACATTTCCTCCACACCATCATATCATGGTTATATTGTGTTCACTATAGTGTTGCTGAAACTTTTAGATGGTCATAAAATGGTTGGAAATGAAAAAAAAAGAAATAATATTTCCTTTCTAGCATCATCAATGCCATAATAGGTTGGCTTGCCCTTCTTTAAAGTTGAGCTTTGCACTGAAATTACTCCTTTGCTATCTCAGTGAGTTCTGTTGGTTTGCTCGATACAGAGAATTATTTGGATGGGTTGCAGTGTGTTAGGTTCATGTAGAAAGTTTGGATGCCTTTATGCTTCCTCCTTTTAGAGGATGAACTTGGCTTCATTCATTTGGGTTTTGACTGTTCTGTCCCCTTACATCTCTGTTTACATATGGCTGATTTTATGTAGGTCTAACTGTGAAGAACTAGTTTAGTTTTTGGGTTTTTTTTTGTTCTGGGGTTTCTTTTTCAATTGTTGATAACCATCACAGGGCTCAGCAAACAGCTGATGTTGTTTCTGTTTCAGGAAATAGCCTGAAACACTTATTGGAGCAATATGTAAATTTGTAAATGCAGGAAGCAAGCTGTTGCCAGTATAACTCTGCCTTTCTTTGGCCAGTTGAATTCACAGTGTTGGATTAGGATATCTGGAGGTAGTTATTCCATCCTATTGACTTGGGCATGGAAACAGCCAGTGGGGAACTCTGTGTAAAAGCTGTGGAAACCAATAAACCATTATGGCTTGGTGTGTGCTGAGGAAGTGCTGTTATTCCTTGCATGGAGAGCCAGGGTAAAAGGTAGCAGGTCTGGTGTCATTACAAAATCCTGCTTAGACCTTTGGGGTTTCTTGCCTTTGATTCTGTCTGTTGCCTTTTTGGGATGATGGCTCCTGGCCAGCAAAGGACACTGGAGGTGTGAGGGGGCCATGAGCTGATGCTGCTGTAATGAGGCAAAATCAGGGTCTCATTTTTGCCCAAAATCTGCCAAAATTCGGTGAGGGGTTTAGGAGCATGGACCATGGTGAGGACCATGTGCAGCTGAGCAGCACAGCTCTCCAGGGCACAGAGGGACTGTCTCTGTGGCAGGGAGGAGGACAAGCCTCTGGAGGGCTGAGAGTCTGGACAGCCCAGTTTGGATTAAATAGGATGCTGTGAAATTAAGTACAGACCAACTGTGCTGCAACTTTTACTTAAAGACCTGATTTGCAGGAATCTGCAGAAAAACTAATTAAAAAATGCAAAAAGCTATTGGATTGAATTTGTTTTGAATTAATCTAATTTTTTTTTTGTATTGTTGTTTGGCTGTGTTCCTTTTTTGGTTTCATTTTTGACAAATTTACTGGAAACAGTGATGCATTCCTTTAATCTTAATTACCCATGATTAAGATAACATAAAATTAACACTCCTAAGGCATATGTAAAAATCTTGGCTACTTCAAATAGCAGCCGCCAGCTGAGGCAACTCATTTTGCTTTATTCATCAGTGAATGTGTCAGTGGTGGCTTTTTACTCTTTGTCTCTTCTGTCATTAGAAACAGTGGCTTTTTTCCTGTACTTTGAGTTATGAAAGAAAAACCCACTCAGTTTTGGACCTTCTGTGTTGCTGGAGGTGTAAATGCTGTTTCTGCTCCATCCATACTGGAGTTTTTGAAATTTAGGGGCAGGACTGATGGGTCCCTTTCATTATTTGGGTGCACTTTTTCCAGCGCTGGAAGGTGTTAGCAAGCCAACCCTCAAACCTCTGGTACCCTGTGATACCTTGAAGCTCTGGTGGGGGAACTCCATCCCAATTCCCTTGCCTGGGACCTCCAGCTCCCTTTTAAAGGACTCCTGAAATTTGTTTTTTCAGATGCACCCAGTAAAGTGCTGTAATAGCTCAGCAGACCTCAGGAGGAATGAGGGCAGTGAGAGGGAAGCGCAGTTGTACATTCCCACTGAACTCTTCTGCACCATCAGAGTGGGTTTAGGACACTTTTAAACGGCCTATTTAAATTTATTTGTTGTGGGAGGTGAGTTAGGGGCCAAAGTATTGGACTAGGTAAGGCAGACCAGTCCCTTGTAGCTCTCTAGTTGTTGGGGAGTGTTTGATGGTCATTTTGCTTCTCCATGACTCAGCTTCCTTATCTGAGAAGCTGTTGCAGTTCCCTTGATGTGTTTGTAAAACATTTTGAAGTGTGGGGGTGATGTGTGCTTAGGAAGACCAGATTATGTCATTATTGGATGCTACAGATTGATTTTTGCCTGAAACATTTGCAAAGCTAACAGCAGGTCAGTGATTTTGGTTTCCTGTAGTTTTAAAACACTGGCAAATATGTAAATATACTATATGATATGATATGATATGATATGATATGATATGATATTAATGATATGATATGATATTAATGATATGATATGATATGATATGATATGATATGATATGATATGATATGATATGATATGATATGATATGATATGATATGATATTATACCATAAAATACAGGAACCTATGAGTTCCTGTATTTTATAACAGGTAAACAGAAGCTGGATAGGAAATAGATCAACAAGAACTAAATTTGGAGTGATGGTGGAAAACCAGCTAAGCAAGAGAGGTATTTTTTCCTCAGTTCATTTGAAAACAAATAGAACCAAACCAAAACCACTCTCAGAAACTCCCAAAAAAGAGCGAGGAACACTCTTCTCTGTTAATTTGCAAAGCCTTTCAAACGGTAATATAACAAAAGTATTTGGGATTTTTTTTAGTACCTGTTGGCTTCCCTCAGAATCACCACATCTCTCTGGTATCACTAAACTTCCTAACCCTTTTATTCCTTCTCCTTTTCAGAGAACAAGGAACAGAAACAGCCTCCTGTGATTTATTTGTCCCCAAGTCTGGGCAGAGCTGCACTTCCCCACTGCTGAGAAGAGCTGGGCAAGGATGGATGGGACATAAAGCAAAGCAGAAGTCCTGGAGCCTTAGTCACCAGTCTGATGGACTTTCAGTGAGTATGAGTAAGGCTCACCTGTCTGCCACACAAATAAGTGCAGTGGTGCATTATTTACATGTTTGCTGATAAGCAAATACCAGCATCAGCCTTCCTGAAGTGTCACAAAGAATTGGCACGCTTGAGGGGCTGAGCAGCTGCTGAAATCTGCTTCAGTGACATTTGCAGTTCAGTTTTGGGTGAGATGATGCCTTGACAGAGGTTTTAAAAATAACATATTACTTTGGGCTGAATTATGGTGTGCTTTTATACAGCTGCTAAGTGCAGGGTTTTGCTCTGCAAGGTAGAGAAAGGTATTTCTCAGCACAGGACTGAGGCACTTTGTAGGCTTTTTTTTCTTGTAGAGCAACATGAGAGGACTCAGTAGACAGCAGCATTTATTAGAATGATTTCTTGTGGAGGTGTATAGCTGCCTATTTTAGATCTGCACCAGCAAACATTTTTGTATTTCTAGTGTCTGTGGCAAACATTTTCGTATTCCTTGTGTCTGTGGCAATCAGTGGTTTTGCTCAACGTTAACGTTTAACTTTAAAATAAACTGCTGGATGCTTGAAGCATTCAGTGCAGAACCTCTCTTTTCCCCTGTTTGCAAAACTTTCAGTATTGCTGTGGCACAGTTCCCTGGCAGTGCTTCTCTCCCTGCTTTTGGTTCGGTGGCTACAACACACAGCCAAGAAAACAACTCTTTAGAGCACCTAAGAGTGAAAAAAACGTGGCCTTGTGGGGGCTGCAAGCATCATGAACTGCTTGAATTTGTATTTGCTGACGCTGTGCTGGTTTCTGTGTCATAAACCTCAGAGAGACACTTGAGTAAGTGTTGAGAGAGGGCCTGGCCGTGGCACTGACACCGTGTGGGTCCCTGCCAGGAGATTCTCTGACTCTGGTTCTGCCAGCCAGAGCGAGCACTGACTTGACCTTCTCAGTTTGTGCTGCCCTCGTGCTAATGAATAGTTGCCACTGTACAATGCTCAGGCTTGTATTGAGAGGCTGCTGAGATCTGATTTCATGCTGCACCTTGATTTGTACCCTCTCTTCAAATACTTCCGCTTGGTTTGGAGTTTTGTTGGTTTTTTAAATTTGTTTTATTCCCTTTCTCTGCAAATCTGGCCTTTTTCCAAAGGGAAAACTGACAAGAAAGCTGGACAAAGCCTCCAGTTGTGATTGTTTTCTTTTTTGTTTGTTTGTATAGGTTCACACTTTACTCCCCAACACTTGAATTGTTTCTGTACTGTTGACAAAGGAAAAATGACCTCTACTCTAGTAAGTAAACAAAATATTCACAATATTCCTCGCTGATTATTTTCTTTTAATTTGGTTTTATTTCTTTGCACGTAACATCCCATTGATTGATGTCCTGATTAACAAGTCTTTTAAAACAGGGACTGTTTGTTGTGTTTCCTTTTGGCAAAAAGGGGGAAAGATGCTGTGAGGCAGGTGTAACAGCCTTGAATTAACCAACATTTCACGATACTTTTAGGGGAGATTTATGCTTTTGGCACATACTTTTGATTTTTTTTAAGCTTGTTTTGGTGGGATAGATTAGAATGGCTTCTAACTAGCTCTTAAAGCTCTTGCAGGATAAATATTCCTGTTGGAGGCCAGTGTGTGTCAGAAATAGCTTAGGTGTACCTGATGCTGTCACAGCACGAAATGGGGCAGTAAGCATTTATCCTGGACTGGACAAAGGCTGTTACTTGTCAGCATTTCTTTCTGTGCTGGTGCAGCCCACAGCTGTCCCTGCTGGTTATTTCTATCCTGTCAGATGTCCCAGGGCAACCATTTGTGCAAACAGCTTGGGAGGGCTGGGCTCAAGAATCCTTCTTAGGCTGGGCTGCTATGGAAAGCAAGCTCAGGAAAACTGATCTTGCCAGAGCATTCCCAGCCTCACTCTGTGTTATTTTTATTATTTAAACCGTGAGGTTTTGGGCATGTTCTGTGAATCTCTCTGTCTGTGTACACTGGAGTCCCCAGTAAGTGCTCTGTGTGCATGGGGTGTATTTTACAGAGTGGGACTGGGAGGTTTTTGTCCTTGTTTCTCACTCTCTCCTGTTCCCTCCCTCCCCATGCCACCCCTCAGGGTCCTCCACCGCCATACTACGAGAACAGGGGCTTCCAGCCAGAGCCCCCCTACACTGCCAGGCCGGCAGCAGGTGCTCACCCCTACCCACAGCTCTTCTCCACAAACCCTCCCTCCGTGCCAAGCTACGTCCCAAGGGTTGCCACCCACCAGTCCAGCAGGCCAGCAGCACCCCCACCCAGGAGAACCTGTGCAGCCAGTAAGTTATGGGGGGGGTTTCTTCTGGTTTTGTGTGAAAACCCACTGGGAATATTTCTCTGTCTGCTCTGGGGTGCCCTGACCCCCAGGGCAGCACTGACTCTGACCCTCATTCATGGAGAAAGTTTCCCAGACTTCAAGATAGACCAGAATCCACAAAAGTGTGAAATAGATTATAGAGAGCAGTGTAGGTGTATCACTGGGTGAGAAATTGAGGTTTTGGGGTTTTTAGTATGTTGTGGATGGAAGCAAGATGGAGGGCACAGGGTGTTGTCCTGGGTTTGTTCTTCGTGCTTCTTCTTCCTTCTTCTCCATGGGTTTGGGTGGCATTTTGTAACTGGGCAGGAAAGTCCCCATTGCAGCTCTGTGGGATCAGTTATTGGGTTAAAAGGGAAAATAATCCAGGTGTCAGGTTCTTCATTGGATAGTTTAGTCCTAAAAGACTTTGGAACAAGAGATTGTTGGCCATTTTGTGCCTTCTGATGAAAAGCTGCAGAACTCACAGCAGTGAGACTGTTTTACTGATAAGAAATAATAAACACCTGAGTCTGAACATGGAACACCATCTCAAGTGCCTTCAATCCAGACCCAGAGAAACCCACAACTGGTGCTGTCACAGTTTTGGGCCTGGGATCTGTTGAAGTAAGATAACAAAGGAAAGGGACTTTCCCTTCCCAGTTGTGTGTTGAAGGAGTCACTTCCTTCATGCCTTTCTTCCTGTCATGAAGAAGTGACAGCTGGCTGGGGTGCTGCTGAAGCTGGGGGCTTTGGGAGGAAGGATGGTGGAATGGGGAAAAGTCTGGCTAAAAATGACTGATTTTAATGTCAAATAAATAGTGCTGGTGGGTGGAAATTACTGGTGGGTGGAAATAACTTTATTTGTGAACCTAATTTCTCTTCTCCTTGCTTTCTTTTCAGGTCTAAGGAAAACCATAATAATAATATTATCTATATTAATAGTCATTTGTTGTGCAATTGCTGCTTTCTTCATATGGTATTTTGGTAAGTTATTTTGTTTTCCTTATTTATTGTTTTTTTAAGAAAAGATGTATTAAACTTTTCAAGTTAGAGATACCCATTCTCATTTTATGCTTTATTCTGAATTAAGGACAGGAAAGTCTTTTTTCCTTTTCTCCTAAGAGATGAACTAATGTTGCTTCTTAATGGCTCAGTTTTGTATGTGGGTTAAGCTTTGGTTTGGTGTTTTTTTCTTTCTTTTTAATGCTGCTGTTACTTTCCAAATTTGAGCTTCACTTAATTTCAGGTGAAGGGAGGGGATTGCAATAAGTCTGCAAACCTTAACTGCAGGAGTGTAAATGGTCAAGATGTGTTCTGCTTTGCTAAAATGGGATCTCTCTTGGAGCAGAAGTCATTTACATCCATTTATTTGTCTCTGTGGGGCTTTTGTGTAAACATTGCATGAGCCCAGCCTGTCTCAGCACTCTAAGTTGTACCATGGATGTTTGCTTTGGAAATCATCCCCAGCTGGGGTGGCTGAGCTCTGATGCAGGGCTGGACCAATTCTGTTCAGCTCAGGTGAAGTTTGCCTTGTGCTGTCTTAATTTCCCTTTCTATGAAAGCTACTTTGCTAAAAAAGCAGGAAACTAGAAATCTGGTAGTTTTAGGAACCTCTCCTTTCCATCCTGCTCAGGAGAAGAGAAGGAGAGATCCAGTGGAAGGTGTCCCTGCTCATTGCATTGGGGTTGGACTAAAATGATGTTTAAAGACCCCTTCCAAACTTTTCTATGACTTTAAGGGGGTCAATTTAGAACTATTAGGATGACACTTTGTGTTCTTAGGGGCATTTTTTGACTCATTTTGATTTAAGCAGGGTGAGTGTAATCTTGTTTGAAACAAGAGCAAAAGTACATAATTGAGGCACTCACTCTGCTTTTCCTTTTCTACGTGCTAACACTTTGCCAGTGCAAAGCTTATTCCTTTCTGACAACTCCATGGTGCCTGATTATTCAGGGGAGGCCAGTGGCCAAAACCCAATCAGCTGCATGAGAGACTTGATCTGGGCAAAGGACAGAGCAATCCATCTCTGCTGGGGCAGGCTGGGTCCCTCCCACCTCTGGGTTTAAAAGCCACTTCCAACATTTTGCTCCATCAAAGAGGGAAACTCCTTGAGAGCTGGGCTGATGTGGGTGGTCACTAGTTGTTGTGGTGTTGTGGGTCCCAGGACGAGGTGAGAGATGAGAATTGACTCCAAGTTCTTAGAAGGCTGATTTATTATATTATTGTATCATATCATATACTAAAACTATACTAAAGAAAGAGAAAGGAGACATCAGGAAGCTAGAAAGGAATGAATAATAAAAACACATGACAGACAGAGTCCTGACACAGCTGGACTGGGATTGGTCATTAGTTAAAAACAATTCACATGGAACCAATCAAAGATGCACCTGTTGGTAAGCAACCTCCAAACCACATTCCAAAGCAATCAGATAATTATTGTTTACATTTCTTTTCTGAGGCCTCTCAGCTTCTCAGGAGAAAAATCCTGGCGAAGGGGTTTTTCATAAAATATCACGGTGACAACGTGCAGCCTCGTGGCTGTGTTTCTGTCTCCCTGCAGTAGAGAATCACTGTCTCAGCTCCCTGATTGAGTGTGGCTCCTCAGGGGTGTGCATGCCCCCCTCCCAGTGGTGTGACGGAGTGAGCGACTGCCCCAACGGGGAGGACGAGACCCGCTGTGGTGAGTGACAGCAGCCAAGGGCTGGGGGAAATCTGCATCAACTGCAGGAGCCTGGGGGCACATTGCCTTGCCCAGAGCTTGCTTAAGCTGCAACAAGGCTGTTTTAGCCCAAGGTCTGTCTTTAAAGTGGTTTAGGATGTGTGTTATGTATACATATTCAGTTTGTTTCCAGCCCGATTGAAAAGCTGAAATAAAATGCTCAGGGGTTTGAGCTGCCTTGACTTTGAGTCAGTTTTTTTAAATCTCACCTTTTAATTTGAGTGGGGTTTGTGCAGAACTGGATCTAGAACTTGTCTCTGGATGGAACAGTCAGTGGTGACTTCTCAGTAAGCTTCAGGTGATAACAAACCTGGTGGTCTCCAGTCAGGCTTGTGTTTTTCCATGTATTTTGTATTCCTTGTTTTCCTCTTAGTTCTTCAACTACTTCCTAACTCATTTGTGTAAGAAAGCCTGGCCTAATCATTGCTTTGAACTGAAAAGATGCCAAGGGAAGCTTTAGAGCTGAAGGTAGAAATCAAGGTGGAAGCCTTGTCCATTCCAGAGGTTTGGCATCTTGGGTCGTGCCAGTGCCACACTGGAAAATCCAGCTGTACTTTAAATTCCCTCTGCAGACTTTTATTCAGCACATTCTCATGCAGGGTTAGCATTTGCTGGCGGCTGTTCCACTCCATTTGGTAGAATAATGGCTTCTTGGAGAAGCCTGTTTCAATCTCTTCTTTTGCTTGAACTATTTTTTATTAAATTCTTGTGCAAGCAAATACATAATGGGACGTGGAATGTCAGAGCTAATTGCCCCTGGTTGCATTCTTGCTTTACAAAGCACTTCTCTGAAGAAATTTGGTGTATTAAGAGATAATATAATATCTTAATAATAAAGATATTAATAAGATAATATGATCTATTTTTCGATATATCATTTTATTTATACACAGTATGTAATATATTAAGAAATATATGGTTGCATGAAGAAAAGATCAGGAAATTTTCATTATTGCAATCTCTCTCAGTGGTAGAATATAAAAGAATTTTGAGCATAAAAGCTAAAATGAAAGGATGAACCCTATTTTGTACATTTGTATTTTAAAACTGGTAGTTTTTCTAAATTGCCTTACATGTAAAGAAGTCATTGCCATATTTCTGTCTACTGGCTATTTACTTAGAATAGAAGGGAGCATTAAATTAACATCAGTTCATACATGAAGTGGATATTATTATGGGTAACTACTTCCAAGCAGAGAGGGCAGTAATAATAGCATGTGGTGTTCTTAGTTTCCTTTTTTTTTTCCTTTTTCCCTTTCTGCCTTTTCTGGCAGTTAGACTTTTTGGACCAAATTTTATCCTGGAAGTTTATTCACCTGTCAGCAAATCCTGGTATCCTGTTTGCCACGATGACTGGAATGATGATTATGGGAAGATTGCATGCAAAGACATGGGCTACAGCATGTAAGTGCAACCTCTGCTCAGAAAAAGAAAGGTTAAAATTTCCCTCTTGCCATTTGCAATGTGTCTGAGACTTTGCTGTGAAAATGTATTGGCAAAGGCATCTCTTCATCTTGCCCTGTTACATGAGGTGCATACATATTAGGTAAAAATATGATATAAATGATATCAATATTATAAAAAATATATTATATTTATGATATATATTTATTTATTATATTATATTTATATAATTTTATATAAATGATATAAACAAATGATATAAATATTTTAACCCAGCGACTGTGGCTGGGCTGCACCACCAGGGTTCCACGTTCACAAAAATAAATATAATAAACAAAAATAAAGATTTCTAGTGCTGTCGTGTCAGAAGCTCTGGCTTGGCACAGCTCATTGTTATCACCTGTTTGAAAACTGAAAGCGCTGCTGGGTTTCATGGTGGACTTTCTGTTTTTTAGGGATACATATTTCTACAGTCGTGGGGTACCTGACGTCAGCTTTAAGAGCTACATGAAGCTGAACACAAGTGCTGGGAATATAGACTTGTACAAAAAGCTGTACAGCAGGTATCTTTGGTTAATAAAAGCCTCTCTCCTTTCATCCAGGCTCTCTCCAGATGCTGGAGGAGGTGCAGCTTCTGCCTGCAGCACAGTGCAAGCACATCTTCCAGTGGGGATTGCTGGAGGGAAAGAGACTTTGCTTTTGATCTGATTGCAGCAACTGTTCTTCCCTCTTTTTAAAAACACAGCTGTTATTTTTCCATCCTCCCTGTCCTCTTCTAAAAGAAAATATGTCCCATCCTCTGTATGCCACATCAAAGGAGTTTTTCTAAGGCTCTCTGACCATCAGCAGGAGTTTGTGCACAGTGACAAGAGCTACAAGCTGCAACACATTCACAGCAGCTGGCACAGCCTTTTTTTCAGTCACGTGAACACACAGCATGCAAAAATGGATCTTCACTGTGGAAAGCATCATTTTTATTATCATTAAACCACTCTGAAGTGTCCAGTGTCAAAACCTGTAGGCTGCTGTGCTTACAAACTCCCTGCAGCTCCCTTGTTTAGTTCTTCTGCAACGACTTCCTAAATCAGCTCCACTTTCTCTCTTCATCTTGCTTCTCAATAGGCTCTAAAACCTTTTGTGCTCATGCCTGCAGTGTCCCACAGGACAGTTTTGGTGAATGCAAGGCATGGTGGAGGCCAGATGGTGAAGAAAGGAGGGAACCCTCTGCAGGAAGATGAGGCTGAAGGCAGGGCATGCAGCTGGAAAGGGTGGAAAGCAGCTGGAGGGTGGGCTTGGCTCACCATTTCCTTCACAGAGTGCCTAAGATGCTGTTTGATGTTTTTATTTCCCCTGCAGTGGTTCCTGTGCCTCAGAAAGTGTGGTTTCTCTGCGCTGCATAGGTAACTCCCTGGCTTTTGCAAACGTCTGCTTCTTCATGCTTTGAAATGCTCTGGCTGGCAAGTCCTTTTGGACCTGTGGCATTAATTGCAGCTTTTGAGTGGGCAAATGATTTAACTCTGGTTCCCAAATAATGCAGTTTTAAGAGCAGGGTGGGAGAGGAGACAAGGAATACAGTGGATCCCCAGTTGCTTTTGTCTTTGGTGCCACTGGTTCCTCTAAATGACTTGTGGTGGAGCTCCATATCCATCCCCCAGCACTGTGTTGGGATGTCTGTGGCACATTTGCTCCCCAAAATTCAGCAATTGGGTGGGCAGTGCATTTTTGATGGTGATTCCTGTCCTGAGGACTCTCCTGGCTGTTGGCTGCTTTGTTGCACAGCAACAAACAAACAAAAAAAAACCCCCAAACCCCCTCCCCAAAAAAACCATGAGAAAAAAAATCTAACAAACAAAAAAACCTACAAAAAACACCCCCAAAAAAACCAAAAAACCCCCCAAAAACCCCAAACCAAAACAAAAAAAAAAAAAAAAAAACCAAAAAACCCCAACAAACCAAAAAAACCAAGCCAGTGTCTGAATGGCCAGAGACTCCTGAAAGGTGGGAAGAGTTTATGGTGAACCAAGGGCAGCAGCTGCCAGGTGGGGTTTGCAATTTACTGGGGGTCTGGGCAATGGCAGACTTGGGGATTTGGTGTCAGGGCAGGGGTTTGAGCTGTGCTGTGCCCAGCACGGTGTGTGCACCCCTCTGCCAGGGGAGCCTGGGGTGCAGAATCCACCTCCCAGCTCCCTCTTTGATGAACCTCTGTGTGTGACTGACCTTTCAGAGTGTGGCCTGCCCAGCAAGAGCGTGAGCATCATGAACAGGATCGTGGGGGGCAGCGGGGCCGTGCTGGGGCAGTGGCCGTGGCAGGTCAGCCTGCACGTGCAGGGCACCCACGTCTGTGGGGGCTCCATCATCACCCCACACTGGCTTGTGACAGCAGCACACTGTGTGGAAGGGTGAGTCCCTCTCTGGTTCACAGAATTCACAGAATCACTGGGTTGGAAGAGAGCTTCAAGACCATGGAGTCCAGCCCAGCCCCAGCAGCTCAACTGAGCCCTGGCCCCCAGTGCCACATCCAGGCTTTGTTAAACACACCCAGGGATGGGGACTGCACCACCTCCCCGGGCAGCCATTCCAGAACTTTCTCACCCTTGCTGCAAAAACCTTTTCCCTGCTATCCAACCTGTATTTCCCTTGGTGCAGCTGGAGGCTGTGTGCTCTGGTTGTGTCAGTGCTGCTGGAGAAAGAGCCCAGCCCCAGGTGAGCACAGGCACCTTTCAGGAGCTGTGCAGAGTGATGGGGGCAGCCCTGAGTCTCCTTTTCTCCAGGCTGAGCAGCCCCAGCTCCCTCAGGGGTTCCTCACAGGGTTTGTGTTCCCAGCCCCTCTCCAGCCTCGTTGTCCCCTCTGGATGTGCTCAGTGTCCCAAGGTCCTTCCCAAGCTGAGGGCCCAGAACTGGACACAGCACTCCAGGTGTGCCCTCAGCAGTGCAGGGACAGAATGACCTCCCTGCTCCTGCTGGCCACTCCATTCCTGATCCAGGCCAGGAGCCTTTGGCCTTCTTGGCCACCAGGGCACTCAGCTGGCTCATGCTCGGTCAGCTGTCACCAGCACCCCCAGGTCCCTTTCTCCAGCCACACCATGGCCAGTCCAGAGCATTGCAGGGGGTTATTGTGGCCAAAATGCAGGACTCAGCACTTGGATTTGTTCAACTTCACCCTGTTTGCCTTTCTTCAAGCTGAAATGCATGAATTTATTCAATTCTCCCCACTTTCTCCTTTAAATCTGAATTTCTCCCCCTGCCTGGCATGCAGGTGCTCAGTGCAGTGTTTTGTCTGTGTTGTAAATTTGAAGTATTAAGGGAAGATTGGTTCTGGAGGAGGCTGGCTGCAGCTCATCTGTCTGCTTTCTACAGGAAGCCTTATTTTATATTTTGTCTTATTTACAAAATGAAATGGGTGATGTTGAGCACAAATACCCAACCAATTTAATGTAAACTCAAGGCACCAAATTTAATGCCAGCCAGTACAATGTTTCCATGAAGATGTTGAATTACACTGTGAGAAAACCCAAAGGGAACTCCCCCCCCTCCAAATTCTCAAATATCACACTGCTGTAGATATGATCAATTTAAAGATGCCTGTGCCATTTATTTCTTCATATCTTTTTGCCACAGGGTAGTAAAGTCCAAGTCAGTATTAAATACAGATTTATATCTATCCAAGGAGCACTTTATGTAGCCATCAACAAGAAAAATAGCTGGTGCTTTGTACATTTTTAACCTATAAAAGAGAGTTGAGGGTTCTCTGGTACCCTCAGAAAGAGCAAAAATTTGTTTACGAGGTGGCTGCTTCTGTTGGAGGGAAAACCCACAAAGCAAAAGATTTTTAATGGTTGGTTGGCTGGATCACAGGTTTGAGGCTGGGGCAAGGAAGAATATTTGTCCTTAACCTTGAGAAAGGAATGCAAGTGTTGATTTCTACCTGGAGATCTTATCCCTCCTTGTTGTCTGGATTGGAGCTCTGCAGTGTGCAAAAGCTTTGGGAATGGCAACCAAGCTGCAGCTGGCACAAACCTGGTTTTCAGCCTGATCTGGGCTTTTTTGGAGGTGGGGTGATTGCAGGCACAACTGCCTTCGCACTTCTCATGGAGGGAGTTTTAACACTTGTGGCAAGTTTTCTATTAAGCTTTTGTAAACTGTGCTGGAGCACAAGAGGCTGCTTAAATAGCATGCTTAAAATAAAAAAAAAAACCAAAACAAAACACCAAAACCCAAAACCAGCCTAAAAAAAGCCCTGTGCTTTCAAGATAGTGCAATTCTTTCACTAGATCATGTTTTTACTAATTCTGGCTTCTGCTGATACCAGTGACATGTGAGACTTCAGAAATACCTGCCTGATCCCTCAGTCGTGAAAATCAAAAGGCTTCAGTGTTGCAGTCTCAGACTTAATTTGTTGTGCTGAGTGATTAAGGGCATGGACAGTGATACTTAACCCACTGGAAAGATTTTATTTAATATATTTTTGAAACTAGAGCCAAGCTTTCCTCAAGTTACATGTCTGGCAATTTGTTTTGTCTTATTCTTCAGAAATGGTAGTTAAGTGCATGTGCGTTTTTGGTCACACAAACATTTGACCACAGCTCCTGAAGACAGTTTTTTGAAGGTCCTAATCCCTGTCTTGTCACCACAGAAGAAAACCTTGAGACCTTTTCTTTGTTCTGTAGGCGACTGTCTGACCCACTCAGCTGGAGGGTTTATGCTGGGATTCTCAATCAGGATGAGATGCTCTTCAGAAGTGGATACAAAGTGCAATTGATAATTTCTCACCCAGATTATGACACGGACTCCAAAGACAACGATGTTGCCCTTATGAAGCTGGAGACACCACTGAGTTTTACTGGTAGGTGTTCTGCTCTTCTAAGGGAAAAATCCAGTGGCAGTGAGCACACCTTTTACAACTTCTGAGTTTCATCAAGCAATCCTTGTAGACACTTATTGGATGAACACAAAATGATCTCAGAGACAGAGGGCACAGCATCTGATTTCCTAAGCAGGATTTATTTATATCTATGACATGGATAGGGGGTTTGGGCTCATCTCAATAATATATTTTTACCTCAGAATGCTCTGTGGTGCTTCAGTTTAGCCATTGCTGTATGTGCAGAGAGCTACAGGTGCAGTGCTGGGGCAGCTGATTAAATCCCACCTCAAGTCAGGTCAAATGATGGTCAAAAAACCCTTCAGAATTCAACATTACATACAAGAAGATCCTTTCATCAAAGCAGATGTAGGTTGTTTGTAAGCAATCAGTACAAAATAGAGAACAAGCCATTATTTAAACTTGAAGTGCTTTTTGTCTACAGGCCCTTTGTGTTTCAGTGCATCAGTTTAAAGCTACTAGGAGTAATCTGAAAGGTTTAGTAAAAAGAAAGAATTTCTGCTGCTGAGAGCAGGGAGATCGTCTGTTGTCCAGGTTTTTGTGCTGCACACTTCTTGTGTATATCAATACTGAATCCTGCTTGTCTTGTGATCATTTTCAGCAGATTTTTGCAAAGAAAATGCAGAGCTGTAGTTTTCAGAATTTTTTCTTTTTCTTCTACTGCTCAGAAGTGCTGGTGTTAATTGTTCTATTTAACCTGATGAATTAAGGTAGAACCACTAACTGCTTGTCCCTCGCTTTGAGGTGAAGATGGGGTAGATTTGAGGTGGAGATGAGGTAGATTTGAGGTGAAGATCAGGTATCCCTCAGGGAAAGGGCAGCTGGTAAACTTTCTGCTGCTTCCTGCATTGTCTGCCTGCAAGGAATGTAAAGTACAGGGGGAATGCATGGTGTGTAAGTGGTGGCCATTTAAATTTATTTTGAGTTCTGTCTGAATACCTATTTTCTGTTTGTTTTGCAGAAACTGTGAGGCCAGTTTGTCTGCCCAATCCAGGAATGATGTTCCAGCCTAACCAGCAGTGCTGGATATCAGGGTGGGGAGCAGAGTACCAAGGAGGTAAAAAGTGCCCCTGGAATATTTTGATCTTTCACATAAACCAGTCTTCTTCATCCTAAGAATATTGTTGCATGGGCTGATGGGGCAGTTTCAATTACATCTGTTCATACACTATTTTTTCACCCATTTTACAGCCCCCAGTATTTACCCAGGGCATTCTGTCTCAAAGCAAGTTTTGCATTCAGCAGACTTCAAAGGGACCCTCAAATCAGTTTTGGGGGCCAGAAATATCCACCCAGGAGATAATTCTGTGCCCCTGCTGCAGCAAAGGTTGCTGCATGCCAAGCATGTCCTGTGGATATGGGAAGGGGCAGGAGCTGCTCCTTTTCACCAGCTCAGGCTGAAAGAGAATAATGCAAATAAATTTGCAAGACTGGAAGAAGGAAAGGGAGGAAAGGGTTTTTTTTTTTTTTTGGTATAAGAAAGGTGCTGGGGGAGGTCCTCTTGATCTCTTGTAGACTTCTTACATCTTAAATTTCCATCCTGCTGCTTCTAGGAAGTTTATTTCATCTTGACTGCTGGGATTTTCTGTAACAGCAAAGTAATGTGATGCTGATTCTGGTTTTGTCTTTGCACGTTTGTGCCTATTCCAATTCCAGGTAAAACATCAAATAACTTGAATTACGTTGCGGTGCCCCTCATAGAACGTTCCAGGTGTAATGCTGTTTATATCTACAATGGCATGATTCTGCCTACAATGATCTGTGCTGGAGACCTAGCAGGGGGAATTGATTCCTGTCAGGTAATTATTCCTAATTAATAGCTAATAATTGTATAAAAGATGAAATTATCTGATTATTTTTGTGGCCTTGGTAGTAGGTTTTTTTTTCTGTCTATCTTTCTATCTGTCTTTCTTTCTATCTTTCTATTTCTCCATTACAAATAAATCCTATGCCCTCCCAAAATTAAAAAAAAATGCATTACATCTGCTTGGGCTTCTGGTTCTTTTGGTGGTGCATCCCTTTAAAGAGGAGGGCTTTTTTTTCATCATCTGAATGGCTGCCAGTGCTGAGTTCTTGCTAAATTCCCAAGGGAGGTGAGGCTCCTTTTTAATGCTTCAAGGATGGTTTGTTACCTGGCACTTGAAAGTGATCAAATGCTCCTCATAACCACAGCATTATCATCATTATTATATTATTAATCACAGTGTTGTGCTTGTGAACAATAAAGCCAATAATGCCAATCTTACTTAGAGGGCTCTGGGCAAATTAATTTCATCCCTATTGGAAGCAGACATCATTTAACACCAAAATTGCCACCATATCTTGTTTTAGTGAGTCCCTCAATGGCAGGTGGGTTTATATTGAAACTGAAGCTGTGTTCCTGGGTGAAGTGGGTCGTGTTTTTCCTGGTGGCTGTGTCACTGACAAGGTGTTTGTGTCCCCTGCAGGGTGACAGTGGAGGTCCTCTGGTGACTCACCACCACTCTGTGTGGTGGCTGGTTGGAGACACCAGCTGGGGCACTGGCTGCGCCACTCCCAACAAACCTGGAGTGTATGGGAATATGACTGTGTTTACAGACTGGATTTATAAAAATATGCAGGTAAAATATTCAGAGTTTTTTCATAAATTTTAAGGTACCACATCCTGAAACATGGTTCTACTTAAAAAAAAAAAAGTGATTTGCATGGTAACTAAGCTGTTTTGTTGGGAAGCATCCAAGTGATTGTTAAGACAGAACCTGAACCTTTGTTTTCTGTTTTATTTTGTCTTTTAAACAGGCAAACAGATGACAACACTCATTGCTAATCGATGTTCCTGAGGACAAGAATGAATGAAGCCATGGGGACCTGGGATATTTATTCACTTTGTGCTTGATTTTATTTCTCCTCTTTGATTTTTCTTTTTAAAAGTAACATGAAGGATTGCACACTTGGTTCTGTGCTGGCTACAGTGACAGATCTTAATCAGTGAAGGATTATCACAATGAGCACCTTTCTTCTCTTTGTGGTGCCTGGCAGAGTCATTCTGTCAACTGCTTGCTGAAATGTCTCTCTTTTGTTGAGTAACTTTCACTTGATGATCAGGCTTATAATGACAATTTCAATCAAAATTTAATTTCAGATTTTCGTAGCAGGATGCTGAGACAGTTGGTTTAGTAGTTTTTAAATTAAATGTTAAGTAATGTGAATGTTGAATCTCCGAGCTGCTGGTTGGCAATTTTAAAAGAAATTAATGTTTTTTTTTTTAGTATAGAATTACAAAATGGTTTGGGTTGGAAGAGACCTTAAGGATCATCCACTTCCAACCCCGCTGCCATGGGCAGGGACACTTTCCAATATCCCAGGTTGCTCAGAGCCCCATCCAAACTGGCCTTAAACACTTCCAGGGCTGGACCATCCTCAATTTCCCTGGGCATCCTGTTCCAGTGCCTCACCACCCTCACAGGGAAGAATTTCTTCCTAAAATCTAATGTAAATGTGCCCTCTTTCAGTCTGATGCCACTAGCCATTGTCCTCTCACTCCATGTCTTTGTCCAAAGTCCCTCTCCAGCTCTCTTGTAGGCTCATTAGGGACTAGAAAAGCTGGTGAGGTCTCCCCAGAGCCTTCTAGAGGCTGAACAACCCCAGCTCTCTCAGCCTGTTTCCACAGCAGAGGTGCTCCAGCCCTTGGAACACCTTTGTGGCCTCCTCTGGACTTGTTCCAGCAGGTCCATGCTGGGGATCCCAGAGCTGGATGCAGTATTCCAGGTGGGGTCTCAGGAGAGTAGAGGGTGAGGCATATGTATGAAGGGAATTTTTCATGCACTACAGTACAGGCACAGAAAATAAAAAAAAAAAAAAAAATACACTGTCTGTTCAGGTAGTTAAAAATCCTCAGGATCTCAACACAGCCGTCAGTCAAAGTCAGACTGGTGCAGTCTGGCTGCCTCAGACCTTACAAAAATGTGCCTTAAGCTGCTCTGAACCCAAAATGGGAGAGTTGTCCATGTGGGATTTGGACAGGGATGCCCCAGCAGGCAGGGATGCCCCAGGACAGGGATGTCCCAGGCAGGGATGCCCAGGGCAGGGATGCCCAGGGCAGGGATGTCCCAGGCAGGGATGCTCCAGGCAGGGATGCCCCAGAGCTGCAGCAGGAGCAGTCTCAGTGCTGAGGTCCCTGGCTGAGCACATTGAAGGTGACTTTTGGCCTCTCCCTGCTGTGGAAGGGCAGAGGAGTCCAGGCAGGCTGTGCTGCACCTGGAGCTGCACACACACACACACACACACAGGGACTGGATGTTTTGTACAAGGAAACACAAAGCTGCGTTTCTGCAGGACGAGATGAACTACCTCATTTGTTAAATTTGGCTTCTGATTCCTTAGAGCTCTCCTTTGTGTATCCACCTGTATGTTTTTAGCAAAATGTAATTTGTATCCGAGTGCCACCCGACTGAGGATTTTGAAAATAATTTATAATCGTGGTAGAGGATCAAAAAGCCATATCAAGTCACTTTGTTAAGGATAAATCTTTATTGAATGAAATGACTCTACTAGTCTTGTTTTCTCTTTTGGTACTGAAATGCAATTATCTTACATGTAAACACTGCTCCAAATAAATTGGGTTTTTTTTTTTTTTTTTTTTTACAAATAGTTTTCTTTAGTTGTGCTTTATATCTGTTTACTTGGATTTTGTTTTTGAAAGCAGTTGCTGGATTCAGTGTATGAAATGCTTTGAGAGTCTGATAAAAAAAAATCAAAACCAACAACAAAAAAAAAAAAAAAAAAAAGAAAGAAAAACAACTCAAGAGGGTGAGCTGAGAGATTATTCCAATATTTCAGGTCCATGAACAAACCCATGGAAATAGAGCAGGATGTCCAGGAATGCTGAGTGGTTTTGGTGGCTGGGCCTGATGAAATTACTCTGACTTAATTGAATTAGATAAGGAAGTTTAGCCTGCAGGCAGTGGCTTGAGGGAGTCACACCCTATTCTGTCATTCTCCCTCCTGCTGCCTGCAGCAATGTGTCCCTGCCTCTCTAGGTGTGAGATGGGTGTTTGCAATAGCACCTGTGCACCTTGGGGGGTGGGAGAATACCATTAAATAACCGAGTTTAAAGTACTTTCAAAACAGAAATTAAAAAATGAAGTTGTTACAGGTAGGAGGCACTTTTTCTGTGGCTTCTTGCAGCACTGCAAGTCACTAATAGCAACATAATGTGCTGGGAGAAAGGGGAAACTGGCTGCAGTGTCCAAGAAGGTTGAGGAAGTTGGGGTGAATGCTGTACCAAAAGTCAGGCACCAGCTGCAGTTCCATGGCACAGGGACAAACCCTTTCTGTCATCCCCAGCCTGAGGAGAAGGCTTCTCCTGTAGGAAACTTGGAAATGACTACATCACAGGCTGATATAAGCACATTTTTTTCTAGCTGGAAGCAGACATTACTTTTGGTTATTAAACCAAATATTCCATGTGAAAAATGTCACGAACACAGTGTGTGATGTATTTTGCATCAGCTTTCATGAAATGAAAGCGTGGTGTTTGTGAGGGTTTCCAGCACGAGGGAAGAGATGAATCTGACTCCATGTTCTCAGAAGGCTGATTTATAGTATTATGATATTATATTATATTAAAGAATGCTATACTAAAACTATACTAAAGAAAGAGAAAGGATACATCAGAAGATTTAACAAGAATGAATAATAAAAACTCCTCACTCCTCAGAGCCTCGACACAGCTGGCTGTGATTGGTCATTAAATTAAAACAATTCACATGCTGGATAAACAATCTCCAAACCACATTCCAAAGCAGCAAAACAGGGAGAAGCTGAAGCTTCTCAGCTTCCCAGGAGAAGAAATCATGGCAAAGGGATTTTTCAGAAAATATCACAGTGACATGAAAGAGCTTTTGGAAAGGTTCTCCTTGCCCAGGGGAGGGAAAAGAGAAAGGCAGCAAAACACCCTTTTTCCTGAGACACCCTTGGAAAGGTTTCTTTCCTTTTGGACATCCAAATCCTGCCCATCAATCCCAAAATGTCAGGTGATGCTGCAGACATCTGAGAGGAGGAGCCTCTTGGCCTTCTGCAAATCGGAGAGCTGGGAAAGGAGACTGAACTGAGCCAATGGCATCCTCTGGATGCACCAGTCACATAAAGGAAATAAACTTCCTTTTCCTTCTAGGTTGGAAGGGTTTCATGCCTGCTGTGAGCTCCTCTCTGTGTCCTGGGCTGAGATTTAGTGGTGACACATTGCAGAGGTGTGTTTTAGGTGATAGCATGAAAGAGAACAACCCCAGCAAGCCAAAAACACAAATGGAAGCGGGAGATCATCAGTGTCATGCATTAAGCTTCATTGAGGAAAGGTAGGTAATTTGATTTCTGCCATTGTGAATTATACACCTTCCATCATTAAAAAGGAAAAAAACTCCAACAAAACATACAATCCTCAGAGTGTTAGCTTTTTAATGATTATTCCAGCAGTTGCACAGAGTTCACAAAGAAAATGTTTTAAAATGGGATAATGTTTATTTAATCACAACTCCCCCAGTGGAGCTCTTTATGCAAAGGCAGCTGTTTGCATATGATTATGGAAAATAAAGAAAAACTGAACACTAGAAATTAGTATTAAAGGTCTGGGCTGATGCTACATTTTAATGGGATTATATGAAATTCTTTAGTAATGCTAGAAGATGAGGAGAAAAAAAAAACCTTATGAAAAACAAAGAAATTACAACAAGCTGAATTTTCTCAGGTACTGGCAGGCTTTGTTGAGACGATCAACTCTTTGGCTGAGATAATTCCTGGTTTTAGCAGCTTCAGAATCTTCATCAAGGAGAAAGTTTAACTTCTCTTTATCTTGTAAAAGTTGCAGCATTGAGGTCTGCAGGTTTTCTCCAAAGTCATGAAGGACAGAGGACAGGATGATCAGAGGGATCTGATTGGCAAGGCGTTTGCTTGCTTCCTGTGAGACGGAGGGGGAAAAAAAGCAAAATACTAAATTGGTAAAAAGAACTGAAAAATTAAGGGTCTATAGTTAATCTGGTAAAAAAAGTGGCTCCAAGGTTTTAAAATGTTGGACTGAGTTACTGTTCAAGAAGGGAGTGCTGCTATGAACTAAAACATGTTTGCAACCAATGTCTTTTGTGCCTGAAATCTAGAAATTAAGAGTAATAGGGATGTCAGCTATTTCTTTTCTTCCCTCAGCAAACTAAAGCCAAGGCAGATTGTCCTCTGCTCAGCTCTGTCAGCTGCCACTGGGACAAGTTATAAGAGGACATTCCTGACAAACAGAACTTGTGCCCAGTTTCTGGGGTCCAACCTGATCTCACTGAAACGTCAAATATGTTTTGATGCAGGAAATCAGAGAGTGATTTTTCCTAAAGCTGCTAAATTCCTCTATTAGATGGTGGTATTTAGATGGTATTTCTGATGTGGTTGTCCTTTTAAACTTAAGACAGCTTTGGAGGAAGCTTTAGCCTTAAGGGGAAATGTCCTCAGCAGCAGTGAGACCAGACTGTGCATCTGGGGGATCGTTGAAAATGGCTCTCAGGGCATTTACAAAAATGTTTAATTGCAGATAAAATATATAGCAGAGTGTGTAGTAAGATGGGATGGACATGCTTATGTGTGTAGCAAGGTGGGATTGTTGAAAATGTCTCTCAGGGCATTTCCAAAAATATTTACCTGCAGATAAAACATATAGCTACATGTGTAGCAAGGTGGGATGGACAAAGCCACTTCTGGCTTTGTTTCTTGTTCTATGAAAATCAAGGAGTTTATCTTCATCAGCCTGAGCAGCCTGACCATTTAATTGCAGGAATTTGTCTCAAAGCCTGCTCTTGGAATTCAAAGTGAGCTGCTACCTACCTTCCTGAATTATTAATATTGAACTTGTTGCTTTCGGAGGGAGTTTTACAACAAAGCAAATCTTGATCCTGCATGTTCTGTTTCCTTTCTTTAACACGATCCTTTGTTAAAACACCCCATTTGTCTTCAGAGACTTCACTTACAGGGTGCTATCTGCAGTACAGCAGATGCACTCTGATCCCTACAGACAGCTGATATATTTTAATGTAATGTTTTATTATTGCTCCTCCTGCTGTAGTAGTTTAGGATCTGACTGCAAGCCACTGACACCACTTTCTGCTGGCTGCAGGAATGTGCAGAGTGCCTTGAGGCTGACCTGAGCCAGACTGGGAGGTAGCTAAAAAGCGGTTTAGGAGCCAGCTGTCACTTTGGCACACTCAGGCTTTTCTAATCACCATATCCTGCATCCTGCAACCTGCTGATAGAGCCCAGCTTTGCCCTGGCACTCTCATCACTGGTCAGAAGCTCCAAGCAGTTTGCAGAGAAGCTGAGCATGTACCTGAATGAGACTCTGAGATACCCCTGGCTATAAGTGCTAGCAGGGCAGACAAGGCTGTATTGACTCCAGCAAGATCTGGCTGAGGGGGATCTGCTGTGGCATTCAGGGGGCAGCAAATCTGCCTGTGAACTCACAGAGAAATAGGCACTGGTGTGAGAAACCATCTCCACGACAACAGAGGGATCCTTTGGAGCAATCAGAGACTGCACATTTTTCCCTGAGGAGCCCTCGAGAGCGTTTTGTGCCTTAACAGTATGTAAATCACCAATGTAAAGGTCATCCTGGCAGTACACGATTTTCTCCATTTTAAACTGGGCACGGATATGTCTTTCAGCATCTGCTGCCTGTTTCCCACTAATGTCTTCGATTTTCACCTAAAAAAGAAAGGAACAAGAAGTTCTGAGACATTTGCTCCCTTTGGGAAGGTGCCAGTGCTTAGCAGTGTCCCCAGGGAATGGCAAGGTGGGCACAGTGTCCAATTGTCCTTGTGCAGCACTAACCCCAGAACATGGGAACATGGAGTAATGCTTTGGATTATGGTCTCTCTCTTGTGAAAGAGCAGGAGAATGTGGCACTTTTGTTCCACTCCAAACCTGGTGCTTGAAACCCAAAGGAAAATATCTGTTGTCAGCAAACCAACCCTGTTTAACCCCTCTCTGTCTGGTGCTTTTATTGCAGTCATCTGACTCTTTCTGGTCTTTTTGATACTTCCACCTAAAAGTCTGTGGGGGTGGCAAAGTTCCCTCAGTCATGCTCAAATTCCCTTAAAATGCTTTCCTAGTATTCCTAAGAAAACACCCCCTATATTTTCTCATGTCCAGTGTTTGCCAGGACTACTTCCCTCTTCATTCCTCTCACTGTGTTACACCTAAAGACCCCGCCTGAACACCTCTGTGTTTGGATGAAATCATTTATTTGTTCACTCTCTGGTTGGCCTGAGAGCTCAGTAGGGTTTGACCAGGCAAGTGAAATAGCAAACCACCTGTTTCACTCACATTTGCCTCTGAGTTTCCTTTTTCAGCAGTACCCTGTGAATGGACTCTGTTTCTTGGCATTGCTTCTGGTCTTTTTCCTCAATGCTTCTCATCTTTTCCTCAAAGCTCTTTCTAACAAAAGGCCTTCAAGGCCATCCACACCACTGAACTCCACCCCAAAACATGCTAATGCCCAAACTGTGAGCAGCCATCTTGTAGTTTTTTCATGGCTGGATGATTTTTGGTTTGTGTGCTCCTGCTCCCTGGCTTGCTTTCAGAGAGGAGAAAACAGCTCAGCACTCAAATCATTGCAGGACTTAAATCTGAAATTAATGATAAACTCTTCAAGGTAGCCACACCAGGTTTTCTTTGCGCTGTGAAGAATTTGAACAGAATGAATAAATAATGTATATATTAGATCTTGTCAAAGTTGTGCAAAATGCACTTTCATTAGTGCCATTATAATCATGCTATCATTTTCAGGCTCTTTCTTATTTTCCTGCAAGAAATTCCACACTTGCATAAGGGTAATGCAGTGAGAAGGTACCACAAGCATGGATGTATTTACAAATGCCATTCTGTCTTTTGAGAATCTCAGCTTATAGTAGTGTCTCACCTTGGCAACTCTGCTTAGGTTGTGAAAATTAGCAAAATTCCTTTTAGCAAGCTCCATAAATTTCTCTTCAACCAGTCCTAAGGGAAGAACAGAGAGACAAAATAAAGTCAGGTAAGAAAGTGAGGGTTTTAAGCTATTGTTAATATGAGACTTCATTTTCTCTATTCATTCAGAAATAACTGCGCTGCTGTACTGGTGCACTCTGCTTTTATGACACATACAAACAAGCAGAAATTTAGATTTCCAGGTCCAAGAGTGTGCCTACTTAATACCAGGTACTTCTACTTTACTGCTTCCTTGCTGTGTTATTTATTATAGTTATTTTCTATTTTTTTATAGTTATGCTCTATTTATTATAATTATTTTCTAATTCCCTTCCAAGAGCCACTGGGAAAAGCATTAACAAATGCTGGAGACCATGTGTAGAGATTAAAGGCTCTAGAGAAGGAGCAATCCCCAAGCTGAATCAGATTTATTTCCACCCTCTGAAGGATCCTGAGAGCATCAGCTTCTCCTGGAAAATGTCCAGGAGTATCCCCCACACAAGAGCCTCCCATGGGCTGGGCCATACTCATCACACTGTTCAGGATCTCAATTGCTGGCTCCTCCACTTCTCTGATCTGCTCTTTTATGATGTCCTCAAAAGTGTTGTAGTTGCTGAAGCCTGGGAACTCCCGTCCACGGTAATGGTCTTCATATTTCCACACTTTACCAGGGACATTTTTTTTAGCTGTAATGGTAAAATAACATTGCTTTGCTACTAAATCACTCAATGTGTATGTTTCAGGTTTAAGAAGAATGTCTATTTCTCCTCTTTGAGTTGTTCTTGAGAGGAAAAACTACGGAGATGTTTTTTTGTTACCACAGAACAGAGCTAATGCATTGCTGCTCTCTGAATGAGCCATCTCACACATTGCATCAAGCATCTGACTGACAGAAATTATGGTAGGCCACAAAAATTCTGGTTCTTCTTGGCATTTTTACCCTCACAAAAGTAGCTGGCCATTACCAGTCACTTCCAGGTTTTAAAAAAACCCCGAACAAAACAAATCCCCAAGCTCACTCAACACTATTTCTGGGGAATATACTGTTGACTAGCTATTTTTATTTAAGATATAACTTTGTTGATACTATACAAATTTGCTAATATTTTTGTGTGAGGTATCACCCTAGCCCAGAACTAACGTGGAAAAAACCCGCATGCAGATTCTAAAATATTAATAGCAATAATAAAATAAAAACATTAAGAGCAAAAATAAAAATTATTATCTAGATTGTTATTATTTATTACTATGCATTGGTGTTGCTGTTACTTAGAAGAATGGTTCAGAATATCACCAACAAATTCGGGGCCTGTGTTATTGCTGTGCTGGGAGAAGAGAGACAAGCACTGATCTTTCTGTAATGACAGCATTTAACACAAACTATGTCTGTGTCCCCAGGACACCACAACAGATGGATGCTCATGGCTTCTTGCTCTTAATTTTCTTGGAAAACATTTACTGAAGATGCTGTGTCTGGGTTTAAAAGCAAGGGGATGGGCTCTCAGTTCAGCTGTCAGGATGGGTTCACAGAATGAATAGAATCACTGGACTGGAAGAGAACTTCAAGATCATAGAGTCCAACCCAGCCCCAACACCTCAACTAAACCCTGGCACTGAGTGCCACATCCTGTGGCATTCACATTCTCTGAGCTGCTTTGCCCAGGGTTTTTTCTCCTGGGAAGCTGAAAGGCAGTGAGAAGCCTCAGAGAAAAGGAAAACAATTCTTATCTCATTTGCTTCTCCTGTGTTGTGCTCGTGTGGAATGTGTTTGGAGATCGTTTACCCACAGGTGATTGTTTCACTGGATTCTGCTGTGAGTTGTTTTGACTCTTTGGCCAATCAGGGCCAAGCTGTGTCGGGACTCTTGAAAGAGACACAAGTTTTCATTATTATCTTTTTAGCATTCAGTAAGTATCTTTTCTGTATTCTTTGGTATAGTGCATTATTCTTTAATATAATACAGTATAATAAAGTAATAAATTAGCCTTCTGATAAGATGGAGTCCTCCTCATCATTCCTTCCTTCGTTGGTGGACCTGAATTTACAATACATCCAGTGTGTTTTTAAACGCATCCAGGGATGGTGACTCCACCACCTCCCTGGGCAGGCCATTCCAGACATTTATCACCCTTCCTGTAAAACACCTTTTCCTAATATCCAACCTGCATTTCCCTTGGCCCGGTTTGAGCCTGTTCTGTGCTTACCCCTCGCGGTACACTCCAGGAGAATCGTGCCCCACGTGCGGAATTCCTTGCGGATCTTGGTGAACAGCCTGACCTCATCCCCAGACAGCTCCTCCTCTCCTCGTGTGCTCTGAGAGATGTCTTGGTTGAAGCGTTTGATCAACTGCAGTGAATTGAACAACAAGCAGGCAATTTAAAGATGTTTCATTTCTTCAGATTAATTTGTGGATGTTAAGTAAATCTGCAGTTTGATGTTAAAGCAGGGACCTGGCTCATAAAAAAAACATCCCTTTCTTACATCTTATGTGCTTTTAGCTCCTGGTTTGTTTGGGTTTGGTTTTTTTCCTCCAAAACTGTATCAGCTAGAGGAGAACAAAATTTATATTCTTTTGTTTTTTCCCCTGTAGACTTTTAGAGCCTAAATTCTAATAGGCCAGACTTGTATGAAGTCTGATGAGCTGCCACAAACACCTTTAAAGCCTACTGAAGGTTTACTCAGGGAGTAACTCTGTGAGATGAGGTACTTAGATGGACCTGCAAACCACATTTTGATATCAGGAATACATTTGATCTTATGAGTGCTGTAACCAATGGAAACCCTTCAAAGTGTGTTGAGCACCCAGGATTTTGTTTTCCTTTGCTAAGATGCTTGATTTTGACCCAATCAACCAAGTAGTTTAGTTTTCATGTCCCATAATTACAGGAAAATTTTTAGAAGAGGCCATGAGCTCCTGTGGTCCATTATTTTTGCAGGCGTGGTTTGTCTGTGTTACCCTCACTAAAATGATGGACACCACAAATTTCCCAATGGTCCATGCTGATGTTTTGATAATTTCAGGCAGTTACAGTTACCTCCCTGCTCTGCTCTGTGACCAACATTGATACTTACATCTGTGAGGAAAAAGAACTTCTCAGACTCTGTTTGGGGTGCGCCTCGATTGTACCTTTGCAGATCCTGCGATGTTTTATAGAGGGCGTCATGAATTTGGCTCTCCAGTGCTGGCAAAGTTTTCTGGGGAGGAGACAGTGAAGAAGAACATTGAGATAGGTTGAACTTGTCAGATTTTGGAAGGAAAACAAAATCCCTCTAAGAGTGATCTACACCTGCATGGGATCTTTGCTGTTTTTACAAATCTAAGAGCTTGCTGCCAGTCCCACGCGTATAGTGGGATAACACAGAAAAGCAAATATGGCCTTTATTGAGGGAACTCAGGAGCCAGGATCTGCCTGAAGGATCAGGCTGGACCTCACTGAGGGCTGGGCAGAACAGCTGCAGTCTAGGGCAAAATTTCACCCACAGTGAGCCAAAAACAATGTCCTCACAGGTTTTGCCAGGAAAGTGGTGACTGCTCAATTCCTGATAAATACCTGATGCAACATGGCTGTTTAGTTGCTTATTTTCTGTAAATTTACATAAATAATTTTTTTTCTCCTTTGAGGCTGAATTTAGATGATCCCTATATTTTAGCATCTTCTCTTAATGGAATAAGATATATTACAGATATATTTATCTGCAATAAGATATATTACACGCAGATATAGTTATACCAAATAAAAACCCCCAATAGCCTTACACTAGTATATTAATATAATAGAACATCTTGATGTTTTGAAGACATTTTCAGTGGAATAGAAATCACTGTTTCAGTAAGCTGACAGCGGTACCTCATCACCCAGGTGATCAACACTCATAAACAAAAAGAAATATCATGGCTGTCATTGAAAAGGCGGGATTTATTTCATCTATTTCACAAATAGATGAAATAATTTGTTCATTGTTGATCTGCAGTTAAAAGGCAAATCTGAGGACAGAGCACAGGGCTTTTTACCTCTGCCTCTCAGTTTGTTCTCTGATCACTGAGTTGAAGCATCATTAAGCACATAAAGATGAAATCCAACTGCAGCCCAAGGCTGAAGGGTTGAACTTGTTTTTAGGTAGTAACTGATACAAACAGCTCAGTATGGGACTTCTGTTACTTACAATAATGTGTTTCACAAGTTCATCTGTGAGCTTCTTTGCCAGATGGGGGACAGTGGCCTTTCCCTCTTCCATAAAAGCCCTGTGAAAAAAGAGGAAAAGGTGGGTTTGGACAGCCAGGCTGTGCAGGGCAAGGAGGCAGCACTGATGCTCTGTTTCCACGAATTCTATTACACAATTTGAGTAAAGAAAGGGTCTCTGGGCCATGCTGGAGCAGATGTGGCAACTGCCCAGGACCCTCTGGGTTTATTCAGGAGTTGTTTGACAGCTACTGACTGAGCAAAGGGAAATAGAGAAAAACCTGAAAAAAGCAAATTCTAACAGCAGATGAATGTGCTGTTCTATTATTTCTTCATGTGTGAAGTTCACAATCCTTGTCAGCTGCCATTCTCTGTATTATGATTTATTTGCTGCTGAGTCATCTGGGCAGCCTGGGTCCTCAGCACAGCCTTTCTTTCTCATGCTGTTCCTCCATGTTTTCCAGTGAACAGAAATACTTCAGTGCCTGACTGAAGTGCTCAGATGCTTTAACTCGAATTCTTTGGGACTATTCAGAACTTCTGAAGTTCATAGCATTTCCCCCTTGTATTTTGCATCCAAAAAAACAAAAAACAATTTTAAAAAAGTTTATTCAGTATGTAAAACTCTTCTGGACTACTGAAACACAACCCTACATGGGCAATGAGAAATATTGAGAATAACTAATACCCTTTTGTAACCCCTAGGTAGTTAAATCTCAGCAAATCAACAGGGAGCTTTGAGGTGATTTTAACATGTTTTTGATGAGAACTTTTCTGTGAGGAGTACCTGAAATGTGTGTGATTCTCAAAGAAGTGTCTCTCCTGTTGGATTGCAGCAGCCAAGGTCAGTTTGTTGTGGATGTCCTGCTGCCCACGGCACTTGACAATCATGTAGCCCTTTTTGAGGGGGATTACCCTGTTTTGCAGTATTTTAACAATGGCCTCTTCAGTTCCCTTGTCCACCAAGTCAGGTTTTGTGAGGATTCCTGTGAAGTTAAAAGAGAAAGTTAGCCACCAAGCAGGAACACTCTGTACCATGCTTAATAAAGCAATTTTTTTTGTATTCTCTCTCCTAGAAAGTTCTCAGCTCCCAGGCAGTAAAACTCACTCTGCAGTTCCTCCCACCATGCCTTTTGCTTTGCAAACCTTTCTTTAAAGGTTTTTTTTCCAAAGCAAAGCTTTTTTGCCATTAACTTCACATCCACTACCATTAACTGAGATTTTCAGCTTCCAGTTATTCGTAACAGGAGTGCCAGCAAGACACCAAACTAAGGGATTCTTGGAGCTACTCAAGAATTGTGACTAGAAATACTTGCAAATATATTCTTTAGGCTGTTTTCTGTTTTTGGTGGGGTTTTTTTCCCCCCTCTTTTTCTAGTAGCTAATTTCACAGAACACAGAACATCAGACCTCATGGGAAGGAAAAAAAAAGATTTTACCTCCTTTCCAGCTCATAGCTTAAAAAATTATCTCACCTATTGTCCTTTCTCCAGTAGGGTCCACCTCTTGAGCCATTTTCAATGCTTCTGTTGTTGCAATATCCACATTACATGGCACCACTACCAAATTGACCGTCTCTTTGCAGCCAATAATTCTTCTAAGTAGGGTTTTGATCTGCAATTCAATACAGCAGTGAGGAGGTTCAGTGAAATCAGACACTTGCTTGTAGGATGTGACAATTTCTAGCAATCTGAGCCACTGCCCGATGACATTAAATGCCACATATGCTGAGGATAGTGTTACATGCTAGAGGATGGCATGGAAAGGGGCCAGCAGAAGAATGCAGCCTCTTTTCAGGTTTAATCCAAACATCTGGCATTAATGAGACCAAACTAATGTTGTTAAGCCTGTCTTGACAGCTACGTGGTATATATATATGGTATATATTGTATATATTATACGATATATAATCTTTCATTATGGAAATATTAAAGGTATTTGATATCTAACACATGTAAGAAAATCAGGTTCTGAGGTGTAGGTATACACTTATGGAAAGAAAGCAAGCTCGATTGTGCTGGTAAATCTCAAATTTGTATCTCTGAAAGGAGCACAAATGTCTTTGGCTTATTTTTCAGTGGAATAATTGTAGGAAAAATTTAAAAAGCACCAAAACTGAAGATGCACATGACATCTAGTTGACATTTTTCTATGTTTCAATGCCAATCTAAATGAGTTCCTCATAATTTGTGTTGTTTTGTAGAAGCTTCACAGAGCACTGTGGTACTTATTCCACAGTAAAAAAAAAATCCCCCTGGATTTTGGTAAAATTGCCCCTCTTTTCTACTTCCCACCCATCCCAGCTTCTGACAGGCTGCAGTGCTACAGACTCCATCTCTGGAGCATGCAGACAGCTGGGAACAAGGGAAATGTTTGGATTTTATCACATCTGCTGCTTTCTTCTCAATACAAGAGAAAGATTGCTATCTAACCGTGGAATTAAATTACTCTCCTCCCAGAAAGTAAAGCCCAGACAATTCAATCTTGTCTCATTTGTATTTGGTATATCTAGTTTAGTTTGGGCTCATCTTATTGCAAGTTCCCATTTAAAAGTATTTTAGGAGAAACAGCACACCCAGCTCCTGCACATCACCCTCACAGCATGCCTTATCCTACCAGAGTTTTATTTGCATTGCCCAGCATTTCTTCTAAAAGCAGCCAGAGGAAGAGCAGAGATCTCCTCCATTTATTCTGTTTACTTCACTAGAGGTCTGCTGGGAGCCCTCAAGGGATGAGGCCCTGGGCACAGATTGGCACACGAGGCTGAGTTTTACCTGGTCCCCGATGTCTTTGGGCTGGTCCCCCACGGCCACCCTGGCAATTCCAGGGAGATCAATTAGTGTCAGATCGGGGACATCAGGGGACCGAACTTCCAGGGAAATTAAATGCCCGCTAATGCCACCTCTAGGACCGGCCACAACATCCTGAGCTGTGAAAAGAGCAAGGCAATGAACACAAGCTTCAAATGATGCATCAAACCAAAGCTGAACACGATGACTTTGAAATGTACCAACTACCACCTAAGGTTCTTTCAGGCTTGGCGTTTTCTTTCAGATCCAGCCACACACTTTAATTACCTTAATTCATACCAATTGCCTTGCCAGTTTTGAGAATATCCAAATAATGTATTGAAAAGCTAATTAAAAAAAATAGAAAGAATAACAATTTATGCAAAAAATCTAAGGAAATTATCATGCAGAACAAGCTGATGTGAATATGAGCTGTAATATTTTACAGAGCATGTATTTATGGACTCTCATGTATGTAGGCAAAATAGAGCACTGATTTCCTACCCAGAATGAAATGTGGTAACAGTAAAACTGAGACATGTGAAGGGCAGTGACTGAGCCCATGGTCACAGTACCTGGCAGAAGCTCTCTGTCCTCCACTCTGCCTTCTGGCTATTTCCTCCAAAATAATAAGATTTCCAGCCAGAGACATGTCAAGCAGTCTCTGGGCTTGTGAACTGATAATAGGAACCATTTAGGTTGCATGTTTACAATTTGAAAAACAACCTCCCCAAACCAAGAAATCAGGAAGCCACCACCCAGGTAAGGACACAGCCTGAGCATTTATTATGGATCAGGATAAAAGGATCATGGATGTAGTGGGTGGCATCCCTGCCCAAGGTGTTGGAACTAGAAGACCTTTAAGGTCCCTTCCAATCCAGGCCATTCTGGGATCATCATCATAAATCATCTTCACCGCTGAATCACTGGTACAACGCCCTTGAGAGAAATGAGTTTTGCTGACCCAGCTTCATCTGCTCTGAGTCCAGCTCTTGGTGTAGCTCCACAATCACCATGGATGCTGTGAGAGGAGGCTCTAGGAGGAGAATTCAGAGGAGATGGAGCCAGCCAAATCCACTCACCTTGCCTTATTGCTCTGTCTACCTCAGAGGCATTCTGGAGCTCCAGGGTCACATTTCTGTAGGAGATCTTCCCTTGCCATGCCTGCCCTTCAGGCAACCTCTTCAGTTTAAGCTCCAAGGGACACCGAGTGACAATACCTGCAGCAGTTCCAAAGGCAGAGGTTGTGCATGAAACATGGCCTTGAAGTGTTTGGTGTACTTAGGGTTGCCTGTTTTACACAAAAATGTTTCACAAAAAAATATGGAAATGTTCCAAGAGACGCTGCCAGAGGAGACTTGTCCAGCTTCCTGCTCAGAGCAGGATTGTCACCACTGCTAGATGAGGTCAACCATGGCTCTTCCCAGACATGTCTGGCCCTGCAAACCTCCACAGATGGAGTTTTGCTCCTCTCTGGATGATCTGTTTCAGTGCTGCAACTAAATCCTATGAAAAAACCTTTCCACAACTCCAGCCTGAAAGACTAGATTATATTGTAAACTCACATGGAACTTGCAGAATTTATGTGTGTAAAAAAACACACACAGAGCTGGAAAGTGGATCTTCTTGAGCTGTGAATTCTTTCATCATCTCTGACTTAAATAATGCTTTAAGTAAAGATCTTTGTACACTTTTTGCACACAATAATAACAAAAGTTATCTGTAAGAAAATGTAGCTTAAAAAACCCAAACCAACCCCAAAAGCAAATTTAAAACCTGGTTTTCCATGTGAAATTAATACTCTGCTGCACTGCTGCTTTCTGGGAAATGCACAGAGTCAGCTGGGACAATCACACTACACATCAACTTCTTACTCCTGGTGTCTTGACCACCAGGAACATGTACCTTGGATTTACCTTGCGGTGCCTCACTTGCACCTCCAGTTCTCAGTCATGGAATTATCCAATTCCAGACCAAAACAAAAAAAAAAAAAAAAAAAAAAAAAAGAAAAAAAAAAGGAAAAAAAATCCCTTCAAAGAGAAAATGTGAGAAAGTGAATTCTTACCATTGCCCCTGGGGAGAGCAACACCAGACAGGGCTTCGAGGACAGAACTTTTCCCAGAGCTTTGGTCTCCAATCACCGCAATCGCGGGCAAGGACAGATCCTTTTCTATCCCAAGAGCTCTCAGGCTGTCAACAAGATCAATGCAGGGTCGGATCTTCTCCTCATATTGGTTGTACAAGGTGTGTTCTGCAGCCTGTTAGAGTTAAACTTACAGTGAATTTTCCATAATCCAAAAACAAACAAAAAAAGACATTTTCTTTTCATCATTCTTTAGTAAAAGTTATTTACTGGCATCAAGCTCTACTTCATATCACTGTGCATCTCCATGTAATAAACAGGTGTCTGTAAATATGAAAGAAACAGTTGAGGGTGGCTCACAGACCATCCTTAGTAAAAATAACAAATTTTGGAAGCCATCCTGAGAAGGTAAAGAACACATTACTAAGTGTGCTTTGTAAATTTTTTTTTAATAACAGTTTTTTTAATAACTGCCATTTTCCTCCACTTTACATGTTTTACATCCACAGATGTACTGAAGCACGTGTATGCAAATGAAGACTGATCCCAGAAATCACTGAATTTGGAAAAAAACTAGCTTATTAGATCTTTGTTTTGCAGTTTGAAGATTTAGTTTGTGCACAGGCACCAAAAGAGTTCTGTAACATTCTTAACAGGTGGCTGAAATCTTTTAGATCATCATGGCTCTTCCTTCTTTGCCTCATTTTAGGCTCACATAAGGCATGAATATGAGTGGGTTGTTTAAAATGACTGATTATTGTCATTTTCTTGATTTGACACAGGTCCAGATATTAACACAGGCTCTTCATTTATGTGAAAACAAAACAAATAAATTCCAGTCTTTGGCAAAACTGGTCCATCTGCTGTTAAATCTGCTCAGCTAAAGTATATAAAGATCAGCTTGGTCTCTTCTCCCTGTTCCTCTCTCCATGTTCCAGTCTGACTGCTGCAGTCAGAGATGCAGTTTTGGGAACACCAATATGTTTCAGACATATTGGGCCAGGCACATTCAAACCTGATTTTTTGAAAAAGAAAAACTGAAGTTTCTCTCCATCACTTTTATCCAAGAAAAATACCTCCAGAAGTATGTCTATGGATCAGATGCACTCAAACAAAGCAGATATTTTGGATCAAGATGAGGAGGGCAGCACACATTAAGGGAGGCAGGCATTTTAAACCCTTTTTGGTAACCCCTGCCCACTCTGACCACAATGTTTAATAGCTAGTAAATTCTCAAAAAACTTCACTAACTGTGTCACAGACTTAAAATCAACCTGTGTTCAGTGTTAAATACCCAAGCAGGTTATTATTAACCTTTCTGTGTATTTCTGTCAAGGGTTGAAGAGCCTCAAGAAAAAACACCCTGAGCTTTTATCATTTCTGTTCAACATTTGTTGCTAGGATCGAAACAGACACATGTCACACATTAAATTGGCTTCTAGGCTGCAGCCATCTCTTTTTTTAGACCTGCATTATTAATGTCTGCAGATTAATTGCAGGTACCTCTCTTGCCACTTACTTGAATAATTGCTAGGCCTCATCCCAAAAGTTCTTCTTAGACCTAACAAGTGCAGATTGACCAAGAGACAAAGGAATTAATTTTGGGGCACAAAGTGAAATAACAGAGTAAGAGTGGGGAGGATCTGTGCCCTCTCCTTGCCTTACCTCATCTTCTTCTGTGGAAAACTTCTTCTCAAAGTCCTGGTAATAGTTAGGTTTGCTCTCAAACAGCTTCTCTGACAGCCCAGGATCATCTTCTGGTTCTGGTGGGAGAGGCACTTTAGCAGCTTCTGGAAATGGTTTTACAAAAGAAAATACGAACCCCTCTTTCTTGGGGGTATTTTTGGTTCTTTCAGGTTGTTTGAATGCTGCTTTCTTATTATCCATGGCCTGCTGATTTACTGGGCTTGAACGTGGGTTGTCTGTAAGTGCTTCACTAAATACTGATCAGTGCCTGGTCCAACCACTCCGAGGTGCAGCCTCTGAAACCAAACATGGGGAAGTGAGTGACTCCACCTGGCAACAATGATCACAGCAGAGAAAATCAAACTCCACTTTTATTTCCTGATCCAAACCCTTGGTAGGTACCAAGCGCCACAGCTCTTTTCAAATCACTGAAATTGTTCTCCAGAGGATAGACTTGATACACTTCTCCCTACCTCTCTTAAACTCTCTTTTTGGTATAAAAAAAAAATTGCCACGGGAAAAACAATATTTGGTTTTTTGGGGAAAAAAAAAGGTTACACCAGTTTTTGCGAAAAACAAATCCTCCTCGACGAAAAAAATTGCTGAAAGGTGTTTGGAGAAGCTCAGTCAGTATCAGGGCAGGACTGGGGGGAATGTGAATTCTTAACTTCCTGGCTGTGGGCTGGCTCCAATCCATAGTCTGCTAAGTGCCCCTCTCACCTCTTTTGTGGAAGAAATACTTGACAGGGGCAAGTCTGACACCTGTTTTTGAAGCTCTGTATCTTGGTCCCCTCCTCTATAGCTTAAAACCCTCTGCCAAAACCAGACTTTGCTTCACATGATGTTAGAGAAGGGAGGACTAGGAGGCTTTTTATTCCCTTGTTCAGCGTTTCCTTGTGGAAAAGTTTTGTTTTCTGTGGGTGGCTGAGGAAATTAGTGGCTTTTGGTGTGACATTATCCAGGGAAAGGGATTTCCAGAGAAAGAGATTTAAGGGGAAATAACCCAAGAGCCCTTTTTCAAAGCTAGATTTTTTTAGCCTCTCTCAGCCAAAACTAAGATCTGTTTAACCCTGACTTCAGAAAACAAATTAGGAGAACGACATCTTTGCTTGAAATAACTTCCTGTTCTGTTTTTTTTTTTTTTAATTAAGTTTGCAGGCTTTCTAATTTAAAAAGATGCCAAAATATGATGATCAGACACAATGTAGGTTATACTTTCAATGTGCAAAACAAGTTTAGGAAAAAAACCACACATTGCAGCAGAGTAGTTGAGACAAGGTTGTGGGCCAGGCATGAGAAACTGGATAGAGTGAGTGTGTGGGCATTTAAAATTATGATTGATTGCTAATACAGCATGTAAATATTGCCAGTGCAATATCAAAATAACAACTCTATCATCTATTACAATGGATTATAATCAGGTCCTTCTGCTGAGTCACAAGTGAGACCTCTTTGCTTCCAAAACTTCTCAGAGCAGTCTAGGTGCAAGCTGCTCCGCTTTAGTCCCAGATTTGGTCAGCAGTCCATGTCTAAAGGGTTACAATATGAGCAGGTTCAGGTGGAATGTACAGATTTCCAGAGTTCCAAGTTGAATTGGCCTCGCAGAATTCAACATTGCAAAGCAAAAAGCATGTCTGGGGCTACTTTAGGATTTTATGTTTATTTTTATGCTTAGGTGGACCTTGGGTATTTTAACACCTGTCCAAAAGCACTGGAGCTGGACTTACCTTGTAGGCGTCCTTGGTGGGGGGGGAGAGAAGGGGATGGAGAAGGGGAAAAGCCAACCCAGAAAGTTCCTACAGCTTCGTGACACCAGTTTGCCCTGTTGGCCCAGCCTCCAGCAGCATTTTATATTCTTTTTGTGGCCAATGTGCACCAAAATCAATCACAAACATCTCAGTTCCCGATCTCTGGAATGAATTAATTATGCAAACACCCAGATATCCTGCAATACCCACCTGGTGTGTTTACTCAGGACAAACCCCATGGCCATCACAGAGGTGGAAGGGATGTGGGGGAGGCTGAGGATGCATGAGGAGATCCAAATATCTTTAGTTAATCTTTACAAGCATCGAGGTGGGGTGCAGACCACAGGGTGCACACACACACACACACACACACACACACACACACACACACACAGAACACCCCTGCACAGAGACACCTGCAGTCAGCACCAGGATAAACACCCATGTGGATTTCTGAGGCTACACCCCTGGACCAGGAAAGGGTGGGTGGGCTCTCTAACCCTTCCCTGTGCCACACGGGCATAGTGATTTCTTTGTGTGCAGAGCCGTGACAACATTGGACGGAAGAAAGGAGGAGAGGGAAACAAAAAAGCTGCAATTGTACAGAGCCCTTCTACAATGGGCCAGAAGGCACTGGTGAAACGTAACACCTGGATGACGCCATGATACTGAAAGTCTGCCAAAAATTTCCTCTCCCTAGAGCTGCCCCTGCCTCCTTTGTTGGGACAATACTGATTTCACTGAGCTTTACCTTTAGAATTTGCCTGCCCGTGTGAGGGAAACCTCTCCCAGCCTCTCGGGGTCGGCTGCTTGTTCTCTGCCCCCAAGGTGAGTTGGGTGGTCCAGGGAGCGACCCCAGGCTCTGAAGAATGAGACTGGACTCTCTGGTGTTCAGTCTTCGGATTGTTTATTAAATCTTTATCTACAAAATTTTCTCCCTGCCAGACAGAGGTCTGACCAGCAAGGCAGCCACAACGCTCTCCGCCCGCTCCCAAGGCTGCGTCGTCTTTTATACTACAAATCACATATATCATATTTACCTTTACTTTCCAATAGCTATCACCCATGTTAGACAGTGCACTTCTATTCTAAACCAATCCCCAAGTGCCAACATCACAGCAGAAGATGGAGAATAAGAAGAAGAAAGAAGAAGGACGAGACACGCCCTGTTCCCTCCACCTTGTCCCCATTACCCTTATACCAAAATTTTTAAAACTTATATTTTCACCCTGTGTACACCTTGTAAAAACACCCTTTAAACCTGTGTGACCTTCCAGCCCTCATACCAAACTGGCAATTCATTTGCAGGATCGAAATCCAGCCACCAAGTGTTCTGGGCATCATACCAAGATCTCCGAGCCCCCCGATGGGGTTTTGGCTCTCGACGTGGTCTCGGGAGACTCCTCACATCCGAAGTGATGTGCAGAGTTCCCACACCAGCCCAACACGACATCTGCACAAACACCAACCTGCCGATGGCTCAGAAGAGAAGTTCCTTTGTTTTTCTGTAAGGACCCTTTGACTTTGCAGCTGTAGAAGATGAAAAGCCCCTTCTAAAAAATCCCCTCTCAAACCCAACGTGCAGAGCTGCAGTGCTGAACCCACAGAGCTCCTGGGTTTACTCACTCTCTGTCCAGCCAGAGCAGCACATGGATTTCTGGCTGACCCATCCTGTGACTTCAGGATATTTGGGTAAACCTCACAGTTTCCATGTCGTATGGTTATTAACTCCAGCTGTGTTCTCATAAAGAAAATGAAGCAATGAAAAGCTTATGATCCTACTCATAAATAGTGCTGGCTAGATCATCTTGCTGAATAATGGCTTAAAAAAAAATAAATGCCATCTCTCAGTTGTCTCCTTTTAAAGAGGAAATAATACTAATATATTTTGGTTTTTTTTCCACCCTAGAAAGCAAAAAATCCTGCTCCTGGAAACCCCGTTTAATCACACTTACTTTAGATGCTTTATGCAGCCTTGTCACATTAAAAGGAATGAAGATAACAGTAAAAAAAAATGCATTATTCTTTTTAGAAGAAGGAAGGGAGAAACTTACCCTTCTAAGTGTCCTGTAGAAAGGAGAAGCAGTGACTTTCTGAAACTTCTTCAGATGCCTTTTTATTTACAGGCTCCACCTTCCCATTGTGACAAGAAGGAGCAGAAATGAAACTAAATTCTCACAGGAGAAATATTTGGCTTTTGTGGAAATGACCAGGCCGTTTCAAAAGACAGAGTTGCCACGAGTGGGCACCACTTGCTTACTTTGCACCTGGGTCAGTTAAGGAAATGAATATTCTAACACATGAATTCTGTCCACAGAGAAGGGGGCACCTCACAGCCAGAAGTTCAGAGAGCCAGAGAATCCTAGAGAATGAGAGCCAGAGAATGGTTTGGGTTGGAAGAACATAAAGATGATCTTGTTCCACCCCTCTGCCATGGCAGGGACACCTTCCACTGCCCCAGGCTGCTCCAAGCCCCAGTGTCCAACCTGGCCTTGGGCACTGCCAGGGATCCAGGGGCAGCCCCAGCTGCTCTGGGCACCCTGTGCCAGGGCCTCACCACCCTCACAGGGCACAATTTCTTTCTAATATCCAATCTAAAGCTACTTTCTTTCAATTTAAAGCCATTCCCCCTTGTCCTATTACTACCTGCCCTTGTAAAAATCTCACAGCCTTCTTCTCACTGAAGCCTCTCAGAAGAGCAGCCACACCTCTGTACAGCAGTTCAGCATTCAGCAGATGATATCCAGGTGAAGCTAAGCTTGATTATTGCTGAACTTTTAGTGAACTGTGAATTATTAATTAATCACTGAGTAGCCTTAGGATATTTAGCACGAATGCAGCAAATGCATTTATCAATTCTGAATCTGTTACAGCTGTCACCTCAAAATACAGTCCTTGACTTGACAAATCTGTCCCTATGAAAGGCCTTGGAGGGGCTCTGTAAGGCAAATGTGAAGTCCCTACTGTTGAGACACCTCTGTGATAGCCCTGGAAGTAACAATGCAAAATGTTGGGTTTTTTACTTTCATTTCCCTGTATGTTTAGTGAACAGCAGAAATGAAACTCCTTACAACACAGCTGAGCTCCTCCTTCCTTGGCTGTACTGTTTAATAGAATGTCACGGACAAATAGCAGAGGCACTTGAAAATGTTTGAGCAACAACTTGCCTTTCCTCCCCCACAAAAAGGCATCTCACTGAGTCAGTTCACTCACACCTGGGGCAGATCCTGCTGGCTCAAGCTGCTGTGCCGCATTCCCACAGGTGTTGCCTGCTGGGGATGCTGGTCCTGTGCCATCCACGGGACCCTTTCAGTCTCCTCATCCCTCCGTGCAAAAAGCAAGTGGGTGAGGGCTCTCTCCACAGGAGAAGGAGTGATTTTTCCACCTCCCAGTGAGACTTTCCATCCCAGCCAGGGTGGCAAACCACACCACCACTCACCTGGGGCTGTGCCTTGGCTGCTAGAGGCTGAGGGTGTTGGATGTGGGTGACAAGACAGCAAAGTGACACACAGTGTGATTTGTCTCTGTTATGCACTGCTTCAGGACAGTCCGAGTTGTTTCTCGTGACCTTGTGGTGTTTTCTCAACATCGCTAGGTCAGGATGCTTCCTCTTCTGCTGTCTTTGCTCTCCTGCCCTCATTTTTTTGTGTTTTAGTTTTTGGGTTTTTTTCTGTTGTTAATAGGCCCTAAACTGTTAAGCAACATCAGTATACTTTGTTCAGTCAGGGGCTTTGCAAGCTGGATGCAGGAACCCCCCTTGGTTCTCACTCCCTCTGGTTTTGCCCATTGCCTCAACTGATCAGCTGTTCTCAATTCCTGGCTGTTCTGGTGGGTTTCCAGCTGCCTTACACAGGTCCATGGGCCTGACTGCACAGCACTCACACTCCTCTGGACCCGGCCCATTCTCCTCACTCCTCATCTGGCAGTGACTCACAGGACTTGTTCCCAAGCTCTGGCTGTGGGTGGCAGGACACCACAGCTCTAAGCTCTCTTGGCCTTGTTCACCCTCCCCATCCTTGCACTTAACCATACAGGACAGCAATCTGAAGGAGATTCTAAGTCATACTCTTATCCCAAAATGGCTTTTTTCACCCTGTGTGCAAGAGGCTGATCCTCGCACAGCTGAGGTATTTGGTTTATTTACAGTCTTGCACAGAAAGAGGTGCTGGGTGGCAAATCCACAAGGCCAGCCCAGTCACTATCAAAACTTGTCACTATTTATACACCAACAAAGGCATTAATGTTCACTGGCTACAGGTCACAGAGTTCTCTTATTAACTAGTATTCTATCTTCTATTGATTAAATGATTCTCTCACTTCTTTTGCTAATTAGTCCTCATGCTCAGTCTTCCTCTTCTTTTGAGTCAGTGAGTTTTTTGGGTTGGTGGGCAGTGAGTCAGTGGTTCTGATCTCCCTTTGCCAAAATTACCCATTCCTGATTTGATGAGCTAGCCTTGCTTTGCTCCTTGCTATCTGGCATTGTCTTAGTTTATTCACGAAGTGTCCTTGGTTTGTTGGTTCAGCAGTAATTTATGCCTGGCTGCAGTTGATACATTATCTCAAGTTTCTTCTATTCTCTTTTTTTTTTCTACAGCTCCTGCAATTACTGAGACACATTAAACATAATTTATCTTTTCGGGAGTTGTTCATAATTTCCTCCAGTTGAGGCTATGAAGCCACAACAACACTCAAAAGCTTCACTTTTTATGAACATGACACATTTCCCCGAAATTAATCACAGGGATGACTGGCAAGTCAATTGCTTCACGATTTTTTAAATGCAAACATTCAGTGCTGCAATTAAGACAAGGCATAATAGGGTTAGCATTAAGAGAAAGACAACAGGGTGAACTTTGTGAAAATCCCTGTGAGCTGTTGTGACCTCCCAAAAAGAGTGTCCCACTATCAAAGTTACGCAGGAATAGCAGCACCTTTCTTCCTGTTTTTGGATTTCCCCACCTGAATGCTAAGATGGTCTGGCTCTGCTTACCCTCCAGAATGCAAAAGAAAGCATCTTTAAATCCAAAGCAGTCAAATCATTATTTGTCCATGATGATTTGTTTTATTGCTCTTAAATCCTGTACCAGCCTAAACTGCTGAGAATGAGGCTTCTTTGCTGGTGTCTCATTCAGAGTGACCCTCTCCAAGCAGCATTCAGGATGTCATTCTCAGGTCCCTCTGAGCTCTGGCTCACTATTAAACAGATCCAGGCCTTCCATGCCTTTTATTGTGAGATATATAGAGGTTTCTGAAAAAGGATTTCAAGCATTTAACTTTCAGAGTGCACATCCTGTGTCTTGGTTTGAAAAGACCAAGTGTTTGCCTTGACATTGGGGGCAATTCTGCTTTGTTTTCTGCTAAGGAAGGCAGGAGCCTCCCTTGAAATGGACAATGTAAATGCCCTCCCTCCAAATTATTATTATAATTATGAAATTAAGGGGTTGTCAGGCAAAAATATGGGAGTAGGAATAACAGTTATTAGGGAAAAATAAAAATAAAATAAAAATGCAGTAACACAAAACAACACTGCCAGAGTCAGACCATGCCCTGTCCCCTGTGTGTCAGGGGTGGCACAGCCCCATCCCATGGGGGCTCAGCCCTCCTGCAGTGCCAGCTGTGCTGCTGCTGCAGCAGGGATCCTGCACAAGGGGGGAGTTTTCCTCTGCAGCTCCAGGGCTGCTGCAGATGGGCCTGGGCTCCCTCTGGCAATGCAGGGCAGCAGAAAGCTGCTCCTCTGGAAATCTAGTGGAAAAAGGCTTCCTCTGGTGTTCTAAATCTCAGATTGTATCCAGGTAGGAATGCTTGGCTCCTCCCCTGGGCAGAGCATCTCCCCATGGGATGCTGGAATTGGATCAGCCATGCAGGGACACTCCCTGGCCATGGACAGAAGATATTTTCCAGAGGGAGGATTGGCTGTGGGAGAGATAAAGAAAAAACTGCCCAATGAACAAAGATAACTGTTCCACCTCTAACAGATGGCAATAGCCACCCCCAGCCACATCTTGCTTTTCCAACCCAAGGCATCCTGGCATACAGAAACTCATGAGTTAATTTAGTGTCTCTAGCTGTGCATTCCGTGGGTTGTAAGAATGGCTGTGAAACTCATTTTCCCATTACCCCAACAATCAGAATTGTAACTTAGCAGACCCTTGCAGTGAGTTATTACTGAATGTCTGGCTATGCTTTCCACTAGAAATGCCTGGTTTCAGTTGATGTATTATCTTAAATTTCTGTCTTCTATTCTTTGTTTTCTATAGCTGCTGCAATTACTGAGACATGTTAAACCATAATTGATCTATTTAGGAGATGTACATCAATACTAGTGATTAGCTTATGAATTTTCAGCAGTGATTAGCTTATGAATTTCCAGCAGTGCCTTTGTTCTGTGATCAGTTTGGTTTTGTTTATTCACAGGACTATGTAGCAAAAAAAGGAGGACTCCGAGCAGCATCACTTGCTGTGAACAGTGAAATCAGGGTTCTCCTTTCTCCACATGTCAAGAGTTCGGTTCTCCTATTTTCTCCTGAAACTGCAAAATAAAAACTTGACCCCTTAGTGGGAAATGTTTCAGTGCAAGGCATTGAAAAGAGTTTTCATATTTATGTAATTATTTATAACAGCTTCTTTCACTGGCATACAGTTCTACAGACTAACACAACACAACAGAGAGGTTTAAAATAGACAAAGTGGAATTTCATTCAAATCTGAGAGGACAGAGTATTTTCTGAAATAATTTTAATGAAGAAAAGAATGGGGCATGATGCAAAAGATGAATGACCAAGCATTTGTCAAAGTCTTTTCACATTATAATTTAAAAAGAAATCAAAATACAGTGTAAATGTACTAGTTGGCAGGATCATTCTGTGACTTATACCACTAGGAAAAATCCTTAATCATAAAATTATTCAGATATTATACTGGATGTTGTCTAGTCAAACCTTATAAATCAAAGTGATTCAGACTGTGCTGTCTTGAGCTTTATCCCAGCGAGTCTTGTAAACCCTCAGGTATGGAAATTCCGCAGAATGAAATTCATTCAAATGATTGACTAATGATTTTCTTTTCCTTCTTCATGTCTGGTTGGATGTACCCCCCATGTTTCAGTTCCTTCCCAATGTCTGTTATTCCCCCACTAGAAATTCCCCCACTGTGCATCTCTGCACAGAGCCCAGTGCCACCCCCTCAGCCAGAGGTGCTGGGGGGCTGCTCCAGCCCCATCCCCTCCCCAGTGTCCTGGCTGTGCCTGGGACAGAGTTGATTTTCCTCCTGGTAGCTGGTGCAGGGCTGTGTTTTGGAGAATAGTGTTGATACTACACAGATGTTTTGTTGTTGCTAACTACTGTTTACCCTCAGTCAAGGACATTTCAGTTTCCTGCGCTCTGCCAGTGAGGAGAAGCACAAAAATCCAGGAGGGAGCAGAGCTGGAATGACCAAAGGGATATTCCACACCAGGGAATGCCATGCTCAGGGTTTAAATGGGTACAGTTAGCCAGAGGGGTCCTAATGCTGATCAGGGACAGGCTGGGCATCAATCAATGGGTGGCGAGTAACTGTACTGTGCATCTCTTGGGCTTTATTTTTAAAAAATTCAGTTAGTAATTATGATGATAATATTTTACTTGTTCCAATTATTCAACTGTTCTGATCCCAGCCCAGAGGTTTTTTTTTGTGATTCTCCTCCCCATCCCACTGTGGGGGTGATAGATGAGTGAGTTACTGCCTGGAGGAGCTTTGCAGTTCCAGTGCAAAGCTGCTTCAGCACAAGATGGTGGGGACAAAAAGCAGCCCATGAGGTGGGAAGGAGTGGGAGGTGATTTGAAAGGCTTTAAAATAAATAGAGGAATGGAAAGGTCAGAGAGGATATATAAAAATATAACTGGGGGAGGGTGCATTCTTGAGTGGGGGGTATGTGTGCGCATGAAAGGGTCTGAAAAATACAACATCAGTGGGTAGAATGCTCTCAGAGCAGAGATGTTCAGAGCAGAGAGATACAGACACAAACCAGAGCCATTCTCTTTAGTTCCTGAGCCTTGTTCTTCTCTAGTAAGGGATGAGCTATAGGGAATTGTGTGATTTGCTGTGTATGAACACTCCCACCTCTTCCCGCAGATGTCTCAGGTGTATTTGTCTGCTCTTGGACTTGGCTGAAGTTGGGGTCACAGTGTTTGACATGCAGGTTTCATCCTTACAATGAGAGGGGCAATCCTGAAGAGCGTGAGGAGTGGGATGAAACCAGTTCTTGTTCATGTGATTGGCCATCACTGTGTGCCTTCCTGTTAGTCACAGAGAGGGAGCCAGGAGTGCAATTTGTCTGTGTGTGGTTTGGTGAGGCCTGATTGCCTTATATCGGATGTTGTTATTCAGGGGAATCATTTTCCAGTACAAAAATACCTGAGATTTGAGAGATCCAAATTACTTGAAGCAGTGGGAGCTGCTGACATCACTAATATCAGGGTAACCCCACGTGCATTGGACTATCCAAATAATGGGTTTTCTATGGGGTTTTCTGCAGTCTCAGGTCCTTCCTACCCCTGCCTAGTGGGTTGTGTCCTCTTCAGCTGTGTGCAGAGACCTGCAGTTCCTGTTGTCTACTCACTGCCTGGGGGCTTTCCCTCCTTCCAGCTTTCCTGCACATTTGTTATGCATCAAGCTTTCTGGGCAGAGGGGTGGTTCAGACTGCATAGGGCAGACAGAGGAGGTTCAGGTTGAACACCACAAAGAATTTCTTCACTGAAAATGTTGTTAAGAATTGGAAGGGGCTGCCCAGGGAGGTGATGGTGCTGTTCAAGAAATAACTGCATGTGGTGCTCAGTGCCATGGTTCAGTTGATACTGCGGTGTGTGGTGAAAGGCTGGACTCGATCTTGGAGGTATTTTCCAACCTAATTGACTCTGTGATTCTGTGATTTTTTTAGACTTCAAGCTTTCTGGGCAGAGGGGTGGTTCTGAATGTGCAGGCCAGACAGCATATCTTCTGTTTTTACTACACTGATCCATCCTTCCTTCCTTCCTTCCTTCCTTCCTTCCTTCCTTCCTCCCTCCCTCCCTCCCTTCCTCCCTCCCTCCCTCCCTCCCTTCCTCCCTCCCTCCCTCCCTCCCTTCCTCCCTCCCTCCCTTCCTTCCTCCCTCCCTTCCCCCCTGTAATCCTTGCACAGTTCCCCCCATTTGGAAGTGTCCACCCCACCCTGGAGCCAGGCACATGGAGCTCATCATCCTGGAGACCCTGATCACCAGAGGGAATCTGCAGGAAGGAAAGGGACCAGAGCCAGCTGTCACCCCCAAGGCTGGTGTGTGGGCACTGCAGTGGCTTCTCTGGTGGACAGAAGTGTTTCCTGCATTTGAGTGTTGAGCAGTGATTTAATACATAGGAACAGGGTTGTTTGGGGGAAACGTGGATTTTCTTGGGCTCCTTTACTGCCAATTTTGTGGTCATCAGAAGTGATTGTGTTAGTGGGTAAAGCAAAGTGAAATTCAGATGTTCTGCTTGAGAGGCATGGAAGAGACCATGGTTCCAGCTGATGCTTTTTCAGAGGTTTTAGTAAATATACAATTCTAATGAGGTAGAAACTTGGCTTCAACTTTAAAACATAGAGATTTATGTTTGCTTTCTGCTTTATACAAAATATTTCCTTATTTCTTATAAATATTTATGGAGGGTCCTGTAGTTAGTCCCAATCTCATATGAATTCCCAGGCTGGTTACTTTTGGCCAGAGCTGGGTTCATCAACCAGAGCAATGATGTTCACCTGGAAATGCTGTAACTGTTGGCTCTGTTCACAAACTGTCTGTGCTGGTGTGTTTGCCGAAGCCATTTTGCCTGCCTGGACACTGAATCTTGACCTAGGGTTTTTATCTTTTACAGGATGAAAATCTCCACTCCTCACCCAAAAGTAGCTTAAAAAGAGTGTCTAAAGCAAGGCAGTCTGAAGTCAGTCCAGGAAATGACATCTGAACTCCCTCTTTGTTGTTGTCCACGCTCCTGAGTTTGTTTTCAATTACATGTTGCATTTTTTTTTTCTTTAGAAAATGATGAAATTTCCTATTGTAGAGGGATGGTACAAACTTCACTGAATAAAAGAGTGAAGATTTGCTGAGAAGCAACAGAGCCTAACCCATCAACAATTGATAAGGTGAAGTATTTTTCTGTCGCTGAATTTCAAGGTAATCAGAAGCAAAAACTGATGTATTAAAAAAGAAAGAAGAGCGTTAACTGTGCAATGGATTAGATACTTCTCCAAAGCAAACTCCACACAACAAGATTCCCAAAATTAAATAACCCCAATGAGCAGAAGCTGTCAAAAAAGGGGAAGAGGAAAAAACTGAAAAAAATATCCCCCCTCAGAGACAAGGACCATTTCTTCAATCTTCATAACAAGAATTAAAACCTTGTTATCTAGAATATTAAATCTATTTGTTCAAGGGGTATTGCAATCTGTTAATGATCATTATGATTATGGTATTTAAACAGTTGCCATCGGGACATTTACAATTAGTGATATTTTTCTCTAACAATTTTTCTACTTCCTTAGTTTCTGATAATGAAATAGAAGAGTGTTATCTGTTACAGATAAGGCAAATAAATGCAGTTCCTCACAGCTGTTCAGCATTAAATATTACAATTTGGGTGGGGTAGGGAGAATCTGAAACCTAAAGCCCAGCACGTAGTGTGTTTGTCCATGAACTGCTCAGGTGCCACTGGCTTTGCATGACCTTCCTCCTGTCTGTCTCTTTAATCTTGTTACATTAAAAATTACAGAGATGAGTTCCTCAATTCATGTAAATTACTACTGTCAACAGGAAATTAAATGGTAGCAGAAGATCTGGCAGAACAGTGGTGGGGGATTTTTGTATCCCTCAAGGTGAATTAAGCACATGTTTGTGCTTAAAAGCAAAGAGATTTAGTGAGCAATATCCAGAGCAGAGTCCTGCTGCCATAAGTGGTTTTACAAGGACAGTGCAAAGATGTGGCATGGGCTGATTCTTTACATTTGCCCTTATATCCATTGTGTGAGCACTGGCCTAGGGCCCCTCATCCCCATGGTGCAGCCCCCAGCACCAGCTCTGCTGCCCAAAGGTGGGCCCTCAGTGCTCCCATTGCACCACTACCACTAAAATGCTGCAGCATTTTTTATCTCATCAGCCAGTAGAACCTCACTCCCTCACAGGGAGCAGCCCTGGCTCTGGCATCCCCATTTCCAGCCAGGGTAACCCCTTCCTGTCCTCATATCCTCCACACCAGACCATTCCTTGGTCTGGAATTACCATTGCTTACCAAGCACTTACAATTTGAATAATCCCTCCTATGCCATACTAGAAAACAGGTTGTAGACTTAATTAATGCTCACTCTTTGCTGTGAAGTACATCAGTATCTCACTGGCACATTCACTTCACTGCAGCAAAACACAAACAGAGGTGCAGGCACCAAGCAGTGGACTCTGAGAGAAGGAAAATGCTTTCCCCACAGCATGGAGTTTGGGGAATACAATCAGTGCAGGTGGCTCAGGGTGCAGCTGCAGGAGCTGCAGGTTGAGCTCTGGGGGTTTGGAGCCCCAGGCAAGACCCTACACTGACCCTTTGCCCCTGAAAAGTCACAGGCACCTGTGGCACCAGCCAGGGAAATAAACTGCTTTAAGGATCCAGATGCCTGACACTCTGCTATGGGAAACCTGGGGTTGAGCTGCCAAGTCCACAAGCAAGCCATGCCATCTTGGGAATAAACATGGGATAACAGCATCATGAAATTTTCAGGGCCACATCTGAATTGCACCGGCTGTGCCTTATAAATGTGCAAGAACTTCAGAAACAGTCTTTTTCCAAGGAGCAGCAGTGATCCCTGACTGATTACATGTAAGTTTCACTGATGTTTCCTGGCTAAATTACATTTATGGGAAACAAACCTTGTAAAACTCTAAATGCAAATTCCTGTATGGGAAGTTCCTGGGGTATTAGACATCAGTATCAGCATCATTGGAAGATGCTGGTTATAGTGATATATCCATAAACAAAGAGTATTTATGCTCTGCTGAGCAGGGAGAGGAAGCCTTCCTTTCCTTAGTTTTACTGCATCCCTAATGGACTTAGAGCCAGCCCAGACAGATAAGGGATATGTTGCATTCCTGCTGAGGCTCCCTACAATAAAAACTGTGGGAAACTATATCTTAGGTAACTCTTGAGCCCTCAGTTTTAGTATAGAGCTATGAAAATTTAAAGATAACAGTAAAATAAAACCTCCTTTTTTTTGGTCCATGGGATTGTTAGGCAAGGGATCAGAGGAGTGCACCCCTGGACCGGGGTCCTATCTGATGGGAATGCTACATAATCCAGAAGGGGAGAGCTGGGAAATTTACTTTGTTGAAGTTCCCCTGGGTATTTAGGGAAGTCCTCTCCCAGAACAAGGTTATCAAAGCATTGAAGTCTGATCATCCCTCAGCCCTTCCTCTGCAGAGTGTTCTCAGTTGCCATCAGCTGGAGTTCTACATAGACATGGGGCTTGTGACAGGGAACCATGACCTTTCTGTGATCCTGGCCCATTCCCTGAAATGACACAAAAAACCCCCTCACAGTTCATCCTATGAGAAGTGGGACTCAGTAAAGGACAGATTGCTCTAAATCAGTTACTGAGTATTGGCAGAGCTGCTCCCAGTCAGGCCAGTGCTGTAGTTGAAGTGAACAGGGATGCAGGGAGTTCTGGCAGACCCTGTGCTCCAGACATTTTACATATCACTAATAACCAGCAGTTGTTTATTTGTGCAGGAGCTGTAGCTGTGTCCCCCAATCCTGTCTGTCAGACTGAGCAACCAGTTCCTAAACCAGGTCTGACTATAATGTACTTGCACATGCACATCTATGATGAGTTGTAAGTGAAGGAAATGAAAAGCTTGATCAGGAAATCCTCCACGTCAGGAGAAAGCAAGTACCGCAATAAATGTCAGATTCCCTGATATTTAATATTGGACAACTGCCACTATGGGGTGTGTCTTAAGAAGTTAAAAGGCAGACTCGTGATGAGTCACACAGCAATGGCCTGTGAAGGGGAGGTGAACGTTTCTTTTTCATTCATCTGTGTAAGGGGATTTTGCTTTTAACACATCAGCTCCTGCAGCACAGTGAAGGAGGACTGATTTACTGTTCTGATTTATTTCTGTAGCTCATCTGAATAAATACTCCTGTTGATCCAGTAAGTATTTGGCCTCCTGTGTCTAGACCAGGATTTAATGATTGCTAGTGGAAGGGCCTTAATGATTATCTAGTTCCAACTGATGCTCTGTTTCTGAGACCTCTTTCCTATTTCTTTCTACTGCTCTACCTCCCCTTTCTTGTCACATAAAATCCATGTTAAATGAAATCCATATGTTGTCCTCGTATGGCCTCCTTTGCACCTGCATTCGGGCAGGGGCCTCTCTCCCTCATGGGTTTGTAACACCTGCTCAGGGTCCCTTCCAGCCACCAGCATTCCAGGATTCTGTCAGCTCCTCACTTCCCTCTTCTTCCTCTGCTTTGAACTGGGAATGTGCTTGAAAATGTCCAGCAAAGAAGCCTTTGCTGTGTGCTCTGGGAGCCCATGTGGCTTTGGGACCTTGTCACCTGAATGTGTCTCTGTCACCCCAAAAAGCCTTCCCTGCCCCACTCTTCCCTAAGGAAAGTCATCCTTTTGCCCATCCTTCACAGCACTCTTCTCGTCCCATTCTGCCAGTTTGTGCTGCCATTCTGAGGAATGTGGACAGGGCTGGAGAAATGGGCTGGCAGGAACATGACAAAGTTCTGTGTGACAAAGTGCCAAGTCCTGCACCCAGGCAGGAACAACTGCAGGCACCAGCACATGCTGGGAGGAGCTGGCTGCAAAGGGGTTTTGTGGAAAGGACCTGGGGGTCTTGGCTGACAGCAAATTTCATATGAGCTGACAACATTTTCCAGCAGAGAAGGCTAAGGGCAGCCTGGACTGTATTAGAGGGAGTGCTGATGGCAGGCTGAGGGAAGGAACCCTTGCCCTCTCCTCAGCAATGGTGAGGCCACTCCTGAAGCGCTGTGTTGGAGAGGGGCCACTGAAAGGCCATGAAAAGGATTCACAGGCTGGAGCATCTCTCAAAGGAAGAAAGGCTGAGAGAACTGTGCGGGAGAGGCTACAGAACTCTGAGGGGGAATTTGATGAGGGTATAGAAATGTCTGAAGGGAAGGTGCCAAGAGGGCAGAGCTGGGCTTTTGGCACTGGTGCCCCAGAGACAGAACAAGACCCAAGGACAAACCTAAACAAAAGAGGTTCTTTCTGAGCAGGAGGAAAAGCAACTTTTCATTTGGAGGGTCAACAAGCACTGGAACGGGTTTCTCAGAGAGGTTGTAGAGCTCAAGCAGATGTTCAAAAGCCACCAGTGTGGATGTGGATCTGCACTACCGGCTCTGGGTGGCCCTGCTCGAGATGGGGGCCAGGACAGGGGGCCAGAGCGGATGGCAGCCACCCCTCGATGATGGGGCCAGGGCAAGGGGCCCTCGGCAGCGCCCTTGCGGCAGCAAGGACCGAGCCTGGCCCCAGCTCTGTCCCCGGGGCACCCCAGAGGTGACGGGACACAGCAGGAGTGGCCTCGGCGCCATCACACTCAACCCCGAGCCCCCTTCTCCATCCCGCGTGGGGCTCGCCCCCGCTGCCGCAGGCCTTGTTGAACTTCATGAGGTTCTTGTCGTCCCACTTGTCAAGCTTGTCACTTGTTCCCTCCTTCCATGGTGCCCCTGCCCTGCTGAGCTTCCCATTCCCTGCAAACGTGCTCAGGGTGAGCTGGATTCACTGTCTGTGCCATTGGGGAAGCCATGCAAGAGCCCTGGGGCCAAGGCAGAGCCCTGAGGGACACCCCTCATCCCAGCCTGCAGCTGGACATGGAGCCACTGCCCACAACTCCCTGGCTGTGTCCATCTGGCCAGCGGGAACGAGCACCAAATCCCAGAGGGCACCTCTGCCAGCTGCTCCCCGAGTCCCTGCACTGAGGAGTTGTGGTCCAGGTGTTTGGGGAACCTCCTGGGGCTGCTTGGACCAGCTGTGTGGTGTTCCAGTGAGCACCTGGCAAGCTGAGTTCCCCCACAGGGACAAGGGCAGCTGGTTTGGAGATGTCCCCTTGGTTCCTTAAAGAATCATTTGTCGGGGTCATCATCCTGGTTGGGTGGCCAAGAGCAGCCTCCCACAAAACACTGCTGGGGAATTCCTACAAGCTAGGAATTCCTAAGAGATAAAAGCACAACCACATAGGATTTATCTAAGAAGTACAAGGTTGAAATGTGTATTGCTTTTGGCTAAAACATAGCTATTAAAAATATTTTTTATTTTTAATGAGACCTGCAATGGAGATGGGGACAGGCCAAAAGGTCTGTTCTTTGGATAGACTTTGGAAGAAGGAGCTGCCAGTGTAAAGTCTGTGTTTTGGAGGAGAAACTACATTTCCTGTGCTGCTGAAAACCTCTCCTGGAAAGAAAACCAAAACAAAACACGAAACCAAACCAACCAAAAACAACAACAACCCCCTCAACCCAAACCAAAATGAAAACACAGTACAAAAAAAAAACAACCAAAAACCAGAGCAGAGAACTGAAATCAAAACTGAAATCAAATCCCCAGAAATGAAGAACTGATGTCACTCAAATGGTATTAAGCCACCCATCTCAATCCCCTGAATTCTAGTCATTGTTCAGCATCTCACTGCAGCTAAGAAGAGATCACATAAATCACAGTCACACATTACTTCCCTCCAGGCACTATGCTTAAATAAAAGCATCAGTTCTCTTTGCTTGTCTGGGTGGATTGCTCTTGGTCAGAATTTTCCTTTAAGCACAACCTACCTCAAAAAGAGCATCTTTCACTTTCTTTTCCTGTCTTCTATGTTTCTTTTAAGTATAGTGAAAACTTCCCACTTTGAGTTAGATAACACCACACAAAGAACAAGAAGAAACAGTTGCCACTGAGGAACTGAAAATGTTACTTATTATTTGATCAATATTTTCAATGGTTGCCATCAAATTGGACTGCCAGGAATCCAGGGATTTTTAAGAGACATGTCAGGACCCTGAAATACTTCTCATGCTCTTAAATGGAGAAGCAAAAAAGGAACTTTGTCCAGGTACTTTGTTCTTTATGGGACTGGTTGTCATGTTAACATAGGAGGTAAAAATGGGAGCGTCTAAAATGTGTTTCCACATGGGGGTATGAGGGACCTTTATGTGTGGAATGCTCTGCTGGGGATATTTGAAATGGGAGCCTGCCCCTGGCAAAGTGTAGGAAAGGAAGGTCTGGCACAGTAGGGGCAAAGCTGCTGGTGTCCACCCAAGGTGACATCCAGCCATGCCTGTGGCTTCCACTGTCTGCCCAGGACAGGCAAACACTAGAAGGCTGGGTACTTCTAGAGATGCAGAGGATGTGGAAAACCACCTGCTGTGCCATCCCACTTCTAAATCCACAAACTCACACCCTGAGCAATGCCACAGCCTAAAGCTCATGGCTTCCCATGGGATTTGCCTACTGGGGTTAGAAAAAGATGGATTGCTGTGCAGGCTTTTACCTTACTGCATGGTGGTGACCCCACGTGTGTAATAAGCACCCAGGAGTATTTCCCAACACTTTCCCAGCTCAATTCCCAGGAGAATGTAGAAAATCACTTCCTACCTGCTCCTTGTGGTTGGCAACATCACCTGGCATGGAGAACATCGACCTCCACCACTGCAGCTGTTGTTTTCCTCCCAGATTAATTTTTCAGAATTAGGATTCCATGAAAAAGATTTTCACTTCTTCCTAGGAGGCAGTTCCTTTTAAAAGTGGGTGCAATTGTGGGTGCAAAGTCAAAATCCCACTTTCAAGCCACCTCTTCGAGATTGCTTCTAATCTGAATAGTGATCAAAAAAGTGGCAAGTGATCACTTTTCCATGATTTCTTCAGGTCAGAGGCTTGTCAAAGTACTTGAGAGTCGTCTGCTTGCCATATTTAAATACTGTGTCATGAACAAATGAAAACAAAGCTGATGATGGCTGTTCAGCACTGCAGATTATCCACACACTTCAGTCTAGTCCAGGTGACTCAGCTTCCTCTCTGTAAAAGTGGAAACACCGTGGGTTAAAGACCATTTTGCAGGAATTCGTGCTGTGAAAGGTTCTCAGAGTGATTTGATCTTTGATTCAAATGAAAGAGATGCAGCTTTTACTGTTGCAAAGAGTGGAACACTTGTACAGAGTGTGAAGAACAGAGCAAATGTAAAGCATGAGAATGTTGTACTTCATGGTAACTGCAAAACAGAAATTGAAGTAAAATTTAATTGTAATTGATGGGAGATTAATTGTGGCCTGGAGCAGGAGGCAGTGGCTGTCAGACTGCACAGAGCTCAAGGGCTGTCTCAGAGCTTGGCACTCTTGCGGACTGCCAGGCATTAGCGCTGTAATTATGCTATTTTTATAATTCAGGCATGTAGCAAAGGGTGATTATGATGCAAAGGAAAAAATGTCCTGCCAGTAACACAAGCACCACCCGAAAAAATTATCATTATTAAGAAGAATGACTTCATGCGGAAAAACATTGAAACAGCTATTGAAGTGCTCCGTTTGTACCCACCTCATCAGCAGCAAGGTGCTAAGGAGAAACCACTGAGTCTGCCAAAGTCAAATTGAGTCAGACTAATTTAAATGGGTTTTTTGGCAGTGTCCCTGAGCTATGGAGCAGTTTGCAAACCAGTAGCAGGAAACTTTAGGGGCTGGTGAAAGACACAACACCAGAAAGCTGCTGGGAGCCCAGCAGTGGCTACAAGTGGCAGCCACGGTTGGAGATTTGAAGCTTTCAAGTTTCATTTGAAGTTTCAAAGGGAGCTTCAAGCAGGAACCACAGAACTAATGTTTTAAGATTGAGAAAAAATGTAAGGAAAGATTAAAACAGGTGGGTTCAGTCTAGGGAGGAGAGAGTAGATGAGGACAATCATCAGACACGTCATGGAATGATATAAAAAGAATAGTGATGAGTTATTCTCCATGTAATTGGCTTGGTCCTTTTGGGTTAATTCCATATGGTTGGGGAATAATTAGAGTAACAGTGGAATGCTGCAGGGAGCAACTTAAGTTATGGAATCAGCCATATGGGAGATGTCTGAACCACAGGGGGACAAACACCACTTAAGGCCAGTCCAGACACATGCTGTGCTTTAAAAAAAGGGAAATTGAATAAATGTTTCTACAGCTTCCTTTCAATCATGTGCTTGATTCTATATTTAACATGAACAACGCTTAGGTTTGTATGAAGTCCCTACATCTTTTTATGTAATTTGAACTTAAACAAAGAAAAAAAATAAATCAAACTATGTAGATTTGCAGCTTGAATTTGGCAAAATAATTCAAGTAGCTGGATCTTTTCATGTTAGCATTGCTGTTCTGTGTTGCCAACATCACTAAAAGCAGCTCAACAAATGTGCCTGCTCTTGCCGTACTTTCTCTGAACAGAAGAAATGTTATTAATAAACTGACATCAAAGTAATTTGCTGTATTGCAAATGATTTCAGATCACAACTTAGACTAAATCCTGTTTACGTATTAGTGTTTAAAGGGAACCAAAAGAAAAGACATACTCAAAAGAAACAAGTAAAACCAAAGCCCTAAAAGTATTAATGACAATCTATACTCACTTTCAAAAATCCTGGCATTTTATGACTGAGTTCCTGAACATTGCATTTCCAAACCAGACTATTTTATTTTCACTTCTTATCAAAATACCTGTTTGTCTTCAGATTAGAATAAAACCACAGAGAGCAAAGATAGTTTAAAAACTGTGCATTTGACTTGTTGTACAATTGGTGTTCATATGCTTATTGAGTTCTGGAGGCAATTCATTACAGTAATAGGTATAAAAATATAGAATTGTCTTTATTAATGAGGTATGCATTTGTTCAGATCAGGTTTCTTGGAATACAGCCCTCTATTTGGATTTCAGCTGGCCAGCCTTTGTATCTGTTCTTTGTCTGGTCACAGTGGTTTATCTGTAACAATAAAATAAATAAATAAATAAATAAATAAATAAATAAATAAATAATAAATAATAAATAAGTATCTAGCTTTTTCTATTTATATACCAGTTTGTCAAACCTTATACAAGAGGAGGGATAATGAAGGAGGATTGGGAAGCTGAGGAGAATGTTGCACATCTTGCTTAACATAATGGGTGAAGATTCTGCCAGTTTCTCTCTTACACAGAGTGCTTTATTTATTTCACAGATGGCTATCATGATATACACTAAACTGATTATCTTTGTCCAGCAGAAGCTCTGAAATGTGAAGAACATTGCAAAAATATTCTGCAGCAACACAAGCTGGGAGTGACCTGCTGGGGAAAAGCTCTGTGGAGAAGGACCTGGGGACAATGAGCTGTCCCCGACCAGCAGAGACCAAAGAAGCCAGTGGTGTCCTGGGGTCACTGGGATGGGCATTGCCAGCAGGTCAGGGCTGCCCCTGCCCCTGTGCCCACCCTGGGGGCACCTCTGGCTGCTGTGTCCAGCTCTGGCTCCTCAGCACAGCAGGGCCAGGAGCTCCTGGAGCTGAGCAAGGGCCTGGAGCAGCTCCGTGCCCAGGAAAGGCTGAGGGAGCTGGGGCTGCTCAGCCTGGAGAGGAGCCCAGGGAGAGAGAGGGGCCTCAGCCCTGCCTGGCCCTGGGTCTGTCCCTGTGGCTGTCCCTGGCTATCCCTGTGGCTGTCCCTGTGTCTGTCCCTGGCTGTCCCTGTGTCTGTCCCTGTGTCTGTCCCTGTGTGCAGAGGCCAGAGCAGGCCCAGGCTCTGCTCCAGGCCCAGCAATGGCCCCAGAGCCACGGGCAGGGCCTGAGCCCAGCAATTCCCCTGCACAGGAGGCACAACTTGTGCCCTGGGCAGTGCCCAGACCTGAGCAGAGACCAGAGGGGCTCTGGGGGCTCCTCCTGGGGACATTCCAGAGCCATTTGGACCCAGCCCTGTGCCCTGTGCTCTGGGATGGCCCTGCTGGAGCAGGGAGGTGGCACCAGGGACCCTCTGTGGTCCCTTCCAGCCTGACCATTCTGTGATCCAGTGATATTCTGGGAAAAGAGCCCCACTGTGGAACTTTGACATGGCTGTGGAGGGAACCAGCATTGTGGTATTTTCGGGGTCCCCGGGACGAAGAAGGAATTGAGAATCTGACTCCCTGTTCTTAGAAGGCTAATTTATTATTTTATGTACTTATATTATATTAAAGAATGCTATACTAAAACTATACTAAAGAATAGAGAAAGGATACAGACAGAAGGCTTAACAAGATGCTAATGAAAAACCTGTGACTCTCTCAGTCCCAACACAGCTGGACCGTGATTGGTTCTTAAGTAAAAACAATTCACATGTTGGATAAACAATCTCCAACCACATTCCAAAGCAGCAAAACACAGGAGAAGCAAACGAGATAATATTATTTTCATTTTTCTTGGAGGCTTCTCAGTTTCCCAGGAGAAGAAATCCTGGCGAAGGGATTTGTCAGAAAATATGACAGTGACACAGCATCATCAAAGGACCTGAACTCTGTTTTGGATTTTCTCATTTCTGTCTGCCTCAGTCACATGATGAGCACCACTGGGCTTACAGAAACTGAACATAACAAGGGCACAGATGCAAACAGGAATCTCTGTGAAAAACAGTATCTTTAGTCCTCCTGCAAACTGTGGGCAAGTTATTCCCAAAGCTTTTGGTTTTGGTATACAGACAAATAGAAAGTGAAAATGAAACAAATCTGACCTTTTCTTTTTGGATATTATCTGGCAGCTTGAAGCCTTTGGCAGCTATAAAAACCCAACTTGATCTGAACTTTATATTCTTTATTTCTTTACTTCCCAGTTCTTCTACTAATTTTTTGGCGTCATCATTCAACCTAGGAAAACATGGTAAAAAAAATGGATGTTAAAAATTCAGGATGTGAAAAATGATGAAAAATATAATGGCTGATTCATGCTTTACATTCAGCATTAAGCCTGCAGAAGCAAAAATGAGATTTAAATAGTTCTGTGGTAGCAGCATGACATTGAATTCACAGAGAGAATTGAATTTATAAATTTTTTTCCTTCTCAGTAACTGACTGATGTTAATACAACCTGTTTGTAACAGCATAGCAGAAAGGAAAATGTATATCAGATACTGTCTGGTGCTTCAGTCCTTCCTAAATAAGGACAAGAGTGTCAAACACGGATTAAGCATTTTCCTGAATAATACCATATTATGAACTCAGCTAAATTCTCCCAAAGATTCAAAAGCACCTGAAAAATCAGATTATGATGGTAGAAGGAATGAAAATAGAGACATCATGATTGGAGGTGTGGATAAATAACATTTCAGAGTAAAGAAGGTTGTGACCCAGAGGTAACAGCAATGCCCTTTGGGGTGCTTTTAAACAACATAATATCTGCCCATCCTAGGGAGCACCAACACACAGATATGTGTGTGCAATCATGGAAAAGACATGGAATTAGAACTTTTAGACAAGAATTCAGAGAACAACTCTGAGTGTAGAATGGAATTTACCATTCCTTTAGACCAATTCCCAACATGAATTTTCCAGCTTTTCACCTCTCTGCCCCTCAGGCTCCATAACCTCCTACCTGCTGCTGCCATCATCGTGAGTGGCCATCAGAAGGAGGGTCCCTTCTGGTGCTTTCCTGATGAAATCCATCATCTCCCTTGAGTGGTCTGTGGAGTCATAATAACACATATGACTAGAATAACAGAATAACCAGAATAACACAGCTGGTTATTCCTGGCACACACATCACATTCCTACTCATGCACCCACAGTCACGAGCATTTTTATGGAATCAGGGAATCACCTTCTGGTGCCTCAGAGCATTCTGGTTCTCCTCACTAATAGGTAAGGAAATTTGCCATTCAAAGTATAGAAAATGTGTTAAAAGCTATTCTTAAAGAAGATAATCTTTCCAGCTATGTGGAAGGATGTTAAGAGACAGATAAGCAAATTTCCTATGATTATTTTATAACTAAAATAGAACAAGATATGGCAGGAAAAGGAATTTTGCTGAGTGAAGTATCTGGATGTCATGTCTGGTTAAGTGCTATTCCTACCAACTGAAATAATTGAGACCAAAGAAAAAGACAAAACAAAAAAGGGGAAAAGAACAAGATAATTTAACAAAAAAGATCATTAACTATCTCAACCAACAGGAGAAATTCAGCTTTTCAGGCAAAATTTGTCATCCTATCTGGCCAGAACATATTTTATGAACACAGCCGCTGTTTGTTTCTAGCTGATTCCTGTTGAGAATACAAAGTCAATCAGGAAAGAGGAGGATAATTACATGAATCTGTCTTTTCTTAATGCAGAAACACTAACAAAAGCTCTGTTGGATTCTGTCCTTACCTCTTGCCCACATTTCAAAAAAATTTCTTGACACGAGTTTTCCTGTTTTATCTGTAATTAAAAAAAAACCCTAAATATGAGCAAATATTATTTTATTCAATAGGCAAACAGAATTTTCAGCTAAAGCTAGGCATCCCTAATTTAGAGTATTATTTGGCTTCTTTTGTTTAGGTTCTTAAATTGGAAGAAATATGAAATAACAAGTTTAAGATTTGGGGAGAATATTTTGTTTCATGTAGTCTCCGAATCATCAAATGTGACAAAAAATTTTATTATTTCTTATTTAAAAAAATATCATTTTCTGGTGTGTGCTTCCATGTTTTTAAATCTAAATATTCTATACTAAATCACAGCCATAGACAGGAAAATTGGTTAAGCCTAAGACTTTTTGAATGAACTTAATTCTATTCTGTGCAGTGTTTGAGATGTTTAACCTTTCATCCATAAGGCACTTATTAAGAACAGTCATCTTGCCTGATCTAATTAGTAGACATGTAAAAAAATATGTTTTGCTACAGACTGGTGCAGGATAAGAGACAGATTTGCCTGCTCCTATTTGCCACCATCTTCCTTGTGCATTCAAGATTACTATTTATCCTCTTACTTTAATTTTAAACTAATTTTTGTATTTTATACCCAGGAAAGATTTTATGATTGTTGGAAAAAAAGGTAGTAGTTAACTGGGGAAAAATTTGGAACAGATTCTTGTCAGTGGTTAATTTAATCCTCAGCAAAATCATACAAGTTTAGACAAAGTCAAGATCTTGCTTAGCAATAGTGAGACAAAAAAAATTAAAATATAAGTGTTTTGTGATCAAAGCCAGCTTGACTGTTCCTGTGAACTCCATTTTTATCCCCTCTTCCACAAGATTTAGGCATTCATTTTTTTTCTGGACCCATTATTGAATACACTGCACTTCTTCACCCTTCCCGTTCATCTAAATGAAAATTTAGGAGTTAGGTGCCTCCAAACCTAGAATAAAGCACACCTGCTGCTTCCATTGGCTTTGACTATAAGCAAATGGCAGTTTAATATTAATTAAAATTTGAGTTTGTCTTTCTGCATCCTGAATAAGTCTGGAAAAAGAACTTGTACCATGGCTACACCTTGAGGCAGAGCTGCAGCTCTCAGTTCCTGCCTCCCCCTTATCAGTGAACAGCAGATATAATTTATCAAGGATTGAAGCTGAAAGCTGAGTCCTACTGCTGGAGATCACAGATATTCTTGCTGTGCTACAAGTCTTTTGTCTAACAAAATACACCACATCTTTGTGCACATTTGCTATTCTATTTTCCTCTATTGATTATGAACATGTTTCTTTTGTTTACCCAGAAGATTGTTTTTGTCACACAGATTTGTTTTTCTTACATTAATGTGAATCAAGTTTGCAGTATTTTCCTTTCCCTTCCATACTAGCTGGTAAAAAACCCCACAAAACAAAATATCCAATCCCCCCAAGAACACTGGTAATTTATTGCAGTACAAAAGTATGTGTCTCTCTAACATTTTTCTCTCTTACTTACAATTCACAATGGCAATGATTATGCCACTTTTATCTTCATAATTCCTTTCATTTATAAACCTGGAATTGAAATAAATACAATATCAGTAAAAGACACCTGTCCAGCACTCTGTTGCAAAGTTATGTTTACCAGTGCTAAGTAATTTCCTGATACTTATGTTTTCATCAGTTATTTAAATCAAAACTCTATTGTGAACAAGAGCTTGAAAATCTTGCGCAGTGTATCTGTCAGTTTCCTTCAACAATGACTCTTTCAAAATGAGCCAGATGAAGAAAATATTTCATACATTTTCAGCCAGGAAGATAAAGGAGGAAAAAAACCCAAAACAAACAAGATGAGGTGGTTTTGTGACTGTACTCTCTGTGGATTATGTCTCCTGGAAAGGTCACTGCAAGGTTTTGAAGTTATTTCACCTGTCCAGTTTGAAAAGCTGTGAAAGAATCTGACTTTCAGAAGGTGCTGAGCAGTCAGCATTCTGTAAATCTACTATCCTGCACCATGAAAATTAAAAATCCTGCTGAAAACTAACAGTTGTCTGCAGCTTATATAGAAGAACAAAGAAAATCACTGGAGATTAGGTTTAAAAAAAAACAAAGACAGAAGAAGAGTTAAATACTGTCAGATAAATTCTGAAGTTTTCCACCAGAATGGGAGCCCCTGGTAGGAGCTCAATTGCTGCTACTGAACCAAACCCAAACACCTTTGCTCACAGTTCAAAGCACTTGCTTAGGTGTAAAGTTAGAATGGTACTCACTCCTCATCCTCAAAACAAATTTTAGGCCTCCTCCGTTTGCCACCACCACTGAGGATGCGATAGGCGAAGTTCCCGGGTGGGCAGGGAGCCCAGAGGCCACACTTCTGCCTTTTGGGGGCTGGGGCTGCAACAGCAAAGAGGAAAAAATGTTTTATTGGATGCTGCATGAACAATTTCAACATGGGATGAGCCCCCTAAAGCCAACGTGCTGAACTGAAACATCTGAGCACAGAATCCTGGAATTGTGGCAAATTCATCCCAGGTTGGTTTGGGCTGGAAGTTATCACTGATTTCCAAAGAGGTATAATTGAAAATAAGGTAATTATTATCTGCAATTGCACATAACAGGAAACAAGGGCTGCCAGGATGAAGGTTTCCTACCAACAGCTTGAAGTGGATAGTTATCATTCTTATTTTAAGCCCTCTGTTCACACAATAACTTAGTCATAGAATGACAAAAATATACACATTAAACCACTTGGTCAGAGTAGAGCTAAAAAATAATGAGATTTACTCACAAAGTTTAGTTAGTCGTTCAGCTGTTTATCATAAATATAAATTACGTGTAATAGAAGCAAAGCTGCAGCTTTGCACTCTTTGGCCCACAAATAAATTAGTTGTTCTTACATCAGTGTTGAAATAATTACCTTTGTACATTTGCAAAAATAGGCTGACCTTGTGTTTCTTCAAAAACAGTGTCTAAGAAAAGGTTTAACTTTGTTTTAATTAACTTTACAGTCAACTTCATTCTTATAATAGCACATACCAAATGATTTCTTGGCTAACAAGCCATTTATTATTTAGCACATAAATACACAATATCAGATACAGTATAAGAAAGAAAAAAAAGGAAATAAATACAACTGCATACCCCTCAACACTGGTTTCTTTCCAATCTCTTGAAGTGCAGCCATAGACACTGTATTTCGGGGTACATGAGCAGCAACAAAGTATCCCAAATACCAAGCAGCCAAGGATGTCAACAGGAATCCAAATAATCTCAGAACAACTGTGAAGGGGAAAATAAAAAGGAAAAAAACCCACCCAACAAAAAACATAAAAATGTTTTCATAGCAACACAAAAAAATCTTGTTATTTTTTCTGGCACTGCTACCCAAACTGGCTGGTTTGATTCACTGTGCTGACCACAGCCTTCAGAGATGTGGCAATAGAGTATTTGGTGCATTCCTGTCTCCAAGGACAATGCCTTTTGTTTCTAAAACTTGATCTTCAAGCAGAAAATTCCCCCAATCACTCTCTTCAATCCACATCCATAATACCTCAAAGAAACACAAAGTTTAGCTCAATCCTAGTAGGATTTTGACCCTGAAAAGTAAGTACTACTACTACAGAGGTGTTTTGCAGTTACTATTGATTTTTTGAGACATGCAAACACTCCAGGAATGGTTGACCAAGCAGGGAATTTCCTACATCCATGTTTTTAACATGCTGGGTAAAACCAGCATGGCCCAAACAATCCCTTTCATACAATGAGCTCTCACTGCATTCACAGAATCACAGAATAATCTGGGTTGGAAGGGACCCTCAATCTCATTAATTAATCTAATCTCCTTTCAATGAGCAGGGAATTCTTCAACTACATCAGGCTGCTCAGAGCCCTGTCCAGCCTGACCTTGGGTTTTTCCAGGGATGGGGCAGGCACCTCCTCCCTGGATAACCTGTGCCAGTGTTTTAGCACCCTTGTTGTGAAAGGCTTCCTCCTCTTACTGAATATCTGCTTTTCCTCAACACCAGAAGTGCTGGTGGCTTTCCTCATGAAACACACCACCTAATTTATGATGCTAAACTAGGAAATATCACACTGCAGCCGTGGAACAGGTTGTTTTAGAGGCATGAGTCACTTCCTGATCTGCAAAGAACCATCCTTGAAAACAAGGGTCTGTTGAAGTGAAAATTATTCATTTTGTAGTCCTGAAAACTGAGTTCAACAGGACCAATGTCCAAAACTATGCAGTGTGTTTACTTTGCCAGCTCTCTAGAAAATATGTTGTCTTATCCAGTCTGAATATTCCTTATAACTGTTTACACTCATAAGATAATTCTCTCCTTTCCTTCTTTGAACTGCCTTTTATAAACATTAAGATTTCTGCCCTACCCTTTCTCTAGAATAAGGCCAAATTTTTCACTTGTCCTCCTCAAGTCCTGTTTTGCAAGTTCTAGCACTCCTGTGAATTCTGCCCAATTGGTCTGCATCCAAATTCTGAAAAATTCTGTTACTCTGGTTATTCATGCCAGAAGGAACTTTGATTTTTTTTTCTATAAGAGCAGACTTTATGCACACAGGTTCTGTTGATAATCTACCATAAAGACTGATTTTTTTCCTCTCTAGCTATTCCCTCTTTATATTTCTCCATGTGCTAATTCCTGCATTCTCCCAGCTTTAAAAATAAAAAGCCCAATGAAACATTGCAGAAACATTTGTGTGACTGCAGGGAAAATATTGTGAAAACTTGCTGTGTTTTCATCAAAGGATTAAGTTTGAGTTAGTAATGTAATGGATCTTCAGCTATTATAAATTTCCCTACGTATTACTCATGAGAAATCTCTCACTCCACCATGAGTAGTGGTGCAAACCCACACTAAAATAATACTGAAATTACTCTGACACTTCATTTGAGCAGTGATGTAAACACAAACACTGACAAAGTCCACATGCACAAATCACGAAGCTGCTGGAACCAAGCAGAATGACACCAGCCTTGGTTCTTTTTCAATATCAAAAAAATTTACCAGATTTATGCACAAAATATATTTAATTCATAAAGGAGGCCAAGTCACAAGTTTCAAAGACAAAACCCCAGAAGAATGAAGTGAAAATGACAATTTTATTGAGAGATTTCAGTGACTATTTTTGGGGAGAGGATTGGGTGTGGTGCATGGCAAAGATCTGTGAGAGCACCAGTCAGGTTTTGTTTTGCTCATTCTGCAGTTAGCTTGGCAGGTTTACCTTTACAATGTATTTGCACTATTTTTTCATCATTATTATAAGCAACTCTGTTGCAAAACAGGCTCAAGAGTGCAGCATTTTATCTAAATAGAAGAGAAAGTACAATGTCTAACTGCTGTTATGCCTGATGTTGTTCCCTGGTGGAAATCATGGAACAGATCATCCTGAGTGGGATCACGTGGCACAAACATGATAACCAAGGGATCAGCAAGGGTTTAGGAAAGGCAGGTCCTGCCTGACCAACCTGATCTCCTTTTATGACCAGGTGACCCCCTTGGGGGATGTGGGGAAGGCTGTGGATGTTGTGTGCTGGGACTTCAGCGAAGCCTTTGACCCCCATGTCCCACAGCACACTGCTGGAAAAGCTGCAGCCCAGGCTGGGACAGGTGCATCTTCCCTGGGTTAAGAATTGTCTGCTCAGAGGGTGTTGGGGGATGGTGCCACACCCAGTGATGAGTGGTGTCCCTCAGGATCAATTTTGGGGCTGGTCAGGTTCAATATCTTTGTTGATGATCTGGGTGAGGGGATCGAGGGATCAACTGCACACTCAGTTTGCAGACAACGCGAGGTTGGGTGGGAGTGTTGATGTGCTGGAGGGCAGGAAGGCTCTGCAGAGGGATCTGGACAGGCTGGATCGATGGGCTGAGGCCTTGGTCAGGCATTCGTGGAAGGTGCAGGACCCACCTGTACTGGCCACTGGTGAGGCCACACCTCGAGTCCTGTGTCCAGTTCTGGGCTCCTCACCACAACAAAGGCATTGAGGGGCTGGAGTGTGCCAGAACGGAGCTGGGAAGGGGCTGGAGCCCCAGGAGGGGCTGAGGGAGCTGGGAAGGGGCTGAGGCTGGAGCAAAGGAGGCTCAGGGGCCCTTGTGGCTCTGCACAAGTCCCTGCCAGGAGGGCACAGCCGGGGGGGTCGGGCTCTGCTCCCAGGGAACAGGGACAGGAGCAGAGGGAACGGCCTCAGGCTGGGCCAGGGCAGGCTCAGCTGGGACAGCAGCAGGAATTTTTTCATTATAAAGGTTATAAGGCCTTGGAAGGAGCTGCCCAGGGAGGTTTGCAGTGCCCATCCCTGGAGGAGTGAAAGAAACAACTGGGTGTGGCACTCAGTGCTACTCTCTATTTCACAGAGTGGTGATCAAAGGCTGGACTTCATAATCTTGGAGGTTTTTCCCGACCTAAATAGTTCTGTGAACCCATAATATGTTCTGTATTTTATTTAGAACCAAGCTTCTTAAATGTTTTTTGAAATATGCCTTTTAAGGCTCAATATATTTCCCAACTCTCCTGCATAGTTTGTACCTGGTTCTCAAAACTCACAGAATATTTTCACTGCCAACCAACTTTTGATTTTGCTTTCTGGGATTCAGAAGGCATCAAGAGATCTCACTGACCCGCACTGCTGGGTCCAGCTGGCTCTCTTAGGTTTACTGAGGTTATTTATCCTGCACACATACATTCATTTTTGAGTTTCTCCACTGTGCAAACCTCTACACAGTTAACAGTGAAGCCATAAACTCAGACAAAGTTAAGATAATCAAGAGCACAATAAAGCACAATAAAGCACAAAGTGCAGCCTACGTGCAGGAAAGTCAGACTGTGCTCCTGTTGATATTGGAGGCTGTGGTTGCTCAGCACCAAGGAGCGACATGGGGACACTGAGCCGCAGAGGTGTTGCTGTGCCTCCCTCACTCCATTTCTGCCACGGAGGAGCTCCCCGAGAGTTACATCTTGTCACTGCCATGAGGCAGGGACACTCACAATACTCACAGCGCCAGGCAGAGGAGGGGGCAGAGAGAAGCCAGGAGGAAGGACACTCAGGATGGAGGTGTGGCAGGACATGTAAAACAGCAGAGCTTAAGGAAAAGATGACAGAATCACAGAATATCCCGAGTTTAAAGGGACCCACAAGCATCATCCAGTCCAACCCCAACAATCCCACTCCATTGTCCAAACCCTTCCTGAGCTCTGTCAAGTTCAGTGCTCCCCTTTTCCCTGGGGAGCTGTTCAGTGCCTGACCACCCTCTGGGTGAAAAGCCCTTCCCTAAAATCCTAATATCTCCTCTCCCAATATCTCCCTGTCCTACTATCTCCTCTCCCTCGAGAGAGCTCCCTGCCCTTCCCCGGGTCCTGTGTCAGCATTTCCACCTTTCATCAGCTCCCAATTTCCCTTGACCCTCAGGTGCCTCTTGGCAACAACTAAATCACTAAATGTAAGCCCAGTGCTGGGTTATTCCGTGTTTAGCTGATTCCAAACCCCCGCGCAGCCACACCTCGCTAATACACACCCATCTGCACGCCGCTGGGCTTGAACACAGGAAAAAAACTAAGAAAAGAGAATATATTTAAGACTCGAGCATGACTTATTCCAGACTAAGAGCTGGGTTTGGAGCCGGCATCAGCCCTCTCGCCCCTTCCCCTTGGCCATGGGGGTCTCATCCCGCCCGGAGCGGCTCCGGGGCGCATCTTACTCACAGTGCCGGGTCAGCTTCATTATCCCACCGCCTCCTCCTCCTCCTCCTCCTCCCCCGTCCCTCTCGCAGTCTTCTGCCAGCACCGGGAAGACAGCGGGAAGGGGAGCGGCCGCCTGTAAGCGCCGCACCGCCCCGTTAAACAACTTTAAATTATTCTCCACAGAGAACACCCAGCTGGCCCGTGGGACAGGAGAGCACATGTGCCACTCATTTCCTTCTTTTTCTTTTCTTTTTTCTTTTTCTTTTCTTTTCTTTTCTTTTCTTTTCTTTTCTTTTCTTTTCTTTTCTTTTCTTTTCTTTTCTTTTTTTTTTTTTTTCTTTTCTTTTTCTTTTCTTTTCTTTTCTTTTTTTCTTTTCTTTTCTTTTCTTCTCCTCTCCTCTCCTCTTTCCCCTTTCCCCTTTTTCTCTTTCTTTCTTTCTTTCTTTCTTTCTTTCTTTCTTTCTTTCTTTCTTTCTTTCTTTTTCTTTCTTCTTTCTCTCTTTCTCTCTTTTCTCTTTCTCTCTTTCTCTCTTTCTCTCTTTCTCTCTTTCTCTCTTTCTCTCTTTCTCTCTTTCTCTTTCTCTCTTTCTCTCTTTCTCTCTTCTCTCTCTCTCTCTCTCTTTCTCTCTCTCTCTTTCTCTCTCTCTCTTTCTCTCTCTCTTCTCTCTCTTTTTTCTCTTTTTTTCTTTCTTTCTCTCTTTCTTTCTTTCTCTCTCTCTCTCTCTCTCTCTCTCTCTCTTTTTTTTCTCTTTCTCTCCTTCTTTCTCTCTCCCTTTCTCCAATTTTTTCCTTCTCCTTCTCCTCCTTTTTTGGTGTGGGTCCTTACAGATCATCTGCTTCCAGCTCCACTACCATGGCCAGGGAATGTCCCACTACATCAGGTTACTCAGGCCACCACCCTCACAGGGAAGAATTTCTTCCTAATATCCAATCTAAACCTACTCTCTGAGTTTGGATCCATTCTCCAGGTGAACCAGTTATTTCTGAGTCTGTTGAACCCAACCCAGGGCTTTTTCCATTGGAGATCCCTCTTCCTTTTTCCACCCCTCATCACAGCTCTGAGATGACACAATTTCCACCACAAGCTCCAGCCCACCCTTGGCTCATCTTTTCTTGTGCACCAGGTGTCATGTACCATCACCTGAGGGTTTCCTTCCTGCTGGGGTAGCTGGGTCACCAACTTTCATTTAGAGAACTGTGGGGGTACCAGTTGTGGGTTTTTCTGGGTCTGGGTTGAAGGCACTTGAGACAGTAATTCATGTTCAGACTCAGGTGTTTATTATTTCTTATCAGTAAAACAGTCTCACTGCTGTGAGTTCAGCAGCTTTTCATTAGAAGGCACAAAATGGCCAACAATCTCTTGTTCCAAGGTCTTTTAAGACTGAACTACCCAATGAAGAACTGACACCTGGATTATTTTCCCTTTTAACCCAATAACTGATCCCAAAGAGCTGCAATGGGGACTTTTCTGCCCAATTACAAAATGCTACCCAAACCCATGGAGAAGGAAGAAGAAGAAGCATGAAGAACAAACCCAGGACAACACCCTATGCCCTCCATCTTGCTTCCATCCACAACATACTAAAAACCCCAAAACCTCAATTTCTCACCCAGTGATACACCTGCACTGCTCTCTATCATCTATTTCACACTTTTGTGGATTCTGGTCTATCTTGAAGTCTGGGAAACTTTCTCCATGGATGAGGGTCAAAGTCAGAGCTCCCCTGGGCACCGGGTTTCCACAGAAAACCACTCAAGCTATTCTGTGGTTCTGCAGCTGCCCTTAAAACCTCTCAGATTTAGTTTCCACTGAGCTCTTTTGTTCCCTCTGCCTCTAGTGATGCTCAGGAATGACGTTTAGCTCAGCAAACAGATGAATAAAATCCTGCAGGAGGGCTCATATAGGAACTGCAGCCAGAGTGGGGCTTTTGCATTCCTCCCACGGCACTGCTGAAAGCTGTAAATGTTTGCAGTCCCTGGAGGACAGGTGTTTCTTGTCCTTGTCTGCGAGTGGTATATTATAATATCCTGTAAATTGCAGGTAAAACCTAAGGGAGTAATTGCTGCAGGTTATTTTCAAATGTACTGGAGCTTGCAAAGGAAAAAGCAACGTCCCACAAAACCTGGGTGTGTAAATAATTAAAGAGTCAACGTGGGACAAATAAACTTAGCAATGAGAAGCATTGGACAGAAAGTAAAAAGAGTTATGAGATGGCAAGAGGAAGTTAAGGACAACATTAGGCTGACATACTTTTTAACATATGCAATTACTTCTGCAGGAAGTGTTAACCTGCAAGCTGGCGCATCAGAAAATGATGCCTCTGTTAATAAATGATTGAAACTGTTGAAGACTGCACTTCTAGCCCTTAAAGTAAAAATAATCCAGCTCTAAACCCAAAACAATGTATGGTAACCAAATGAAAAATTCATCTATTTTTATTAAAGCAAGGAATATTAACTAGGAGTGGGGATAATTTAATTTTGAAATAAATTTATTGTATGAGTAGTGGTGGGTCACAGATTCCATAGGGAAAAATTTTAAGCCCTTAGGAACTTCGCCACCACCTCAATACAGTGAAAAACCCACTTCACTGGCCATCAGTGGGTATAGGAAAAAAAGAAATTTTGCCTGCTTTTTCCCACAAGAAAAGTGTAGAGGTTTCCTTTTCATTGCTGCCTTAACTACATGGAACTACACCCCGGCATTTGCTCCAAATCCTGGTTTGCTGGCTTGCCAAATCCCAGGGACCCAGTGGCTGCGGGGATTTTAAGTGGCTAAGGAAGAGGAAACTCTAAAATGTTTTACTTCAGGAATCTCTTTTGTATCTGCAAAAAAAAAAAAAAAACCAAAAAACCAAGCTACACTTCTTTCTTTAGTGATTAATCAAAGATGTGGGGTGCAAAACCCTTCTGAAGGTTCATTTCTGATTTCATCCTGCAGACATTCATTCTGTAATTTGAAATCTTAGAGGAAAAACTTACAAAATATTAATTGCACTCTCAATTCCTGTGAGGCTGTAAGACCCTTTGGTGATAAGCGGGACAGGAAATCTACTCAGGAAACAAATGACACTGAATGGAGCAGTTGAATGCATCTACAGGGTCTTACTCTTGTCTTATCACCACAAAACCCTGTCAGCAGAGGAGGTTTATGGTCTAACCCAGATAAACTACACCAGCAAGTTCCTGCTTGCCCTTTGAACCATGGCACCAACAGAGAGATTTTCTGCATCCACCTCACTTGACTAACAAATGAGCACAAGTGTCATTCCAGCCCTTGTAAGAATTTAATTTGTGTTTTCTGCTTGCCCACAAATGGCCAGCAGTGGTTTTTCCTGCCAGGACAAGTTCAAAGAATTTAATGATTTAAAAGGGAAGCAGAGTTAGCAAGGCAGGGAGAGAACATTGGATTAAATCTTTGCTTGTAGAGCTCAGAATAACTAAGAAAATAGACTTCCTACATAAAATGTGCAACTGGTGTCTAATTTTACCTAAGACTCGGGGCAGACAAGAACACACACGTGGACAACAGGGGCAGCAGTATGGAAAAGCAGTTATTTAACTCACCCATAATTCACCACGTGCCTGTGCCATAATTTAACTCACCCATAATTCACCATGTGCCTGTGCCATAACTCAGCATCCTGTGTGCTGGTGACATGAAGGGGAACATAGAGAAATAGAGATGTAAATGTCTATTATAATGAAATCACTGTTGATTTTTGTTTGGTTTTTTTTTCTGGTTTTTGTTTGTTTCTTTGAGATTTTTACCCTCCCTCCCCCTTTTTTTTAATACCTTCACTGTTTTTATGAAACCCAGGAGAAAATACTTAAGATGAGAACTTTTTGATACTTCTTTTGAGGATATAAAGGATTAAAGTCACCTTCCCCAAGATAAGCAAAACTGGATCATTTAACAAAGGGCAAAAAGCAAGCATTGATTACTTTCAGCTGATAAGTTGGAAAACCTGTAAAGTTTGTGAGTCTGGGGCATTTCTGGCCTGCTGAGCAACAAAGGTGGGGCTAATTTGTGTGTTTTTCTTCTGCTTTGTTAATCCAGAGAAACATATGGAGAATATATTTAATTGCACTTGATCCAGATAGAAGATGGACACATTAGGAGTCAAAAATAAATCAGCAGTTAAAAATCAGTATAAACCACCAGCCTAGACAATGTTCAAGCTGTCCAACGATAAAAAGAATCTAATTCAGTAAGAATGCAGAAAGCTGAAAGTAATGTTAAATTTACAATTAAAAAGCACTCAAGGGAAAAGTAAATAGTATTCTTACTCATAGTACTTCAGAACAATTCTGGGTGCATGAAAAGAATTTGAAGAAACACAATACCTTGTTTATTCATAGAAAGCAGTCTCATCTAGCTAACAGCTGTAAAAATCAATACTCTAATATTTGTGTAGGCACTGGCAGCAGAGATCCCTGTATTCTTTGCAATAACCTGTATTTCTTGGGGAAAGCTATTGAATTCCCTAGCAAAACAGATGATGAGTCAAGGTGTAGGCAAGTGGTACTTGTCAGTCTCTACAAGGAAAAAAAAAAACCAAAGAAACCACAAGCTATTCATTTTTAAAGAGTTTGTTTTGGTGGAGAAAGGGGAGAATAGTAAATGTTTACTGTTTAAGTGGCCATCAGAATTACACATTGTACTGGAAATTACACAGAGCGCTTGCATGGCCAACCTTCCCGTATTCGTGTACACTCCACTGTCATTATCAAAAAAAAAAAGCTGTATTCTTGCAACAAATTCTTGCTTTTGTGTTTCACACACAAACTTAAAAGCTGTTTTGTCTAAACAAGCTGGTTTTCATGGGCAGAGATGAGCAAGAGTGTGGGGGTGTTCACATGGGCCCCAGGATGAGGGAAAAGATGAGAACCTCGACTCCATGTTTTAGAAGGCTGATTTATTATTTTATGATATATATTATATTAAAAGAAAATTATATATTAAAACTATACTAAAAGAATAAAAGTAAGGATTTCATCAAAAGGCTAGAAAGGAAGGAAAGGAATGATAATAAAATCTTGTGACTGACCAGAGAGTCTGAGACAGCTGGACTGTGATTGGCCATTAATTAGAAACAACCACATGAGACCAATCACAGATCCACCTGTTGCATTCCACAGCAGCAGATAAATTATTGTTTACATTTCATTTCTGAGACCTCTCAGCTTCTCAGGAGAAAAATCCTAGCACAAGCATTTTTCATAAAATATGTCTGTGACACAAAGGAAATGTGAAATAACAGTTTTGTAGTTTTGGATTCAATGAGCCTGAAGTCCGAGGGCACTCTGAAGATGATGGTAATTTCAAAAGCCTAAGAGAAGTTTAAGCACAAGAAAAAGAATGAAAAGTTGTGAGCAGAACTGTGTAACAATGGGATCATGGAATGGTTTGGATGGGACCTTAAAGATCATCCAGTTCTGACGTAGGCAGGGACAATTTTCTCTAGAACAGGTTGCTCAGAGCCCCATCCAACACCTGAACACTTACAGGGATGCAGCATCCACAACTTCTGTGGCAGTAAGGGAGAGGCTTCACTGAATATCAGGACAGAAATAAGCAAAACCTGCCAACTTTGAAGGAAAAATATTAAACAGTTGGTGCCACTCCGTGTTACTTGACTAATGCCCTAAATTTACAACATTCACAATAAATACACCGCGCTGCCTTTAGAAAGCTCAGGGATTAAAATAACGGACTTTGTAAAGAGATGTTTAGGTGGAGGGAAGAGGGAGATGATAAACAATCAGAAGACCCTAAGATGAGTATCTTTGAGGTTGGATATTCAAAAAAGGAAATGAAAGGAACTTTTAAGGGAATTCAGACAAAAAAAACCAAAAAACCAGAAAGTGCTGAAAGGGCTTGATGCCTTGTGCAGGCTGCCCCAGAGCAGAGGCTGGACAGAGCTAAAGAATAAAGCAGGGATTTATTCAAAGCATCTCCTCCATGGATGCACCTTGGGCAGCACCAGAGCCCAGCCAGGGCTGCACCCAAGATGAACCAAAATGGCCCCAAAATGCACGGCCGGGCACGGGGTCTGTCCCTGGGATCAGTTCTGCTCCATTTGCACCTTGCAGTTCATTGTCCCATTCCAGCTTTAGCCCAGGCAGTCCCACCCTGCTTGTTTTTCTCTCTCCAGCCCACGGGGTTTGTGCTCCTGGGCTGAGATTTGGGTCATTTGTCCTTGGTGCCCAGCTGGAGCAGGAATTGTTTTGTCTCCCTGCTCTGTGCACAGAGCTCATCATCCCGTAATATGAAGCTCAGACCCACACACTAAAGCGGAACAGAATCTGAAAATAGAAAAGCTCAAACCTGAGGTATCAGGTTTCCAAGAGTTGGAAAACGCCGCTTGGGCTCCACCTGGTGAGGAAAGAGCGCGGAGCAGGGATTGGGGACAGGGACAGGGATTTGTGTTCCTTCCCCATCCGCACCCCAGGGCAGGACCAGCCCTAAGTCTGACCCTAAACCATCAGCAGCTCCACCTTCTCAGCTTCACGCTTTCTCTGCTCGGTTCTGCCCCGTACTGAAATGAAAAGTTGAAGCAGGAATATCTGTAATTCGGGAATAAACAGGGAAAAAAATCACCTCGGAGCTAAACTTGGCTGCCTCCCCCTCCTGCCAGGGTCAGATGGGATCTACACAGCCAGAAGCTGGAATTGAGAGTCACAGGAGGAATTCAGATGGATCTAATTTATCAGCTTGGAAGTTCTTCTTAACAGGATTTTAAAAGACACACAGGATAGGTTGAAAGAATTAATCATTTATTTTACGCAGCATAAAATCTGATTCTTTTACATAGTGTTTATCTGAAAATGGCAAGACCTGAAAGTACAAAGTATCAATTTTTGGAAAATTGAGTAATGAGGCTTGACAGTAAGTGGGATAGAGATCCTAACATAACCTGAAGATTGAATTAGAAAGACCATGCCCCTTTGTTCCAAAGTTTGATCCCATTTTCTTTTCAGTCAGTGTTAAAAACATTGTCTAATAAAAACAAAACAAAACAACAGGTGATGAAATGCCTCTGTAAGTTGACCTTAAAGGTGAAATCCTTTCCACACTTCCTGAATAACATAACAGCTATTATAGTGTTAAAAGCCTTAAAAGATCTGTGCATCTCCATATAAAATTTGCAATAAAAAATGTGAACTGCCTGTTTTCAGGTAAGTCTTAAACACTGAACTTTGTGTACTTTATGCACACATAGAGTATTGGTCACCAAAGCAATTTTTCCAGCACATATTGTAGTAATCCACGCCTTTGTGCTATCAAGAAATTGTTAGCTGTCGTTTTTATTACCTCTAAACATTCTCAACTCTGTTTTTTTTTACCACAGAATTTTCCAAAGGACAACCATGCTGCAAATACAGCCATTTAAACATTCAGCTCTATAATCCCTCTCTGAAAACACAGGAATAAACACGTCCTTTGCAGGTTTGACTTGGCCCTGTGAAAATTTCCCTCATCAGAGCGGGACAGGATGAGAGGATTGTTACAAACAATGTCCTTTATTCAAGTGTTTTGCCTAAATACACATTGCTGTAAAATCAGAGCAAACTCAGTTGCTCAGCTGGAGTTTTTAGGACAAAAAAATGTCATGGATGGAGCTCTCACAGCTCATTGTAGTTCTGCTCTCCACCTCTGCTCTTCCTGAGGATGGAGAGAAAGGAGAATATACAAGACCAGGGCATATTTCCAAGTGGGATGTGAAAGAAGTCCAGGGAACATAATCAAATGCACAAAGGAGCTCTTGGCACACAGTAAAATTCAGGGACCATTGGCACAGGTAAAGTTCTGGCTCCAATTCTTCTCCTAACAGCACTGCATGTATTTTCAGCCTACAGTTAATTTTTAAGGGACTACTTTAAAACAGGTCTGTGAATGGTAAACAAGAAAAACGTATCTTTTGATAGAAAGCTAAAATTGGAAAATGGAGACCTTAATCTTTTAGCAACTTTTTTGGCGGGGGGGAAATGAAAAGGGATGAATGGCCTAGAAGACAAATCAGAAAAATCAGATTTACAACCAGCAAATTAGTAGGACAGCAACTATGCTAAAATATGTTTAAGTGATTGTTATTAAAAAAAGGAAAAAAAGGAAGAGAACACTTATTGGGGGCTACTTCTTTTTAAATTCTAAAAATTACCTTTTGTGTTTTTCTTTTTGCCTAGCTCAAAAGAAATTCTGTGTGTGTCTTCACGGTCTAATCTAAAATTCCCAGTATTTCAAAGACTGGGAACCACAAAGATCCAGGCAGATACAAACCATTTTTGTATTACCACTGCACAGTCATTGATATCAGCATGTTTTATGATCTCCTGTCCTGCTACTTCCAAATGCCACTGCTGGGGTGAGAAACAGCACTGAGTTACATGGAGAGGGGAATATTTAGCAGCTGGGAAATGATCCTACCTAAAGATGGTTGTGTCCTGTGTTCACCTGGGAGGGGATAATTCCCAGGAGCACCAAAAGGCACCTTGGAGTGCTGGTTTCCAAAATATTCAGGCAGGTGGAGCCTTGCCAAAGGAAATGGGGACTGTGGGATGTTGCACCTACAGCAGTTGCTGTCTCTCTGTGGCTTTTGTGTTTTGGATCCACCTCACCCAGGGGTTTGGCTGAAGGCAAGTATTTCTGCTAGCATTCCCAAAGAGAGGGAATAATTCCCATAGCCAGGATGCTGGATAACTGCCAAGCCTGGATTAGCACCTAATTAAGCCTCAAAAACCAGCAAATCTAACTGGCTCAGGAGATTGCTCCTATCCTGTTACCAACCTGTCTTCACTTCTCTCAACAGCAGCCAGAAATGAACAATTTATCAATCAGACAGTCAAGTTTGACAGGAATTAATGTCTTGGTAAAAAGTACTGCCTCTTCTGAAAAGGATCAATCTGTTATGCTCTTGCAATTTTTAATAAAGCTAAAGGCATCCTATTTATTTTTCTTTCTGTAATTCCTTTTAATTGCACCTCCATAGGTCACTGTACCAACACCTTTCATTACATCACTGATATTGCTGTTTCTGTTTGTGTCTGAGATGAGGATATGACAGCCAACACCAGCCCAGTTGTTGGAAACCCCTATGGAAATCAAAAAAACTTCCAGCCAGCACAATCATTTTTTAATATTGGAAAATTTAAGGATCTCTCTTTCTCTCTCTGGCAATGTGCAGTGCTATGCAACTCTCACAAACCTTTTAATATTTAAAAGGAAAAGCTTGGGTAGACAAATGGCTCATCCCTCAGTAAGACAAAGGCAGCCAATACACAGCAAGGAACTGGAGCAGGTTGATTTTTGCTGATGAATTTTACAGCTGTTGACAACAGGAGATACCAAAACCCCTTGATACACTGCATTTAGGTTGATTCAAAATGTACATCCTAAACACAATCCTTCACCTTAAAAACAGAACAATCCCCTCCACCTAACTGCTTTCACAGCACCTGAACAAAAGCCTTATTAAAATGCTTCATAGGTTTCCCTTAGCATTTAAATTGCTCCAAAAAACCCACGACAATATTTCTAAAACTTGCGAAGGCAGCGGGATAGAATTAACCTATTCCCAGGGCTGGGCTCGGGTTTAACCACTGGAATTCCAACCACACCCCCTCCAATCCCTGGCGATGGCACCGATGGTTTCCAATTACCTGCGAGGAGGCTGCAGCCAGGGGAGTGCAGCTTTCTGACACTTTCCTGGGACGTGGTGTTACATTCCCATCAGGGGAGAGCTGGGTCAGCAAGAAATATTGATGTTTCTTACAAGGGATGGTTTGGAGCGCTGTGATTTGGAGCATCCTGTCTTTCATAATAAAGGATATTTTTTCTCTATCATCTTTATTCAATGCACTGTTTTTTTTTTTTTTCCTCTTCCCCCCTTTATTTTTTTTTCTTACGGTGTGGTTTATTCTTACACCTGAAGTTGGTTAAAAGGAGCATAATATATCTCACAAACATATATATAGTTTGAAATATATCAGGGAAAGAGATCACTATGAGTAACCAAGTGACTACACTTGGTTACAGTGTAGTCTATCATTGTGTTTCATCTTCCATACAAAACTGCTCGAGAGCATTATTTTTCTTAACGTGTTGTAGGCTCAAAATGAACCCTCAAGGGTTTCCACTGCTCTCCTTGTTGCCAGAGCAACAAAGCAATGCTCACCTGAATTCCTGCCACTGTAACTATCAATTTACAAGCCCAGATGAAGTTTGTGCTGCTCGCAGGTGTCATTCACAGCATTTTTACTACAAGCCATGTTTTTAGTGTGAAGGAATGCCAGGAAAACTCGAGAATATATCAGTATTTCTACTTGGTTATTGCTCCTCTTAATTCAAGTGTTTCCCTTAAAATATCTTGACCAAGGACATTCAAAGGGAAAGAGTAATACTTAAATCTTTTATATGAAATCCAGTGCACTAAGAAGACTTTGTTCACCAACTCAGAAGAAAATCTCTTTAAAAAGCCTACTCAGAACCTTTCCCCATAAATTCCTTCCTAAAACTCTTTGTGGTGAGGACATGGGAGGTTCTGAGGTGAAGGGAGCAATGATGAAACTTTTTAAGAGCATACAAGTTGTTTTCACTTTCTGAATTGAAAGAGGGTTTATTGTTTAACACTATCCATCCAAAATCCATGCAGTGTTTCTGTTTGAAACAAGTGACAGAAGCATAACTTCTATTGCCATACTGTAGAAAAAGGAGGAATACAACTCTGAAGTTGTTACGTGTAAAACCAAAGCCAGGAGGACGACGTGGAAGTCTTAATTAAAAGATATTAATAAAGAGATATGGAAAATAGAACACTGAGAAAACAGTTAAGCTCTATGGCTTATTTCATGTAATTCACAATTTCTCTCCTCTTAGAAACTAAGAGGCAGAGGAAGAAGGAGACAAGCTCAAAATTCCTTCCTGTTTCCAACTTCAAATTCCACAAGAAATCATTTTCAGACATTGGATCACAGCATCAATTATTTTACTCTACTGAGCCAAGCAATCTGAAAGTGCAAGAATTGAAAAGAAATCCACAGGCACTTCCAGTTATGACATGAAAGACATAAGTTAGTTAAAAAACAAACCCACAGTGTTTTATTTTCACACACATGACGTGCACCTCTGTAAATGCACCATTCCTGAAAAAAAAAAAGATAAATCTTTCCTTATTCCATGCAGAGTCAGATGCAGAGGCAGTGTGAATCACAGAGCTATATGAAGGGATTTTGGGCAGAAACTTGTCTAGGCAAGGGATTGAGAAATTCAGAGCTAAGCTGTTTTTTTTTTATTTCCTCATTTCCCATACAGATATGCAAACTGCTCTGCTATCAAAACGAAAACTAGTATTTTTTCCTTTTTTTTAAATGTATAAAAAAAAATCCTCAGCCTCGCACTCTTTCCAATCCAAACACTTAGGCCAGTGTTACAGAGAAGCCTGCAACTAGAGAAAAGAAAAATTGTCCTATCTGCAAAGAAAACACCTCACTCTGACCTCAGCATGATGATCTGCACTTGCAGAATGGAAGCCTGGTCAAACACACCCTCTCCTGCTCTCTCCCACTATTGTTTCCAGTCCCACCACGAGTTTGTTTTCAGCCAGGCAGGACACACACACAGAGTTTTAATTTGATTGACGCCAAACTGAACACCTCAAGCTGAAAAACAAGCCAGCATAAAGACTTTCACTTCACAGCCTGTCCATAAAGACAGGTGCTTCTCCTTTGAATTTCTAGGTTGATGAGCTCAGCCAAATTAAAACAAACCAAAAAGTTGTCATTCTTATTTTGTTTTCTTTCTGTTACACTCTCTCTACAGCAGAACACAGACCTTGCTGTCTTGTCTGTCCATACATATGCAGATCAGCCTTTTCTAAAGATCAAACTCAGAAAAAACCAACAACAAAAACCCCACACAAGAGGGGGAAACTGAAAGGTTTCTTTTTTTTTTTTTGGTGCACCAAAGTGGAAAGTCATGAAGTATTGATTTTTATAAAATCCCAAAAAATTCAAAGCCAAGTAGTTCTATTTGGTTGTATGGAGCATCTTTTGTGCTTCAAGACCAGTTCTATTCCACACACTCACCAGTGGTAGCATCCTTGTAAATTAAGAGAGGTAGTCTTGTTTTACTCTAAGGCTGAACAAGTTTGTTTCCCAGTTTTCACCACCTCGGACTATATTTTGTGACAGCTCTCAGGGAGGGTGACCCTCTCGAGTGGCAGCAGTGATCTTGAGGGAAAGAAACCACAAACCAACATTTCTTCTTGATCTCCCTTGCTTTTTCTCTGCTGCTTAAGTCTGACTTTTCTCCCTCCCCCAAACCATAAGCACAGTTTCAAAATAAACTGATGTAAACAGAAAGCAGTATTCATTTAATGCAATTAATAAGAAAGATTATTTTTTTTTCTCTTTTTCTACAGTCAGGGCTCGATTAGTTAGAAAATACTGACAGTTCCTTTTTTTTTATGAAAGAGAGATGGACAATTTCGTTCAGACAGTGAAAGAACATCATGGTGTGGCTTTTTATGTTTTTTTTTAAACTTTTTTCCATTTTTTTTTTAAGAAGGTACTGTAGAGAGCATAAAGGCTCCTTGTACTGCAGTAGCAAATCCAGTACCGTAGCACTTCAGAGGTGGTTAACAGTGCTTTGGTTCAGAACCGGTGTTAGAAAATAAAGCTATAAAAGTCACGATGCAGGGGATTTGGTGGGAATTTCAACAGCGTTTTCTAGGAACGTAGAAGGGACTGAGGAGGCATTGGCTTCTTCCCCTTGGCAGAGCTCTTTTCCTTGGTCCCGTTTTTAAGTCTGTTCTTGGGATCCAGCCTCTCACTTCCAGCGGTGGCGCACGAGGGAGGACTCGTCGTTGACCACGTCGTTGTCGGTGTAGCGGTGCTGGCAGCGGGGTGGGATGAGCAGCAGCACGATCAGCACCAGCAGGATGATCCCACACAGGCTCATCAGGGCGTAGGAGGCGATCCAGAGCACGGGCTCGTGGAAGGAAACGCTGGAGACGCAGTTGCTGGCCACGTCTGCCGTGGTGAAAGGGCCCTCGATCTCAGAGACGGGCGTGCCGTCAGCTTCTGGGGAGCCACAGAAAGGAAAGGATCAGGTCTGCAAACATCAGTTAAAAAGTACTTGTACATCCCTCTGTCATCACACATCTCAGCACATTCGTGTTTTACTGTCGCAGACATCTTTTATGGAAAATCCTTTCCTTAGGAGTTTTCCTCCTGAGAAGCTGAGAGGCCTCAGGAACAAAATGTAAACATTGGTTATCTGCTGCTGTGGAATGCAACAGGTGCATCTGTGATTGGTCTCATGTTGGTTGTTTGTAATTAATGGCCAATCACAGTCAGCTGGCTTGGACTCTGTCTGAGACACAAGCTTTTGTTATCATTATTTCTATTCTATTCTTAGCTAGCCTTCTGAGGAAATCCTTTCTTCTATTTTAGTATAGTTTTAATGTAATATATATCATAAAATAATAAATCAGCCTTCTGAAACATGGGAGTCAGATCCTCGTCTCTTCCCTCAACCTGAAACCCCTGTGAACACCATCACATTTTACCACATTTCTCATTGCAATTAAAATGTGTCTTAGGTTGGAAATAGGGCTGTGTGTTCTATCCCCATCTGTCAGAGCTGGGGCAGTTCTCTGCTGTTCATGGGGCAGTTTTTTCTTTATCTCTCCCACAGCCAACCCTCCCTCCAGGAGATCTCTGCTGTCCATGGCCACTGAGTGTCCCTGCAGGGCTGATCCAATTCCAGCATCCCATGGGGAGATGCTGCGCCCAGGGGAGGAGCCAAGCATTCCTACCTGGATCCAATCTGAGCCTGGCACAGCACAGCAGCCTTTGCCCCCTGCATTGCCAGAGGAGCAGCTTTCTGCTGCCCTGCATTGCCAGAGGGAGCCCCCTCAACCTGGAGCTGCAGAGGAAAACTCCCCCCTTGTGCAGGATCCCTGCTGCAGCAGCAGCACAGCTGGCACTGCAGGAGGGCTGAGCCCCCATGGGATGGGGCTGTGCCACCCCCTGACACACAGGGGGCAGGGCATGCTCTGACTCTGGCAGTGTTTTTTTTTGTTTTGTTTGTACTGTTGCATTTGAATTTTAATTTTCCTAATAAAGAACTGTTATTCCTATTCCCATATTTTTGCCTGAGAGCCCCTTAATTTCAAAATCATAATAATTCAGAGGGAGGGGGTTTACATTCTCCATTTCAGGGGAGGCTCCTGCCTTCCTTAGCAGACATGTGTCTGTTCAAACCAAGACAAAACACAAAAATCCCATGTTTATAAAAAGTTACTCTGAAGCATAAGGAGACTGTGACTCCTTCATCTCCACAGGCTGTCTAGGAGAGGACAGACATTTCAATCAGTCAAAGCCCAAACCACTTGATCACTTTTTTACCTCTGCACTAATCATTCAAAAATATCCTTTTAAATATCCTACAACATCCACCCTGCTTTAGGGCACAGCCTGGGCAGTTTTTTCTTGTTTCTGGCATTTCCAACAACTGGAACATCTGCTCAGGTGAATCTTCGCTCTTTTGTGTTTACTGTCTTAGGGAGGAGCAGAAACGTTCATCAGCTTCACAGACACCTGAAAGGACTTCACCCTAAACACAAGGCGCATTGTGGAAAGCAGCACAGACCTTTTTGTGGATGAAAACCCAGAAGGAAGGGGAGGTGAGGCAGGAGAGCTGGGTGACAGATGTCCACAGAAGGGGAGTGGAGGAGAGGAAGGTCAGTGTCAGGAGTGAGGAACAGGGACATGAAGGAGCAACGGTGCTGGACCAGGAGAACTAACCCAGCAACTTTAAAAATGATGACAAAGTTAAGGCAAGAAGCAGTCATAATTCACTTCTCTAGCCAGCCACTTCCATGACACATCTGAATATTTTTTCATGAGGGCCCCAGTTTTAACCGTCCTATTTCTCACACATTTTACATACAGGCACACTCTTGCCTGATTGGAAGTGATCCCACTACTAAAAACTGCATCTCTTATTTTCACATATCTTAGTCACAACTGCTGAAATCACATTTAAAGAGATTACCATAAACTACCCCCTTGGAAGGAAGAAGGGAGCCTGGATTTTGCAAAGGTGACCTTTAAGGTTCTTCAGGTCTTTAAAAAAACGCAGAATAAGTTGGTTGCTTTAGCTGCATAGATTTTGGTTGTCATTCAGTGCCTGGCCTCACAAGACCTTGCATTATTTTAAGATTTAGGTTTTGTTAGATTTAATTCAATTCAATTGTGGGCTGGTGTTGAAAGGGGCAATCCTGCACCCTCACTCCTGTCCCTCACAGCCCCGTTCGTGTTGGTGGAGGGAATGGGAGGCTGCAACTCACAGATCAGATGGGACACCATCCTTCACAACAAACAAAATGCCCAAACAAGGAATTTTCTGTGGAATCACTCATCTGAACCAGCCCTTTCTCCACCCCTAAGTGTGGGAAGGCTCCTTGAGCAGGAATATGCTGTGAGAGCAAACTGGGGGCACCCGAGGCTGCACCCACGAGGACCCTGGCACTGGTGAATAACCAAACACCCACTCCCCAAACTCATTAGTTGGTGAAAATTCTGCCTAGAAGGTCTGTGGAAGAAATCCTTTTTGTCCAGAGCCCCAGGACTGCACTTTGCAATTACTTCTTATGCAATTATTTCTTCTGGACATCTCACCCCCTCACACCATTGGTTTGTCTCTATGAAGTTCTGCAGCAACACCAAACTCAACCACATGTAACACCAATTTCAAATGCAAGTCCTAAATATCATGGCTTAGTTGTATTTTGAAGAAGTGGTGGTGGGGGGGGAAGAAAAAGCAGTACAATTTTCCACCTTGGAAATAAATTTGAAAATAAACAGTCTCTAATTACTCATTATTTGGCTCCAGCACAATAATTACTCCTATTAAAGAAGACAACGCAAAACTGTTGCCATAGTGGCTGACATTTTAAACTGCATTTTGAGAATGCTTGATAGCAGCACAGCCTCTGCTTTCTTCCCTCCAAAAGGGAAAAAAGTTTTCCCTCACACTCTTCCACCCCCAGGGAAATTGAGAGGAAATTTGCCTAAATTGTTCAAAGAAACCCTTAACATAAACTAACAGTCACACACTCAGCATATTTCACATTAACTGAATTAGAGGATTTTAATGTATCATTTTAGAATATTTGGTAGTACCTAACTACAGTACTTGTATAACCTTGAATAAATGAGATTTTCTTCATTGTTGATAATTTCCTGACAAAAAAGGCGCCTCTGGAAAAATGCTATTTTCTAACATTTGTGTAGTACTCAACACATGCTAGCTCACCCACTTGGGTGGTTACAAAAGCAGTAAATCTGGAATTAGATAAAATTCATAATAGAATTGTGAAGTACAGCTTGAAAGGGGCTCCTGGAAGTCACCTAGACCAGGATCCTACTCAGAGCAGGAGTGTCAGCATCAATAGATCAGTTCTGCTGCAGATTTACCCAAGGTTTATGCCAGGCCTTGTAAAACCCCGAGGATGGGGACCCTGTTTCATTGCTGTGCCACTCACCTGGTGAAGAAAAAACTCCTCATGTCCAACTTTTCTGAATGTCCCTGGTAGATGTTGCTCTCTGTTATGTAATTTCATTTTCACTTACCTTGGCTTGCATTCAGCTTAGGGCCTACCAAAACCCCAATTTTTTTCCCACAGGGCTATTTTTTTCCTGATTTTTTTTCTTTGCTTGGAAAGGGACCTTAAAGATTGTCTAGTTTAAACCCCCTGCCATGGGCAGGGAACTTTCCATTAGACCAGATTGTTCAAAGCCCCATCCAACCTGGCCTTGAACGTTTCCAGGTTGCCTCAGTAAAACCAAATCGTTGATCTGAACATCCTGTCTCAGGAAGGGACCTGATCCAAAAACCTGTCCTAGTCATCCTGTAGACACTAGATTATCAACAGGCAACTCAAAATTATTTGTTTGAATAAGTCTTAAAGGGTTTCATGTAATGAGGAAAAGGCAAATTTCCTGCTGCAATGGAAGAACTTCTTGCAACTATCTAACTTTCCTGTCACAGACATCTTTTATGAAAAATCCTTTCCTTAGGAGTTTTCCTCCTGAGAAGCTGAGAGGCCTCAGGAACAAAATGTAAACAATGATTATCTGCTGCTGTGGAATGCAACAGGAGGATCTGTGATTGGTCTCATATGGTTGTTTCTGATTAATGGCCAATCACAGTCAGCTGGCTCGGACTCTCTGTCCGAGACACAAACCTTTGTTATTCTTTCCTTCTTTCTCTATTCTTAGCTAGCCTTCTGATGAAATCCTTTCTTCAATTCTTTTAATATAGTTTTAGTATAATATATATAATAAAATAATAAATCAGCCTTCTGAACCATGGAGTCAGATCCTCATCTCTTCCCTCTTCCTCGGACCCCTGTGAACACCGTCACACTTTCCTCATTCTTGGAACATTCTGGAGAATGAAAATGGTCCCAGGAATAATGTGGGAAAAGCCAGTTCTCATCTCTAGCCACGTCTGAAAAGAAACCTGGAAGTTCAGTGAAATTAAGGTTTTTAGTCCTGTTTCCAAAATTTGTGTATTCATCATGTGCAACTCCAACACCTTACAAAATCAATTGGATTTAATTTAATGTTCACACTAAGAAAGCAAAAGTCACTGCAAAGCCACAGTGAACAGTCTTTAACATTCCTCTGTTCCTGAAGATTGGAGCCACCAGTAATTCAGTTTAATTTATGCTCACGAGCTGCCTAGAAGGCTCCAAATAAATGCCATTAACGCAGTTGCTATGGAGGGCAGGGCTGGCCTCCGCGGGAAGCTCCATCCCTCATCCTGCACTCACAGCCGTGGCTCTCTCATCCAAGTGCTGTTAAATATGGAAACCACAAGCTGTGAAGGAGTGAAACTCAGCATCACTGGCACAATCCAGCAAAATGTCATCTGCCTCATGTGAGTGGAATCTGGCAGCTCCATGCATCTTGTCTCAGCTGATTCCTCAGGAAGCCGAGTTCCTGTGATGCTGGTGAGACATGTGCAGAAAACGTGGACAAGGAGACCAGGAGGAAATGGCTTGGAGCACCAGCTGGGTGTAATCACATGTCCAAGCTCATAGAAATTCCAATGGCAGCTCTGTTCAGCAAGCTCAGTTCTTCCTCTCTGGCAGAACTACCTGAAGTGGTCAAACTGTGCTTGCAGGGAGCAATATGAACACCAAGGCGTTGCTATTATGGTTCTCAGATTATTTTTCTCACCAAAGCAGCTCTAATGCACAGCAGCTGCCTGGTGTCCTCTGCTGACCATGCATGGTCCATGTGTTCTGTCTGATGCCCCTTCCTCCCCCACTGATGGCTGCAGCAGGACAGGGGCAGGAGGCAGCTCCACACTTGCTCCAGCTGCAGTCAGGAGGCACCAGGAAGAATGAAAGGCAGGAAAACCTGGCCTGCAGCATTTGTCCAGTTACACTCTCCGGCCAGATGCATTCAAAATGTGTCTTTCATCACTGCCTGGCACCTCACAGAAGTGTCCATAAAGCAACTCATATCAATATCTAGATTTTCTTTGAGAGCAAGCTCAAAGCCAACAAGTCTGAGCTTGTTAACAATGGAGAGATGGAAAGGAAGGAAGGAAGGAAGGAAGGAAGGAAGGAAGGAAGGAAGGAAGGAAGGAAGGAAGGAAGGAAGGAAGAAAGAAGAAAGAAAGAAAGAAAGAAAGAAAGAAAGAAAGAAAGAAAGAAAGAAAGAAAGAAAGAAAGAAAGAGAGAGAGAAAGAAAGAAAGAAAGAAAGAAAGAAAGAAAGAGAAAGAGAGAGAAAGAAAGAGAGAGAGAGAGAGAGAGAGAGAGAGAGAGAAAGAAAGAGAGAAAGAAAGAAAGAAAGAAAGAAAGAGAGAAAGAAAGAAAGAAAGAAAGAGAGAGAAAGAGAGAGAAAGAGAGAGAAAGAAAGAGAGAGAGAAAGAAAGAGAGAAAGAAAGAAAGAAAGAAAGAAAGAAAGAAAGAAAGAAAGAAAGAAAGAAAGAAAGAAAGAAAGAAAGAAAGAAAGAAAGAAAGAAAGAAAGAAAGAAAGAAAGAAAGAAAGAAAGAAAGAAAGAAAGAAAGAAAGAAAGAAAGAAAGAAAGAAAGAAAGAAAGAAAGAAAGAAGCTTTAAAACTGCCCTAGAGCTACAGCTCAGCCAGCCAGTATCTCTGTTTTTCCCCTCTTTAAGCACTCCAGTCCTAACTACCTTTACCTGCTCTAAAACCTTAAAGAAGCACTGCCAGTTCCAGTCCTTCTCTCGTGCAAACCTCAGGTGAGACAATGTGTTTCAGGGCACAGACCATTCCTGTTTGGGACAGAGACCTCAGTATGGGTGCACATCCTTCCCCTCATCTCCCACTTAAAGGTTCTTGTGATGTCAAAGCAAAGTCTGAACAACAAGGGAAGGAAACCCCAAAACTTTTGGGTTTTAGCTACCCTTGGTGAGAAAAGAGAAATCATGAAAGTTAACCAACACAGTAAAATCAGCCAGAAATGATGAGCTTCCTCACATCTCCTCAGCAGCTAGTTAATAAATTAATGGCTTTCAGCTTACAATGAGAAAAGTAATTGTTTAGAATTAACACAAACACTACAGAGTCTTAACGTGAGTCCCATTTTCACCTCAGCTCTTTCTTTGCCAATTTCTGAGGGGCTGAAAAGGCTCAATTTACATTTAGAGAAAAGTGTGAGCAAGGCACTTCACTGCACACTTCAAGAGTTGGTTGAAGAATCCATTTATGCACAGCTCAGAGCAGGAACCAGCCCAAAACGAAGCTGCATTAAAACCAGGGACTCATCTGATGTAACTGTTGGGGAAACTGCACACACAGACAGATGTCCCAGAAAGATCATCTCTGTGAGAGGGAAGAACCCAGCACAGATACCCAGAGCTGATTCACTTCATGCCAAAAGATGTTGCAATACAGTTTTGGTTTCCTTTTCCTGTTTTTTTCTTCATTTGAAATGTGAATGACTTGGAATTTCTTTAAAACACACCCTTGACACTGCAGGAGTACCCACACTTCCTGCCAACAGATACGTGGCAAAGGTGTTTCTCTGATTTTCCTCACTCCCCAAATCCTGAGAAATTTTCCTCTTACCTGCACAGGGACTCACTGCAAAGCCCACTCTCCTCTGGGCTCTGTCAAAGATGACATAAAATCCTTCCATGACTGTAGCACCAATGACCAGAGCGTTTGTGGAGGAGGAGATGCCGAATCTGTAGCACTGCAAATTATCTCCTATCACAAGGATGGGTTGAATGTAAAGCTGTTAAAAGGAAAATTAAAAAAAATATATTATATATATTATAAAAATAAAAATAAAGCCAGAGTATAAAAAGCAATACCTAACAACAGGTAGAAGTTCAGACTTTTTCATTTTTATAGTTCAGGCACGCAAATTCCACTGGAAATGGAGAATGGATAGGGGCAAACAGATTTTTGTACATGATTTAAAACTGGTCAAAGCTAACAGGCAGGTAAAGAGGTAAAGCTGGTGGATTCTAAAATGAGTTTGAACACAGTCAGTCACTACATGCAGGTCAACAGCAAATTCTCAAGATTCTCACTTTTTACCGTATTTTCCATAAGGGAAGGCTAGCTGAGGGAGAACCTGGGAGATGAACTCAAATTAGAGAATAATTAGTTATTAAAAGAATTATTAGGATGGAGTTGATTCAGAGAGCCTTCAGTGTCAGCTGCAAGGTTCTAGATTTTATAAATTCACGTCACATTTCAGCCCCTGTCTCCTTGGGGAAGATGAATGATTGCCAAGCTACATGATCAATACAGAAAAAGCTTATCATAAGGCTTTACTATATTTCAAGTTAAAATGTACTTAATAGGTTCATTCTTTCCTTTGCTCCTGCCTGTCCCTTGAGGTAAAAGAATGTATTAGTAATGTTAGACAATACCAGCCTGTATTGCAACTTACACTGGGAGGAGAAGCCAGAGAAGAAAAACAAAAGTGCTACATTATATTCTAAATATAATGGAATGGATGGAATATTAATAAAAGATAAACCAGGCGAGTTACAGAAACTGGAGAAGAGCTCACAAAGGGTCATTGCCAAGATTTTCATATTCAGAAGAAGTGCTCCAACTCAAAATGCCACGAGAAACAAATCAATTCCCTTCCCCAAACGAGAAGATCAAAACGAGCAGAGACATTCTGTATTGACATCTGATGTGGCCAAAGCTCATGAAAACAAAACAGAAAGTTGCCTGTTTTTCCAGATAAATTGAAAAAAAAAATCATTCCCAACTAGATGGACTGCACTGAGGGGGAAACTGTGCTTTGTCCCTTTCTTTTTTGCTTTTAGGTTTGACAAGTTTTCTATTTAAAAATTGATTTTTAAAATTTGAATAAAAAATATTTCCCTTGCATTCAATAAGCCAGTTCCCTGTTGCTGCTAAAAATAGCTCTTATTTTTTAAGAGCGTGTACTTTATAATAGTAAAAATAGTAAAAATAAATGCACAGAATAAACAAAGAAGGTTGAGACCTGTGGTAGGATAGAGATCCGAAACGACCTACTGGAGTTTTCATCCCTCAGGTAAATGGAGAGTTTGGGAAATAAGGACCAGGGTTTTTCACTTCTATCCCAGCATGCAAGCTGTGTACCAGTCCAGAATTCAGAGGAGAATTCTTGTATCTGTAAAACAAAGCAACCAAACAAAATTATACTTAGAGGTTACAGCCATTTTGATAGATTTTTGTGAATCACTACCACTGTTTGATACTTCTTTCATTTCCATGGAGAAATTCAAGAACACAAATCTGAGCTGCTTCTTTAAGGACCAAGGCAAAATCCCAAACCCCAACACCCAAACTGAGGTGTGTCATGACCCAGCATGACCTGGAGAAGGGGGAAGAGGCAAAAGCAGCTTTAGCTCTCCCTTCCCTCCCCATTTTTGTCCCATTATTTCCTCTACGGCAGTGAACATGTGGCCTCCCTGAGCAATCACTTCCACAATGGGATTGCACTGCCTCCCTCCCTCCCCTCTGACCAAGCACCAATGGTTTCTTGCATTTTACATTCTATAAAAAACACAAACCAAAACACGAACCATGTGAATGTATCATGAGATAGTGAGGTCACCTCCCTTCCTCATGCACCTATAGCTCCTTTCTCAGCTTCAGAGCTTTGAAGCCAAGGGCTAAGCCAAAAATCTCCTGGCATCTGAGGGAATCAAGGTTTGCTGTAAAGGAGAGAAACACACCCTCTGTCTCTTTTGAAGCCCTGTCACTCCCTACCAGTACAACCTGACATGCTTTTGAAATAAAACTGATTAACAGCATTTTGTAACATATCCATGGAACTAACAAAACAAAAAGCCAACCCCTACAGAGCTTGTTTAGCTAAGACAAACATCTTGCTCAATGTTCCTGCTCCCTGAAGCTGACCTGCTGCCAGATCTGAGCAAAACCCTTCCTCATTTTACTGCATTTTTTTGGCTGGTTCTTGTTCCCCCACAAAGCAGCAGAAGGGAGGAGCTTGGTCTGAGGTTCCCATCTGGGTGAAGGAAATAATGGAATCCAGCCTCTGCACTCTCCTCATTTGAATTTATCTGTGATATGGATTATTCTGTAAGCATCAGCTCATCCATTAAAATATGGCATTTTGCAGGTGACAGGCACTCACCCATTGCCACACCTGCCAATGAAGGGTTTGTTAGGGCTGCACAGAGACTCCTGCTGGGATCTCTAGCTGGTCAGAGTGACCCTGAGAAGAGTTGGAAAGTCTCTTTTCTCAGCCCAGCGCTTGAAGAAGGAGTCAGAGCTCTTCATTTCTCGGTCTCAAGGTTGTTTATTGTGTCTTAGCTATAAAATATTTTCTGCCCTGCCGTGGTCCATCCAGCAGGACAGTCCAGGCACTGTGCCTGCCCCCAGGGCGGTGTTATGTCTTTATACTAAAAACTACGTGTACAATGTTTACAATTACTTTCCAATACCTATCACCTATGTTAGACAGTGAGCTTCTACTCTAAACCAATCTAAAACTGCCAACATCCCAGCAGAAGATGGAGGCCAAGAAGAAGAAGGAGAAAGGCTGCACACGCCCAGATCCCTCCATCTTGCCCCCTGAACCCCCATTCTAAAAACCCCAAAATCTACTTTTTCACCCCATGATAAATTTACTATTATTCTACTTAAATTGTTGTGGCTTGCTGGTCTTCATATAAGGTTGGTAACTTGCTCCATGGGTCATAACCAAAACCACAGGGGCCTTGGGCTCTGTGCCAGGGTCTCTGAGCCCCCTGGCAGGGGTCTTGGCTGCTCAGGACAGCCAGAGGGATGTCCTGGGTTCCCACAACTCCTTCCCATTTCCAGGTGCTCTGCTCTGTTCTTGGGCCTCAGCAAGCACAGCCTCATGTGAATAAGGAGATTTCCCACCATGAACAGGCCTTTTACCCTGAACTCTCAGCTCCTGCTGAAGGGCATCCCTTGGCACAGGGCAGAACATTCTCCCCTCACACCTGAGTCCCAGGCCAAACCTGCTGAGAAACACAGTTCTCCTCTCTTTCCACTTGGTCTTGAAAAGCAGATCTGAGAAAAATTGCAAGATACCACCCAGCCAGGTCAGGCCAAGGCTACCAAGTGCTCTGTTTGAAGTGCCTGCTTTAATTTCCCAGAAAGATTGCTTAATGCACTGCATTTCTTTCCCTTCCTTCTGCACGCTGCAGCAATGCAAGTGGGAGATTTGAGTGCATGATCCCCAAAAGGCTATTAAAATAAAGATTTTAGGATTATCTGAGCCTTCCTTTGTTCAACTTTTTAACTGAACATTGTATTCCTGCTGTCCTGACTTCAGCTCAGTGAGGTGTAGTAGGTGTGTCCCCCCTCCCTGGTTCATTTCTGCCCATCTGCCAAAATCACCACCCTTCAACACCAAACTGCATCATAAGAGCTGCTCCCTGAAAGCCTTCAGTCCAAACAATTTAAGTTTAAAAAAATATCTGCACCACTAAAGAGCTCACAGCCTTGTTTTTGAACTGAGCTGAATAAAGAAATGTGTCCCGCACAGTTATCCCAGTTTGTCTGAGAGGGAAATAACACCTGGCTGGGTGCTCATAACAAGCTATGAGGAGCAGGAACTTGTTAACCTGGCTCACCTGTGGTCAGAAAAGTGTGTCAGACTACAGCGGATGATTTCATTGTTTTTTTTCCAGCGGCACATCTCCTGCCAGAAGCACAGAGCTGCAGTACAATTGCTGAAAATACCCATTTTCCTGACATTGCTCCTACACAGCTGGAATCCCAACCCTGCACCCTGTAACAACTTTTCTTATTTAGCAGACTATCTCCTTTGTTTAGAGCTGTCAAAGTAAATTCTGGGCTGTGTGGAGTGAAAGGGGGTCCTAGAGATTAAAAAGAACTCAGAAAAAAAGCTACTTTATGCATTTTTAATAGGAACAGGAAAAAAAATTAAGCAGAGGGAATGGTTCCCCTCTAATAATTTATTGATCTATCCACAGTTTTCTTGTGAGGTGGAAGGCCCCGGTTCAAATGTCCTGACCAGCATCAGAGGGGGGTGTGGATCACTGTGACCACTCCCCAGGGGGATTCCTTATCCACAGGGTGACATTACAAGAGCTCCTGGGCTGGATTCTTTCCATTCTTCCCCCATGGACTGAAATTGTTCCAGCCAACACTTGAGTGTTGTGCAAAGAGAAGAACTCGTAACTGGTACATTTATTTCAGATCCTGGACATCTGCAGGCAGTGAAGGACGCTTCATGCCAAATCTCTGCTCTCCATCAAGCAGGAAAAAGGATCTCAATCTTGAATTATCAGCACACAGGCAAACACTGTCTTTGGGGCAGCTGCTTTACTGTGTTCCCTGTGATTTGCATCAACAACCACTGGCTGACTGTGAGTCCATGACAAAAATATCAAGTTTGTTCACACTGAAATAGTTGGTGTTTATTCTTCCTCTTTAACCTCCTTGGTGCTGTTCCTTGTATTGAACAAAAATTTATGAATAGTTTTTATTAACCAGAAAATGCTGCTTCAGCCACTCTGCACACAGAGAACTCCACCATCCCTGGGCCTTACTTCTAAAGCCCACTCTGTTCCCAAAGAAAGATGCTTTTGAACATAAATAATTCAATAATGAAGGTCAAAAGCAGCTTTATTGACATGAATAATCCTAATGAATGGCATTTATTCTAGACAGCACTAAGAATTATACTTGGAAAGGAACTGCTTGCAGCAGCAGGTTCTCCTACTTTACAAACACTCTGTTTTGAATGAAAAGAGTGAGTTTTGCACTCTTAATACTTTGAATCGGAGCAACAGGGATGATGTCTGTGTTTCTGAAATGCTTAGAATAAAACACACCATTTCTGATGCATTTCCATACTCACACTTCTTGTCTGCACTTGTGCCCCCCACTTTTCCCTCCTCCCTTATTTTTTTTCACCTCTCCCTTTCCATCAAAAGCCATCAGTCATTTCTCCTTTATTAACAGGGCTAGACCAGAGAAGGTTCTGCTCCCCCTCAGGTGCAAAACCCACGACTTGCAAGGCAGGCAGCAGAGCTGACACCCCTTTCAAAGCCCCTGTGATCCTTGAAGAGGATTTTCACATTTCTGAGCAGGTTTCACGGCATTTTCTTACCAGGGATGTGCGAGCTATTGCCTGCACCACAGCACTGAAGACTTTCTCTGGCAGTCGAAGCAGAGTGGTTCCACTGTCTACTATGGCTTTATCAGCATTGTACTGGGGAGGGGAGAGAAAAAAAGAGACAGAAGTTGTAGTTACTGTAATGCAGATCCCACTGTCTCCTGAGCAGAACAAAGCTGCTCCTTTTTGGCAGCTGCCTTCCCAGAACTGCATGTCATACTTGTCAGCAGCTCTCTCCAGCTGACAGCTTCAATTCAGTGAAATCTGAGAGCAAAAAAAAAAAGCAAGATACAATCAGCCTAGACACAAGAGTGGGTTTATCTGCACCGGTCAGGAAATTACTGTGTCACCACAGCTGGTGCAAATGGTCTCGCTGCTGTAAAAAAGTGAATTCTGGACCCTCTCAGAGGGAGCAAAAGCATTTTGATATTCAGTAGAGAGGTGTTAAACACCCTGATGCAGATTCCAAGCCCTGAATCAGGGTCTCTGCTAGCATGAGAACAGCTCTAGTTTAAACACAGCATCCTGTTTTAATGACTGGCATATCTAATATAAGAATAAACTGAAAAAATTAGGCCTCATTACATGTCTGTACTGGCTCAAGAGTACAAATGTCACACCTTTATCCATTGACTCCTGAAAACCCCTAAAACACACAAAAAAACAAGTACAAAGAAATTTGAAGTTTGTCTTGCTGCCTTAAAATCTGCACAAAAAACCACCCATAAGAGAGCAAACACCTCTCTTATTGCTGTAATGCTGTTCAACCCTAAAATTAAGAGATCTCAGCAAACTTCAGGTACAGTCAATGAGGTATAAACTTTTAAAAGGGTAAATCTTTTTTCATGAACTCCTTAAAAACTATGATTAACTGTGGTGGGGGAAAAAAAGGCGAGTAGTAGTGGCAGCTATTTGCATTAACTACTTTTGCTGCCAGCTTAGGCAGAAGGATTAATATAACTGAGCTGTGACATGTTTATGGCATAATCATAAGACACAGGATGATATACAGCCTAAGCTACTTAGGAAAGAGGTCAAACAGCAAGTGAATTTTAAATACACTGGTTTGGATGTTATCAAGTCACATGGAGTCCCTTTAGGGCAGTGACAAAAATAAAACCCACCAAAAAAAAGTCAGAAAAAGTAACTCTTGACAGTTATTTCCACATTTTTTTGAAAGAGCTGCTATGGGGCTGCCATACAGAGCTGACAGAAAAGCAAACAGGAAATAATTTGTTACACACTTGGAAATACTTCTAAAGAGTTGAAAGAAATGCCAAGGCCTTCTGGAGTCCATTTTAACAGATTTGTACCACAAAATACACAATCACTGGCATCCTGGAATGCCACCCTTGGGGGGAAAAAAAAAGAAGTTAAAAGGGTTGACCATTGATATAAACCTGTACAAAAATCTGGGAGTAGTGGGATTGCTCCCGTGGGGACTGAGCAGCTGGTTTTGCCTCCTTGGCTTGGCTGGTTAATGTTTAGCAGTGCAAAGTGCACTTCTGGCAGCTCAGGACTTCTCCCAGCCCTGGCTGCCAGGCTCAGGGTCACAGCTGTGCTGGAGCTCTGGACACATTCCCAGCACTGGAGCAAGGGGACAACTTTTCCCTGGCAAGGAAAGGAGCAGTCCCTGGTGAAGGCTGTGAAAAAATGTTCCATTTCCTATGAAACAACAGAGAGGAGAGAGGGCACACAGCTCCTCATCCTAGAGTGAATCATGCATCCTCTGCAAACTTGTGCTGCTCCTGTTTTACTGCTCTTCCTCCGAATTTCTGTGGAATTTCTGTGGGAAGGTCTCCTTTGATCCAGGAAGGCTTGATCCTTCTGCACCAGTGAGAGCAACCCCTGGCTCAGAAAAGAGCAACAATTACAGGAAACTTTCCTGACACACCACTGAATTTTTCAGTGAGTTGTTTTCTGGCAACAGCATGTATTAAACCACTGAAGGGCTCCCCTTCAAAAACATGTTGACTGTTTTTTAAGGCAAGAAAGAAAAGCAAACATTTGTTTTAAGGGACCAGTGGTTTTGCTTTCCTAACAGCACAACAGAGAGAGGCATTTAAATAGACCTTGTTCTGCTTATTGAGTTGAAAGATGCTGTGACTTATTTTAAATAATTGATATGGCAATATGATTTCAATATTTTGCATGGGACTATAATATTTATGCACATGTAGTACTGGAATCATGAATTTCACTTAATTTATATGAACTATAAAAACTTTAAACTTATCACATCCCATTGATCTCCAACTAAGAGCATCAGAGTAGAATGAAATTAGGATGTCTAAAGAAATTGGGGCATAAAAAATACAGAAGTAAAATCAAAACATGAATACCAACAAGCAAGAGTAAGAAAGAGATAAAGCACAAACATACACATATATCCTCCACCAAAAAAAAAAAAAAAGAAATGCCTTTGGAATAAAAATTGCAAGAGCACAGTCTCATTAGACTGATCTAGATACAGCAGAACATTATTCCTAATAGAAACAGAAAGCTTATCCATCAGGAATAATAACTGCCAGCCACAAGAGAGCAAAAGTTGATTTTGAACATAAGAATAAAAGAAGAAAAAGAACATAAAATAAAAAAGACAGCCTAGGATGAGAACTTTAGGAACCAACCCAGGGTGACTCCTGTCCACTGCCATCATGAACTGTGAGCTCAGACAGCTCTACAGGGCTCAACCCAAAACCTCCCATTTCCCTTGTTTGACCAGAATTGCTTTAATTCAGTTCTCAGGACACAGCAAAGCACATCTGCTTGCCAAGACAAAACTGACCAATCAGTTTTTTGGTTTTTTTTCCCCTCAGCCCAACTTGCATTTCACATCCCAGGGCCAGTACCTCTCTGCAGTCCAGCTGGAGGTTCTGTCCCCCCACCTCCAGTTTGAGGATTTCCACCTGGTAGTACCACTCCTCCTTGATGGGTGTGTACCAGATATCCCCTGTGTACAGGCTGGGCTCAATTCCACCCAGCACCTAAAGGAGAGGAGAAAAGAAGTCAATTTAAATTCCCACATGTTTAGTTTTGGGGCAAGAGCACACAAAAATGGGTATGTTTAATTTGTGATACTCAGGGGCACTGAAGTTTTCATTTAGCATCATTTGTTAGGATTTTACTGTCAAGCTCTCTGTCAGTAATAGAGCAGTATGAAACATCTGGACATTAAACAGATTGTGCTTCAAACAGAATTCCCATACTGGGCCAAATTATCAGCATTTTTACCCACAGCCTCACACTGATTCTGTTATGAAAACTCCACTGTTTTAATTTTAAAAACAGCATCTTTAGTGGATAAATCTAGGCAATGTATAAAATTGGGACAGAATAATGAACTTACATGTGAATAATTTGCTTTATCAGATCAGAAAAGCTTTAATACTGTCCAAGAAGATTTCAGTTTTTCTTACACATATCCAAAATGGAATCCCATCCTGTCACTGCTATCACTCTTAGCTTCCATCAAAACCTAGGCTGAGGAGGGCTGGGAGCATTTGTGGACTCTGACTCTGAACTAAACTTAAGAAAATTCTCTCTTGGTCTTCAGTTATATGAAAAACATTTACAATATGTGAATTCTCCTCAAAATAAGTGTGTGTGATCAGCTCCTGCGCTGAGATGTTTATTTCAGCATCATTTGGGAACAGTCATTCCATCTCCCAATTCCAGATACAGAATGGGCCAATTGATGGTCCCACTAAAGATGATGGAAAGACTTCCCAGAGTAGCAGCAAGCAGGAGATCTGATCTACAGATTTTTCCCTTTAATATGTTGTTGACAAAAAAAAAAAATAAAAAAGAAAAGACCCTTGATTCCTCTCCCCCTTTTCACATCACATAAAACAAAAATACTGTAGCATTTTGATGAGATTGAACAAATTTATCAGCTGCATACGGGACTACTCAGTTTGAGAAATACAGCAGAATTTGCCCTGAGGAAACACAACAACATTCATGTTTTTCTTTGTTAAAAGATGAAAAGTTTACTCAAACTTGAGAGAGGGAAAAAACAGAATTGAGAATGAAAATAAATAACACTCAAATTTTGCCTAAGGGCTTAGCTTTTCTTTAAAAAAAAATACAAAACATATTTAAAATACAAAAATATCTTTAAACACTAAATTTGGCAGAAGCAGGATAGTCAGAGAAAAGAGGGAGAGAGATGAACAGAGATACATTTTCCCTCTCCTATTGACAGATACCCACAAGACTACCTCCGTTGGTACCACTTCCAGAAACAGGGAGTCCAGCACCACACATCTGCAGGGAGAAAATGTTGGGGATCTTTGCCTGCCTCACGAGGGAATCAAAGAATGTCTCCACAGAACTGGAAGGCTTCAAGGTGTCGAAAAGCAAAATAAACAAACAAACAAACAAACAAAAGAATTGCAGGGTTCATTAGAAAGTTTCTTTGCAGAAATCAGCAACTCATTCAAACAAGGCCACTTTTCATGAGTAAATTGAATTTCTGACAAGCAGCTGATGAAAGTTCTAGACATAATAAGCCATTAAAACCCCAATATCTGTAATTTTTCTGTTTCTGTTGTTTTTAAAAACATTTTTACTCTTGACCACTGTCAGCACTGCTGCCACCAAATCCCTAAAACACAGGAGTAATGTTCAATTGCAGTTTCCAAACTCAAACACCAGTTTCAGGCAGAAACTCTCACTGATAATTTCTGTTTGGGAAATTCTTTGTGTTATTGTAGATGAGTTGGACTCGATGATCTTAAAGGTCTCTTCCAACCTAGAAATTCTGTGATTCTGTGATTATTAGAACACTCAAAGCTAACTTGCCTTTCACGCCTTCCCATAGTTAAAACGCAGAATTTTATAGTCAAGATTTTCAGTTTTTCAGCACTGTTGAATTTGAACAAATTTTGAGTTGAGTGGCCCAAATTTCCTCTCTTTTCTCTTAGATAACTTAATACCCAAGCAGGCTCTCTCCAGCTGGGTACTGGCCAGGTTCTTCCCGACACTGCAGGTCCTGCTTTCCTCTGCAGTCACTGGAGAGCTGCAACTTCCCTGTAACTCAAAGTTGTGTGCAGGGAGGTCAGAGGGGCCAAGTGCTCTCACTGCACAAAGCCCAGAGCAGCCTCAGAAGCCAACAACCCTGAAATCCTTGGAAGAAGGGAAGAACAAATGTCCTGAGTACTCTGTTTGCCCAAAGCAGAGTTTGAGAACAGCTCTCTTCTCTTCTCTTCTCTTCTCTTCTCTTCTCTTCTCTTCTCTTCTCTTCTCTTCTCTTCTCTTCTCTTCTCTTCTCTTCTCTTCTCTTCTCTTCTCTTCTCTTCTCTTCTCTTCTCTTCTCTTCTCTTCTCTTCTCTTCTCTTCTCTTCTCTTCTCTTCTCTTCTCTTCTCTTCTCTTCTCTCCTCTCCTCTCCTCTCCTCTCCTCTCCTCTCCTCTCCTCTCCTCTCCTCTCCTCTCCTCTCCTCTCCTCTCCTCTCCTCTCCTCTCCTCTCCTCTCCTCTCCTCTCCTCTCCTCTCCTCTCCTCTCCTCTCCTCTCCTCTCCTCTCCTCTCCTCTCCTCTCCTCTCCTCTCCTCTCCTCTCCTCTCCTCTCCTCTCCTCTCCTCTCCTCCCTCCTCCCCTCTCCCTCTCCCTCTCCCTCTCCCTCTCCCTCTCCCTCTCCTCTCCTCTCTCCCTCTCCTCTCTCCCCTCCCCTTCCCCCCTTTCTCACTTTGGGATGTGAAGGCTGAAAATAGTAACTTTGTAGTTTTCCAATCACGTTTTCAGTTTTAGATTTTAAGATTATACATTTTGATTATAAGCTTCAGGTTTTAATTGAATTTTCTACCTGAATTTCCTGCCTCCAGAGGAGCAGGATATGCTTGGTTCAGTGTTCCTGGAAATACTGTAGCTAATATTTGTTCTGAAATTATCCATCCACCTCTGTGGAAACCCAGGGCACTTGGAATATTTGTCTGCCTGCTCTGGGGTGCCCTGACCCCCAGGGTAGCACTGACTCTGACCCTCATCCATGGAGAAAGTTTCCCAGACTTCAAGATAGACCAGAATCCACAAAAGTGTGAAATAGATGATAGAGAGCAGTGTAGGTGTATCACTGGGTGAGAAATTGAGGTTTTGGGGTTTTTAGTATGTTGTGGATGGAAGCAAGATGGAGGGCACAGGGTGTCATCCTGGGTTTCTTCTTCATGCTTCTTCTTCCTTCTTCTCCATGGGTTTGGGTGGCATTTTGTAATTGGGGGGAAAAGTCCCCATTGCAGCTCTGTGGGATCAGTTATTGGGTTAAAAGGGAAATTAATCCAGGTGTCAGTTCTTCATTGGATAGTTCAGTCTTAAAAGACCTTGGAACAAGAGATTGTTGGCCATTTTGTGCCTTCTGATGAAAAGCTGCTGAACTCACAGTAGTGAGACTGTTTTACTGATAAGAAATAATAAACACCTGAGTCTGAACATGAACTACTGTCTCAAGTGCCTTCAATCCAGACCCAGAGAAACCCACAACTGGTACCCCAGCACACCTCAACTTTTACTTGATGAACAGAGAATGTCCTAGAATGAACTGCTGAGGACTTTGCCTTAGACCAGTTGCGAGAAGTATCCTCAGAGCTCTAAAACCTCCCTCCACACACATCCCACAACCACACTCTGGTACTAAAAGCTCTGTAAAAGCTTATTCATTCCAGAGGGGCTAAAATCGGCATTTCCATCACCAGAAAAGCCAAAATCCTCTCTGGGCACTGTGGTACCACCACAACCCAGTTTATTCCTTCTGGAACAAAGACAGAAGATCTGTAGGAAGGAGTGGCTGGAAGGGTGGAGCCCAATGCTGACAGATCACCTGCTGGCTTGATTTGAACACATTTCTATTTATTGTCCTTGCGAAAGACAACCGGGGGGAAGGGATGGTTTACCTTGGCTAAGGCATCGTAGGCAAGACCCAGGATCCCGTGCCATTTAACCCCTGGCAGGAAGAAGTTCTCTGACTCCAGGATGGTGGCAATGTTGATGGTGTAGCTGCCATAGAGCCCTTTGGGCATGGTGATGACATCTGTGCCCAGCACTCCAGTCCAGCTGCCTTGGCTGTACTTCACTGTCACCTCAACCCCTTGAGATCTGTACGTGCTTGACCTTTAAAAGGAAAGGACACACTGATGCACGGGCTGTTCATTTACAATGCAAGACAACAGAATATATTCCACCTCAATTTTGCCCAGAGAGGGGAAAAGAAAAGGTAAATTAAGTATGCAAAATGTGTATTCATATTGCTCCTAAAATCAGGAAAAAGCAGAAATTAAAAAAAACCCCAAAAGTCAAAGCCCCATTTTTATCCAGAAGCCATCAATAACTCAGATCTTCACAATGTGTCAAAAAAAAAAAAATTTAAAATATTATGTCATCTAGTGCACTGTCCCTGACTCAAACTGGTCCATAGAAGCAACACTTTTTAACTGGAGAAGGAATGTATTAAATGGCACTAGAAAATGGAAAGCTACTGAATTAAAATCTAAAATTGAAATGCAAAGCTAACTGAATAGCTGTAGACTAATACCTCATTAATATTCCTAAAAGACGTTTTTTGGGTAAATTGGAATATTATTGTGAGTACCAGCAGTAAAACAGAGGTTTCCTAAATCTGCAGTTTGACCTATCTGTGAGGAAGTAAGTAGAATTTGATATTATTAACAAATTATTCACTGACTTGGAGGAGGAAAGGAACTAATCTTTTCTAGAGCAGGGAAACAAAGGCAAAGGAGCAGTTAAGTATGGCAAGCAAAAGAGAAAACTGAATCCTGTTTAAAAGGCTTAAAAAAATTAGTAAAAGATTTTTCATTTTAAAGGCCTGTAATCCACAAGTATTGTTCTCATATTCCACACACATCTCTACTGAAGAGCTTCAAAAGTTCTAGATCCCTCACAATTTACTCTGGATCCTCTCCTTGGCACACAGCTTCCTCTTTTGGAGAGACAGATGACCACACAGTTCATCTCAAGAGACTTTTCACTGCTTTTTGGAAAGTAAATTAAGGGGGGGAGAAAGTGTAAAATAAATTTATAACAGCATGTTTACATGTGTGTAGAACAATAGAAAGGGCAAGGATTTATCAGGTGCAGATGCTTTGATCAATCCAGCTTTAATCTGGATTTAACAGCCACATGAAGTGGCTTCACAGGCCCTGTGCCTGAACTCACCAGCATGAATTTTGGAAATTAATGAATAATTGTCATTATTATAAGGAACAACCTTCAGATGGCAACATGGACAAGCCCCATAATTCAAACACTTTCTCCTGTGGGACACTTTGGCCATATGGACCATGCAACTGACTCTTCCAAGGGAGGGGAGGCCAGGCTCTAACCCTAAGCAGTTCTTGACACTCCCAAGACCTAACCCTTCAAGGGTTAACATCCAAGGCAGCAGAAACACATGAGATAATATTTCAAAATGCAGGAGTTCCAGAGGTACTGCTATTACCTGCATCTGATCAGTTCCACTGCTCTTGTGCGATTCTGCATTTGAGTGACACTTACACAAGGGAACATCTCTGTTCAGGCAGGGTCCTCAGAACACCTCTGTGACACTGGCAGGACATTTTATAAATCAAAATAGAGTCTGAATAATTAGCAGCATAAGGGAAACTGTGGGGGCAAGAAATTTAAGGGAGAATGCTTTTCTTCATGGAGAAAAGTGTCTGGCTGAGCAGCAGAAGAGGAAACATCTCACATCAGAGAGAAAATTGAGTGCTGGGAGAATAAAGTGAAGCAAATCTGCAGATACAAGCAGTGCATGACCAGAACAGCAGCAGCACACAGCTCTTCTTCCAGAAGCAGGAAGAGCTGTGGACTGGGACACAGAAAGACTGGATTCACTTTCTAGCACAGCTGCTGACCTTTCCTGTGGAAAGGCAAGAAAAGCCCCTTCCTCATCACTCGTGCCTCAGCTTCCCCAACTGTAGAAATGGATATGAAGACACTCATCTCATTTGTGAAGTTCACAAATGTCATATTGAAGAGGAGACTTTATTACTTCCTTCAAGGAGCAAAATGGGTAACATAGGAAGGGATCTTGCAGTAAATTACATTCAGTTCTGCAAAACCACTTCCCCATCCTCTTGCAGGTAATCAGCCACAAGTTTTTTTACCTTTCCACCTCACTGATCTAAAGGAAGAAAACTTTAGAGGTCAAAACTAGAGACTAGTTGTAATTCATGGGCCGAGTGTTGTAAAACAAACACTGCACAGGAAAGAAAATTACAAACAAGATGTTTTGGCTGTGATGAGAAAAGAAGAAATTCACCTCTTCCAACAGGACAAAGTAGACAGAGGCAAGGAATGAGGGTTCCTAGATCATGGTCCTGTAAGGATCCTACTCCCTTCTCCCCCTCCTTCCCACTCCTGTCTTCTCTCCAAAGAAGCCACCAGAAACCTGGTCCTCAAACCTCACATGGATCTGGAGCCCCAGCTGAGCAAACCAGCAATGGGGTAATTTTCTCCTGCAGAGTTAATCCTCCTTACCAGCACACAGCACAGAACAAAACACCACCAGAATCTTATTTCTCATCTCACAATCCCTTTGCAGCAAGCTCAACATGGCAACAGCAAATCCACCACGTGCAGGAAGCCCTGCCTAACACTGACCTCACCAAACAACTTTAAGACAAAGCAAGTGTGAAAATACAACAGAAATTATTGATTTCTAACCAAGAAGTCTTATCTAATCTGCAGGGCTTCCACAAAAAGTTTATAATTCACCCCAAACCACAACATGTACCGTGCAGGATCACACTGCAAAAGCAGCAAAACAAGCAGCAAAAAGCAGCAAAACAAGTTTCTTTTGTTTGATGGTATATAACTTATTGCATTACCTCAATTTATTGCCTATATTTCTCTTACCTCCCTATCTCTTGGAAAGATCAACTCTTGAGCAGCTTGCTTTTGAAGCTTCAGATAGTGAGGCAGTAGTACTCTTTATTTATTTACTGAAATAAAACTGAATACTGTTCCTGACTACTGAAAGCCCTGAGCATGTCAGATTTACATACTGCTGCAGAGCCATCACTGATCACTTGGGTTCAAGTGTAAAAATCCCTTTATATGTCTGTTTAAGTAGCTCTTTTATCATAAGTAGAGTACTCAACAAAACTACTTGTTATTTTCAACAGCACGAGAAACAAACACAGTGATTTCTTTTCAGTTCAGGACAAATCAGGTAATTTTGCAAAACCTTATACATCATGGTGACTTATAGAGCATGATTATCACAGCAAACTCAGAACTTTTTACAGCAAAGGTTTGTCAGAGCCATTCAAAAGCCCAAGTTGTAAAAGTGTGCATGGTAACAGCTTTACTCACTTTGTTAAGGAAGAGCCAGATAATTAAACAGCAGGATTATATCGCATAGATTATGTGATACACAACATAATTTAACAAGTTAGTTCTGAAATTGCTCCAGGAGGGCTCTTCCTGAAAAACACACTCTCTGGGTCCTTTCAGTCAACAAAGAATCATGCATTCAATTTCTGATTTTGATCATCTGAATAAAATTAAACCAAGAGTGTGGCACCAGGAAATTAAGCCCCATCACTCTCTCCAACACAACATGAATATTCTAATAAGCACACATCTATAACTCATAACCCATTAATTACTAATCTTTCTTCCCCCTTGTCTTCAACTTGCAGTTTAAGGCATCGGAAGCACTCCATGACAACATAGGGAAAAACTGCAGGAGTGATTACCAGATGAGAGGAAACCCCTTTATCTAATCTCAAGTGTTCCTCCTAGGAAGGAAGACAAGTGCCCATAGGTCGGTTTTCTCATTTACACGTGGGCAAAGGTCACTCTTGGGTAATTTTACAGATCCAGCTGATGTGGTATCGATGCCCCTGTTTTACCATCCCTGCAAAATCATGACAACCAAGCGTGTTGCTTTGGGCTGGGGATGGAGTTAATTTTCTTCACAGCAGCTAGCACAGGCTGTGTTTTGGATTTGTGCTGGAAACAGAGTTGAAATATAGAAATGTTTTTGTTATTGCTGAGCAGCTCTTGCACAGAGCTGAGGTCTTTTCCCCCTCTCACCCCAGCACTGCCAGGCTTGGTGTGCACGAGAATTTGGGAGGGGACACAGCCAGGTGACCCCAGCTGAGCCCAGAGATGGCCCACACCCCCAGTACAGCTGGAGGAAGAAGGGGGAAATGTTTGGGGTTTTGAGTGAGTGAGTGGCTGTGTAGGGCTGAGTTGCCACTGGGCTTAAATCACAATGCCAGGGAAGGTGTTCTGACTGCTGGGAAAAGTCTATCCTAAGGTCAGTCTCCAAAAGAGACAAGGAGCAGCACCCAAGGAAGTAGAGGTGACTGGGCTTCACCTCCAGTCAGGAGAAGACAGGAAATACAGAAATGTTTTTGTTATTGCTGAGCAGCTCTTGCACAGAGCTGAGGCCTTTTCTCCCTCTCACCCCAGCACTGCCAGGCTTGGTGTGCATGAGAATTTGGGAGGGGACACAGCCAGGTGACCCCAGCTGAGCCCAGAGATGGCCCACACCCCCAGTACAGCTGGGGGAAGAAGGGGGAAATGTTTGGGGTTTTGAGTGAGTGAGTGGCTGTGTGGGGCTGGGTTGCCATCGGGGTTTAAATCACAATGCCAGGGAAGTTGTTCTGACTGCTGGGCAAAGTCTACCCTAAGCCAGTCTCCAAAAGAGACAAGGAGCCCAGGAGCACCTCTACCAAGGAAGTAGAGGTGACTGGGCTTCACCTCCAGTCAGGAGAAGTCTCAAATAAAAGCTCCTGGAATCTGTTTCCAAGCACCTGAAGGACAGTCATGGAGTCATAGACACTCAATGAGGAATTTCACAGGCACATCACACCTGAGCCATCTCACTCCCCTCCACACCAGGACTTGAGGCACAGATGAGGAGAACAGTGGCTGTAGCACATCTTGGTTCTGTCAGGCTTTGGACACCAGCTCCCATGGCATTCCCATTTGGAAGCTGAGGGTGTGGGGCTGAACAAACCAGCCATGGTGTGGGCTGATGATGGGCTGCACCCCTGGGCCCAAAGGAGCCATTGACTCGTGACAAGCAGAGCCCCAGGGGTTGTGAGTGGAGGAAAAACTCCACAGGCTGGAGAAAAGGAGGCTCAGGAGAGACTTTTTCACTCTTTACAAGGCCCTGGCAGGAGGCTGGAGCCAGCCAGATGAGAGTCAGGCTCTTCTCCCATGCAACAGCAATAGGACAAGAGGACACACAGAAACTGTGCTAAGAGAGGCTCAGGCTGGACTCCAGAAGGAATTTCATCATGGAAATGGTTGTTAAACACTGGAACAGGCTGCCCAGTGAGGTGGTGGATTCACCCCCCCAGAGGTGTCCAAGGGAGGCCTGGATGTGACACTCAGAGCTCTGGGCTGGGGACAAGGTGGGGTTTGGTCACAGGTTGGACTTGATGGTCTTGGAGGTCTTTTCCAACCTCAGTGATTCTGTGGTTCTGTGAAGGTTTTCATCAAGAGCCTACATGAAGGACAGACTGCACACTCAGATCTGCATCAAAGGGAGAGGCTGCCATGCTGACTGCCACAGCCACCAGTTACATTTTTTGAGGTTCAAGTTGAACAACAGGAAATATTTCCTCCCCAGGACACTGTGGCATGACAGAGCATGGATTCTCCATCCTCAGAGGTTCACAGGACTTGGCTGGGCCCAGCCATGGCTCACCTGCTCTGGTGACAGCCCCAGCTCATTTGGGATGTGTGCCAGGTAACCTACAGAGCTTTCTTGCAACCAACATTTTTAGATCTACCTGTTTTCACTGGGGCCAGGATCCCTCCAATTTATTTATTTAAATGTAGTTGAAATATTTAAAATGGAAGAAGCATGGTGTCCCCAGGAGTCTGCTGATGTTTGTATTCTGAGCCCACTGCAGGACTCCATCAGTGCAACCCAAACCAGAAAATTTTGCTGCAATTGACTTGATTGACTTTTAAGTAATGACTTAAAATCAAGTAATGACTTGAGTTTTAGTAATTTTACAATGCACCCTTAACTAACTCTTTAGGGCCTGGACTTCAAGGTTTCATTATTAACCTCATATTAAAGTTCCCAAAACACAGTGTCCACTGAGAACACAATCAGAGGCTGTAACCTTCACATGATTTCAGTCTGTCTTTCCCCACACACAAACTCTGCTGTTGCTGTTTCTAGTGGTTTATGTTTCTGATGAGAGAGGCCTCGTCCTTCCAGTCTCAATAACATCAATTAAGAGAAAGAATGCTTGTGCTTTTAATTTTTGCATTTAAGTTTTCTCTAGCCACTGCCTATGGAAGGGGATAGCTGTCTGGCTGGCATGGAAAACCCTGCAGTAGTGCAGAAATAGCCATCAAGTAGTATCAGAAATAGCTCTCCAAGATTCTGGACTTTCCAGACCTGTATCATATCAGCATGATGTGAAATATCTCCATTAACTTCTAAATATATGGCAGGAGGTGAGGCTACTCCAGTAAGCAGCATGGAAATTATAGATTTCCCTCCATTCCCAGTGCATCTTACTGGACAAAAAAAAGTGTAAAACCCTATTTTAAAACACATATGAGGTAGGGAGAAGGGTGATACTCCCCAGTTTCCCAGCACTCTTAGTATTTTCATCCATATGATTCAGCTAGACACTGCATTTTGGAGAAGTTTACCTGAAATAATTTGAACTAGAGAAGGGCAGAAAGGAAAGAAGAAGAAGTGTGATTCAGACAGACAAAGCTTGGCTGTGATTAATGTCAGCCTATGCCAAACACAGCAAATTTAGTGCATAACAAACACCAGAACCACCAAGTTGTATTTTATAAATAACCAGATTCATCAGGGTCTGTCCAGATCACTGACTGATTGAGGCCTGTGGCCAAACTGAACAACAAATTAGGTTTTGACTAAGTAATTTTGCTTCTGGATGAAATGTCAAGTAACTGATAAAATTACCAGCTTTTAATTTTTGTTTTCAAACAAAGGCAAAGCATATTGAAACTTTTAATCCCTTGCAAATCTGTTCAGGTAAGAAATTGGCTGAAATTGGTGTGATTTTGCAAATGATTTTTACCCTGTAATCATCTTCTCTTTCCTCCAGTTCTAATTAGTGCTGCTGATGTTCACTCAGAGCTCGGCTGTGCTGCCACCAGTGGGGCTGCTCGTGGTGTCAGGCAGGGTTTTGCATCAGGCAAATCCAAAATTCCCACCAGGCAGCCAACATCCCACTCCCACGGGATGTCAGAGGAGCCCCAGGAGCTGCCTTATCATCCTGTCTTGCATGGAGGAGCCAGAATCCAAAATACCCCCCCTAATTTCCACCATGGGTGCAGAACAGGTACTTACAGCTCAGGATTGAAGTAGGATGTGACATCAGGATCAGGCACACCTGCTACAGCAAAATTGCTGCTCCCAGTGTCAACCAGAATATTTAACTGCCAAAAAAAAAAAAAAAAAAGGAAACAAAAGAAAGGAGAGGTGATTTGCATATCCAATTATACAAATGAACAACAATAAAACATTGCAGTTTTTGTCTAAACTATCTCTAGTTTTAAAATCATGATGAGCACTGCCCTGGGAAATAAATTTAGTGTCACTTTTGGGAAAAGATATGCTGCTGCAGCCCATCCAAAACAGCTGATCCTGCTGAAAAGTTTTAAAATAATCTGTTCCTGGAAGGGGGAAAACCCGCCAAGCCCACATTTGCACAGCAGATGAATTCCTGATCATCTCCAATTTCTTTTTGGCCCAAGCCCACATTTGCACAGCAGATGAATTCCTGATCATCTCCAATTTCTTTTGGCCCAACCCATGAGTCTTGGCTGAATTATGGACTGCTTAAATCTCTCTTTGTCTTCGAGCTTGTGAGATTTCAAGGCAGGGGCAGAATGCAGGTCTGGACAGAGATAAGCAGAAGCATGGAGCTGCTCTGTGGATTGGAAAACACAGGAACAATGCCCAGTTCACCCTGAGCAGCAGGAACCTTCCACAGCCTTTAGCACCTTTAAAATGAGGATGGCAGATTTATTAACACCGTGATTGAAAGAGTGGGCCACTTGTTTGGTTCATTGGGAGGGTGATCTAGGCTGAAAATTGCCTAAACATGGACAAAATGGGATACCTCCTTTCCCCATCTAACTCAGATAACCAGGCTGGTCCATCACAACTGCACAATGGCAAAGCAGGGTCACTTCTTTCAGTGAGACCTGGAACCACATTAGGTACAGAGCCATTAAATGGTAAGTTTAAGTCAGTCAGAGACTCTACTGTGTCACAGACATGTTTTATGGAAAATCCTTTCCTTAGGATTTTTTCTCCTGAGAAGCTGAGAGGCCTCAGGAACAAAATGTAAACATTGATTATCTGCTGCTGTGGAATGCAACAGGTGCATCTGTGATTGGTCTCATGTGGTTGTTTCTAATTAATGGCCAATCACAGTCAGCTGGCTCGGACTCTGAGAGTCACAAGCTTTTGTCATCATTCCTTTTCTATTCTTAGCTAGCCTTCTGATGAAATCCTTTCTTCTATTCTTTTAGTATAGTTTTAATATAATATATATCATAAAATAATAAATCAGCCTTCTGAAACATGGAGTCAACATTCTCGTCTCTTCCCTCATCATGGGACCCCTGAGAACACCACCACACTACTGCTACCAAACCAATGGTCACACTCTTCCCCTGCTCTTGGCTGGATGTTCCCCTGGCAAAGCCACAGGGCTGTGATGCAAACCAGATCAGGTTCCTCACCTACAGATACCAAGAAAAAACAACAATCCGCCACATCAGACAGCCACTCCAATGGATGTGGTCAGAGTGGATACCAGAAAAGGGCGATTCCCTCCCTTGGCGACAACATGGTCACAAGATTGGCTTAAAACACCTGGTCCCCAGAAAAATATTAAAGAATTAGGTATGGAAACCCAGGGCACTGGGACTATTTCTCTGTCTGGTCTGGGGTGCCCTGACCCCCAGGGCAGCACTGACTCTGACCCTCATTCATGGAGAAAGTTTCCCAGACTTCAAGATAGACCAGAATCCACAAAAGTGTGAAATAGATGATAGAGAGCAGTGTAGGTGTATCATTGGGTGAGAAATTGAGGTTTTGGGATTTTTAGTATGTTGTGGATGGAAGCAAGATGGAGGGCACAGGGTGTTGTCCTGGGTTTCTTCTTCATGCTTCTTCTTCCTTCTTCTCCATGGGTTTGGGTGGCATTTTGTAATTGGGCAGAAAAGTCCCCATTGCAGCTCTTTGGGATCAGTTATTGGGTTAAAAGGGAAAATAATCCAGGTGTCAGTTCTTCATTGGATAGTTTAGTCTTAAAAGTCCTTGTACCAAGAGATTGTTGGCCATTTTGTGCCTTCTAATGAAAAGCTGCAGAACTCGCAGTAGTGAGACTGTTTTACTGATAAGAAATAATAAACACCTGAGTCTGAACATGAATTACTGTCTCAAGTGCCTTCAATCCAGACCCAGAGAAACCCACAACTGGTACCCTCACAATTAGGAATTTTCCTGTAGGAGGCACTGAGACAGGAAAATTTGGTTGCCCATGGTTTAAAGCCAGTTCAAACCAGCCCCTTTGATCACTCCTTAAAATGAGATGTAGCCTGGGATCTACCACAGGAGGGGATTATGGAAAGGGCAGGAGACAACCATTAGGGAAACAAGTTTGGTGTTGACAAAAGAAGTGGAGGAAAAAGGCTGAGCTCAGGATTGAGTGTAAACACAAAGGAGGATAAAGCATTTTAAAAAGATGTGCTGAATCCTTCTCTAATAAGAGTGAGTGTAGACAAAAAGTGTGAGTCAATGTTTAAAAACATCTTTGGTTTGCTCATAGAGGAGAAGGGAGGTGATGGTTATCCTTGTTTCACCCTTTTAATATAGTATGGGACTGAGGAACCCTGAAATTTAAACAAGTACACAAAACCAACCAGTAATTTCTGAGAATCTCTTGTGAAGTGCAGACACACTCTGTCATTGGTATTCCCAGCCCTAATCTTGCAGAAATTTTAAGACTGAAAAGAAACAAACCAACAACCTTAGCCAAGCTGCATCCCAGATTTTAGATTAAGCAAAGTACATTAAAATTTATTTTGCAACCACATGAGCTAGACAGAGTCATCTAAGAACAAAAGGACATCCACAAGTTCACTTGGCTCCAGGAACTGAGGCTTTAAAAGAAAATAAGAACCTCTGAGGCTCTGCAATAAAATCCAAAGTTTGCTACATGCTTCATTTCAATGCTATCAAAAGCCTAACATTTTTTCAACTACCTAACAAAGTACAAACTATTCATTTCCCTCCCTTCTCTAGCATAGAAATCATATTAAAAATAAACAACAAAGAGCAGCTACAACGTCTGCCTGCATCTATCAGGACTGACAAAATTTGCCTCAAAGGGGTGCTGCAGGGCTTAAATTAATTAGCCTTCCTGAGGTAGTCTGTGATGCTTGAGCAATGGGCACTATACATCAGCTGCATAAATACATGTAGGTGTTGCCTTAGCCTCAGTGATATGCATGGCACCACAAACGGAGGAGGACTTGGGGGAGAAAAAAAAAAAAACAACCAAAACGAAATAAAAATCACTAAATATGACACACATGAAAGATATTTCACCCCCACACCTTAAATACAATGTTATCATCACGGAATTCACAAACCATCCAAGGAAAGGGCAGATTTACTACCCACAGGACAGAGCAAATGGAGATTTCCAGAATAAAATAGATGTCCCCCACAAAGAAAGAGGGAAAGCACAAAGCTGGCTAAGCATGCAGGCTCCAGCCCACTTGGACACAGCAGAGCTCACATGACAGATGCTATTGAGGCTGACATTCTCCATCCACATGTTTGTGCATAATGAGATGCAGGCAGCCAGGGCAGACACTGATTTATTGTAGTCCTCACAATAGCGCCAGTGATTAGCAGCTCATTTTGGGCTGGGTATAACTGACTGAGTTCCCTTTCTCTCCTGAATTTTCTTTAGTGCCTTCACATCTCATTAAGAGGAAATTTCATGTTGTGTCCACTGGAGCCTCCTTGATTCCTCATGGAGCTGCTGGGGCAGCTTCAGGTAAGCTCTGGAGAGTCCCAAGGTGGCCACTGAAGGAGCCAAGGTCCAGGGCTGTGCATCCTGTCCTGTCTTGACCATGGACAGCAGCCCTGCTGAGAAAGATTTGAGGTTTTGATGGGTGAAATGTTGGACATGTCCTTGGAAATGCCAACTTGCAGCCCAGAAACCAACTGTGTCCTTGGCTGCATCCAAAGCAGCGTGGGCAGAGGTGAGGAGGGGATTTTGTCCCTCTGTCCTCTCAGGTGATTTCCCCCCTGCAGAGCTGCCCCAGCCCAGGGAGGAGCTGGAGCTGCTGCAGAGAGCCCAGAGGAGGCTCCAGGATGAGCAGAGGGATGGAGCAGCTCTGCTGGCAGGAAAGGCTGGCACAGCTGGCATTGTTCACCTGCACAGGAGAAGCTTTGGCCTGAGCTCAGGGTGGCCTTGCAGGGCCTGCAGGAGCCCCAGGAAAGCTGGAGAGAGACAATTTCCAGGGGATGCAGGGACAGCACACAGGGAATGGCTTCAAACTGCCAGACTGGGTTTAGATTAGATATTAGCATTAAAACCAATGAAAAACTAGTTTCCTTTTGCTCTTGGAAGAGGCAAAGCCTTTTATGGGGATTTTTTTTTTGTGGTTTCCAAGTTCAATTTCAGACCCCACAACTGACACTAAGAGCAGATGCACTAAAAATGCGAATTTTATGATTGGCTTTTCACAAATATTCAAATGAATATTATAAGTGTTGTGTTAGAAAGTATTGCTGTATTAATTCTCTTAAGTAGTGTGTTAAATATAGTTTAAGGTTATAAAAAATGTTAAAATAGAAACTATGCTATGTACGATACTTTTTTTTAAAGAAAGGACTTGTAGTGAGATAGCAGCCACAGGACACCTGAATCTTTCAGAGAAAAAGAATTTATTGCCCATTATCAGAAGAAATGAACTTTTTCCCACCTCGAAGGCGCTGTCAGGATTCAGAGGAAGAATTGATGATGACCAGACAGAATCCTGTATTTGAATGGAATTTATGCATCATGGATGAGGTGTATGAATATGCAACAGGCTATTGCTTTTAAGGGTTAATCCTCTGTTAACAGGTGTCCTTTTTCAGGCTCGTGCTGCCCAGAAAAAGGTACCCAGACGTCTGTAACTCTTTGTCTCTATTGTCTCATATTGTCCTAATCCAAATTGTCCAAATTATTATTACTCTAATTGTATTACTATTTTTATAACCATTTTATTACTATTCAACTTCTAAAATTTTAAAAACAAGTGATTGGCGTTTTTCACACCCCCTAAAGGTCACCTTAACCACAGCTGTGGAACATGAAATCTGCACCTGGTAAAGTACCTGGAGATGATTTTGCTGTCTGCATTTCCTGTATGCAAATAGAGCTGTTATTATTAACAGGAGGCTCATAAAGATCCCTATTTTACAGTAAGCAAGACAGGAACATCCACCTCTGCCATGACAGACTCACAGAGGGAGTCTGACACTATCTGTATGCCATTAGTTTGTGGTTATAAAAAGAAGCAAATCCAAACTTGTTTACTGAAAGTCATGAACACTGAAAGCAGAAGCCTCAGAGGTCATGCATTTTACATTTTTTCTATTCTGAAGGGGTAGAGACACTAAAAATTCCCCAGTCCCAATGATTTCTTTCAACTGGAAGTCAAACATTTTGTCAATACTTCAAGGATCCCTTAAACTTTCCAGTGCTTGATTCAGCACCAGAATCGAACAGCACTTACTGCATGCTACACAGCTTCAATAATTTAATTTACCACTATGTCTTCAATATTTTTAAGGCTTCCATTGCTAAATATTTTTGTATTTTGCTACCAGAAAAACCAAAAATTGCCTATTGATGTGTTATCTTTTTTTCATCCAGCAAAGCTTTGGCTGTCTGTGGTTCAGGCACCCGCCCTGGTTCAGCAGGTGGTGTCAATATGACATATCCACACTAGACTGGCTGTTATTCATGCCTCATTTAACTGCCTGGCATAAAACAATTTGCAGTTATCCACCATGCATTCAGAAAGTGACTTCCTTCACATTTTCAAGGGATAGTGAGAGCAGCAATCATTCATTTTTTGTTGCAGAGAGGTTGCTCCTATCCCTTAGCTGGGACAAAGTTGCCTCTGTTCTGGTACACACCTGCTCAGACTTTGGAGAAGTTCCTCTTCTCTGTTTTAGTCTGAGGTTGGGAGGTTTTGGTAACTTCCAGAAAAATATACAAAAACAAATCCCACAGGCTGAATGTGCAAAATGGATGTTGAAGATTGCATGCAAGATGTTTTCCATTCCCATCTGTATGGCAGATTACCTTGCCAAGTGGGCAGTTTGCATTATCTCTCTCCCTGAGTGACCACATTCACACCTCCCTCGGGAGGGGACCTCTGCTGATAACAGACTATTGAATGTCACTGCATGACTGATAAGAACTATAACATCCCATTGTGAGATGCTCCGCCCAGAGGGAGGAGCCAAGCATTGCTGCCCAGATATAATCTGAGATTCTGGAACACCAGCACGGCTTTTCTCCACGGGATTCCCCAGAGGAACAGCAGCTGCCTCTTCCTCCACTGGATCTCCAGAGGAAAGACTACATCCTTCTCTACAGATCCTCCTTGCTCCAACAGAACCACACCTGATACTTCAGAGCACTGCAGGCACATTTTCAATCAGACTACCACCAACACCCTGGCCGACAGGGTGTCAGGTTGGGTTCTGACTCTGTCAGTGTTGTTCTAGTGGACTGCATTGTTTATTTTATTCTTTTTTTTCTTCCCTATTAAAGAACTGTTATTTCCTGCTCCCATATTTTTGCCTGAGAGCCCCTTAATTTAAAATTATAGCAATTCGGAGGGGTGGGGAGGGTTTACATTCTCCATTTCAGGGGAGGCTCCTGCCTTCCTTAGCAGACACCTGTCTTTCCAAACCAAGACAATGGATTTCTTTGAAGCAGCTGTTTGTGTGATTTAGCATCCACAGCCTTTTCTAGGTGTGGAATCCTGGGGTTGCCTGCAAACCTGCTGCTTTTGATGTGATTCCCCAGGTCACCCACACTGAACTAGGGACACTCTTCATCATCCCCACTAAAGACTGGTCCATAGAAAAATCCACTGTATTTTTTTTTCCAAGTACCCGGGTCTGATCAATCCTTTTAGGTCAAGCAATAAAGTTCCACCACTGAACTGGCTAACTTTCTACAGCTACTTAAAAGCAGGTTGGAGTGAGCTGGTGTCAGTCTTTTCTCCCAGATAACAAGTGACAGGATGAGGGGAAATGGCCTCAAGCTGCACCATGGAAGGTTTGGGCTGGATATTAGGGAAAAATTTTCCTCAGAAATTGTTGTGAAGCACTTGACCACGCTGACTAGGGGAGTGGAAAAGTCATCATGCCTGGAATTGTTAAAAAACCATGTGGATATGGCACTTGAGAACATAATTTATTGGTGAACATGGTGGTGGTGCTGGGTTGATGGTTGGACTTGATCTGAAAGGTTTTTCCCAGCCTTAACTATTTCATGATTCTGTAAAGAAACCAGATGCAAAAATGCATTTGGCTTTTCATTCCTGCTTCAGCTGCAGCATAGGGAGTGGGAAAAAAAAAAGAACAGGATTTGCACACATAGGGCCATAAATACAGAAAGCAATCTCATTCAGCCTTACATTTACTCTGGGGTTCAGTCAAAACTTTAGTGATAATTGACAGTTTCCTTCATAAGGCAGCAGAGCAAAGAAGGGTCTCTGTAAGAATTCACAGAATCACAGAATAGTTTGGGTTGGAAAAGACCACAAAGCCCATCCAGTGCCACCCCTGCCATGGCAGGGACACCTTCCACTGCCCCAAGCTGCTCCAAGCCCCAGTGTCCAACCTGGCCTTGGGCACTGCCAGGGATCCAGGGGCAGCCAAAACTTCTCTGAGCACCCTGTGCCAGGGCCTGCCCACCCTCAGAAGGAAGAATTATTTCTAATATCTAATCCAAACCTACTCTCTTTTAGCAATGATATCTCTTTTCAGGATGAAAACTACAAGCCATCATGGCTCCTCTGGGATTTTAACTCGACCCAAGGACACCCCTTTCTTTCTCCCTTTTCTCTTGTCCTCAGTAAAGAGCACAACCATTCCACACCAGGAGCATTCATGTGCCACTCAAAATCTTTTCATGCTTTCATGATTTCTCCCAAAGCACCCACTGAAAATAGGGATTGCAATTCTATATGCTCGCTGGAGCATGTCACACGGTGAACTATGACAGAGTAAAAAAGTTTTTATGCCCATGCAGAGAGCAGAAATAGGAATCATCCCATTAACAGCTCAGGAGCTGTTGCCACACATCACCATGTAGAGGCAGAAGTCCACCCCATCTCACCCCTGAGCTTGTACCATCTCTTAATTCTCTTTCTTATTTTGTCCCACGCATAATAAACCCTCCAGAAAATAATCTGCTAGACAGGGCATCCAAAAAAAAAAAAAAAAAAGAAAATTCAAAGACGTGCTGCATCTTGTTAGGGATTAGCAGCTAGAAATTATTTGGGTAACAGCTCTTCTTTTTCAAGCTGGTTAATAGATAGGAAAAATAGTTGGCAATTTAAATGCTGCCTCATTTAACACAATGATTCCTAATTACATTATCAGCCCATCTGGCAAGAATTGCTTACAACCATCACACAGAAAAGAAAACACCAGTAACTATATGCTGTGTTTGCCCACAGTTATTACATGTTATTATTGGCACTGACTGTCACTCAGGTTATTTCAGCAATTTGTTTCTACAAATTAGTAATGTTACAATATACAGTGGCTTTTTAAGCACAGACATTCTGTATGGGTTTTTTCTCCCCTGTGTTACTTAGAGTTAGCATTTACAGCCAATAAAACTACTTTCTAATTAAAAAAAAAGGTATCAGAAGGCCAGGCTTTAATATAGATTCTTCATCTGTTCCTCTGAAGATGCAGAAATAAAAGCAATTTAAAAGATGAGTTAAGAGAAATTTTTGGAAGCATTTCTAGATGTAGAAGACTGCAAAGTCAGACATAAACCTGAAAAGCCTCCACAATGACAGATTTCTGCTTGCACAATATTGTGCACTTTGTTTAAAAGGTAAGACTGAAAACAAAAATAGGCAAATTTGTTGGACTGGCACACTGCCCATGAACATTGAGGCAAGGATGGACTCTCCCATTTCTCACTGCTCACAAGCAGTCCCTGCACTGGAGGAACACCTCACCCCAAAGCCAAACGAGCTGGATGGATCCATTCCATCCTGTGCAGCTTGGATGGAATCATACTTCACCTCAGAGGAGGAAGAGGAGGAGGAAGGGGAAGCCAGACCCACATTTTACACCAAGTCCAGAAGGGGTATTTCCAATGCTGCCCTGAGTGAAATCACCTCACCAGAGAAAACAGACCTATCTGCTCCTCCCTCCAAAAAACCCCCTCCCATGGTCACAAGAAGGGTTCACCCATGCAGCCAAGATAAGAGAGGCATTGTGAGGAAAAAAAAAAAAAAAAAAGAATGAGATTAATTTTCTAATGACGTTTGTTCAGCAGGTGGTGCCCACGTTTGGCTGCAGCCCTGGGGATGCAAAGGAAGGTGATTTATTGCTGCACGAGAACGTGGGCAAACCAGAAGGTCAAGTTTATCACCAAAGATAACTCCTGCTTTCACAGCGGCAGAAGTTTGTCACAGAAACTGGGCTGTGTTTGCAGTCTGGGGAGTTAACAGGAGAAGCAGTGCCAGCAGCACACCAAGCTCTCCAGAGAGGGTTTGGCCTTGGCTGCCATTCCCCTCACTGCATTCCCAGGTGGTGCCAGGACCTGGATTTACATTTACTACCTATCTTCACATTCCCTCTCTTCCCCAGCCACTTAAAACAGCCATTCCCAAACACTCTCACACCCTCACTGGGCCCAGCAGAAGACCAAGAGATTTTCCCCTCAATCTCTCCATGATCTGCACTGCTAGACTGAAAGGAATATAAGGAATATTTCTTTTTTCCTGCCTGGAAAGCAATAATCTCTTTCTTTGCCAGAAGATCACAAAGTACTATCTGGATTAGCCAATCTATCCGTGTTTAAGAGCACTGCATGCTTCTGTAGTGGAGATTTGTATAAAAAACTCAAATGCTAAAATGACAGATTGCTCTGAAGTATAAACTTGCTAAACTAAATTGTGAGTTGAAATATGAGCATCTGACTGTGGGACTGATGAATAGTCATTTTGAAGAAAAATATTACAGGAAGTGCTTTTTATATATTATCATTTTGACAATAAGGGAAGGCTATTATGGTTTAAAGACAAAAAAAAAAGTCAGCCAATCAATCCTGGTAACAAAACAAAATATCTATTCTTCATTTCTACACTTTCCTTCCTGCCAATGCCCTCGGTTCCCTAAACATTAGCATTCCTTCTGCACATGCCATCTCATGTGCTATCTTATTTTTCAGGCTGAAATTTATTTGCTGTGTCTAGATTTATCATACAACACATCCATCCTATTCATGCTATATGAACATGCTTTGCTGTTGAACATGAGCCATTACTTGCTTATCTTAGAGCTGTGTGAATCGTAGCAATTTTGTCTCATTGCCTTTTCAGAAGAGATTAACCTTTTTTCCCTCTTTTTTTATTTTTTCTCCCCCCAGATACGAGTCTCTCTCCCACCTCACACCCTATAGCAGACAAAACCAGGTGTGTGAAGCAATCCTGTAGTTCACATAAACCAGCTGCAGCTGAAGTCGTGCTCTGCTCTAAGCACTGAAAATCTGGACTAATTACAGAGTAATAACAATAATCTAGAGGTGTAGAAAAAAAAATCACCTGTAAATAAGCATTGACAGGCTTGAAATGGCTTGAGAAGACAAAGGAAAAGTGTGACAGTCTTTTAAGAGATGTAGGGGTGCCACAGAGACCCCCAGGGAGCCAAACCTTTCAGAAGGAAGGGGTTGCAAGGAAGCCAAGAGGTGCCTTCATCAGCCACCAACCCTTAAGCACAAGCAGAGTTAGTGCTTACTGAGAGCAACAGAAATCCTCCCAAATCTGAGTGAGGAAAATCTGTATGTCTGCTGTGCTTACACCACATGTTCTTGAATGGGAAGATAATGAGTGCCTAGACAAATGGAGGATGAACAAAACCCCCACAAACAATCTGAAATTCAAGAAGGAGTGCATGAGACATCAGCTATTTGCACTTAAGTGCACACAAAGCTCTTGTTAAATCCAAAAGCCTGTTTCCACCTGTTAGTAGGTGTAGAGGAGCTAAATTAATCAATTTCGTGGTAATTACAGCACAGCACTGATGAGACAGGGAGGCTGTAAGCCAAATGCCACTGGGAGCAACTCTCACATTTAACTGCAAGCCTCGAGAGGAATCCCAGTGCCCACGCAGCCTGGGTTTAGAGACAGCCTAAGTCTAAGCCCTGTGTCCTAAATTAGCAAGAGTCTCATCCAGAGCTCACCCCTCCCTCCCTGGAGAACAGGGTGACTTAAGGCGCTGGAGACACAGCTATTAATTCAATAATTCCATAGCTAAAAAAGAGCTTAACTCTTGGAGATGTGCTTGTGAGTGGCATCACCCATTTCACAGGCTCCTTCTCAGCATAAAACTCTTTCTCACTTGGAGACCAGAGAGTGTCACTGTCGGAACCCAGGACATTCCTCAGGCTGCCCTGGAGGACTCCAGACCCTGGCAATAGGTACAGAGACCTTGGCACAGAGTCAAAGACACCTGTGCCTTTGGTTTTAGCCCATGGAAACAATTACCAACTTTGTGTGAGGAGTTACAAGCCACAAGGGTTTGAGTAGAATGACAGTGAATTTGTCATGGGGTGAAAAAGTAGAATTTTGGGGTTTTAGAATGGGGGTTCAAGAGGCAAGACGGAGGAATCTGGGCATGTCCTGTCCTTCTTTTTCTTAGCCTCCATCTTCTGCTATGATGGTGGCACTTCTGGATTGGTTTAGAGTAGAGACAGACTGTCTAACATAGGTGATAGGTATTGGAAAATTATTGTAAATAAAGTACATGTAGTTTTTAGTACAAAAAGATAACACCACCCCAAGGCAGTCAGTGTGCTTCAACCCAACCTGCTGGACAGATCTCAGCAGGTCAGAGAAAGAATGTGATAGGTAAGAGAAAATAAACAACCTTGAAAACCAGAGCTGAGGAATCTCGACTTCTTCTTCAGTCTCTGGGCTGGGAAAAAAAGACTCTTTAATACCTCAGAAGCCATTTCAGCAACAACAAACCTGAGATGTCACCACCACCACAGAGTGTCACCACCACAGGGCAGACCTGCTGGGCACTGTCCAGCAGGACTTTGAGCACTGTGGGACACCAGATGGAGCTAAGGATGCTGAAGGAGGACCTGAGGAGGGGAAGAGCTTCCAGCTCCACAATAGACAGGCCACTGTCTGAGGTTAAATCTCTGTTGTGGCTCTTCTTCTCACCAGCACTACTTAAGGCATGATCTTTCTAAAAAGGATAATCATGTCAAAGAATTTTAGAGGTTGGGCTTTTTTACACAAAAAAGTCAGCAAAAAAAAAAGAGGAGAAATCATGCTACGACATTACCTCTCAGAATACAATATTAAGGAGGGTTTTTTGCCTTTTTTTTCCTTGGGTTAAGGAAATGAAATCAGTAAGCCTACATTAATGTATTATACCCAGTGAATGATTACAGTTGGAAGCTGCATTCAGTTCAGAATTTCAATTTTCCGAGGCTTTTGCTCTCCAAAATTAGCTTCCAATTTATTTTGTCAGGTCATTCTTTTCTTTTCCTCTATTGCTCATTAGACTCAGTGAAACTGCTGTCAAATAAAACCAAAAAAAGGCATTTTTAACTCTTCTTTTCTACATAGCTTCAGAAGTCCTACAGTTAAAAAAAAAAGAAAAAAGAAAAAAAAAGGTTGTTTTGAAACGAAATCAACTGCAGTAAGACCAAAACAGTTTTACACATATGCACAGAGCCAAGCCATGCTAGGCAAACTCAAGAAGGCTTGAAGTGACTAATTATTAAACCTTCCTCACCCTGTAGGTGAGTCACTGCCCATGTTTACTGTGCCATCTGGAAATAACAAAATTCATCAGGGGAATGAAACTCATTCCTAATGCTCTTGAGCTTAGGCTAGGAGGCATCCCTAGCCTCATGACCACTGCTATTTTTTTTTGTGATCTCCCTTTTGCTAAAGACAGCACAATCCCCTTGTCCTTCAGCAGCACACAGAACCCTGCAGGAGAGGTTCAGCCCAACTCCTGTGTTCCCACCTTCTTTCAAAGGTCTCCCTCATACCAAAGATTTGAACTTTAAACTCAATTTTAAATAAGATTCCAGCTTTCAAATTGCACTGGAGATGTGAAACCAAGTGCCAAAGCTGCTCCTTCAGTACTTAAGAAACTTTTTTGTTTTGTTTTGTTTTTTAGAGATGCTATTTATAAGAACATGGGGAATGGCTTCAAAGTGAAAGAGAGTAGGGTTAGATGGGATATTAGGGAACACTTCCCTGTGAGGGTGGCAGGCCCTGGCACAGGGTGCCCAGAGAAGTTTTGGATGCCCCTGGATCCCCGGCAGTGCCCAAGGGCCAGGTTGGACACTGGGGCTGGAGCAGCCTGGGACAGTGGAAGGTGTCCCTGCCCATGGCAGGGCTTGGAACAAGATGATCTTGATGTTCTCTTCCAACCCAAGCCATTCAATAAGTCTTTGATTTGAAGGTAATGAGTAACACTGAAAAAAAAGCTACATTTTGGAGGCAAATAGAAAGAAAATGAGACTTGCAGGACAGCAGTGAGAAAAAATCACATCTTTCAGAAGGCTGCATGCCCAGTCTGATCTCTGACCTCTCCTCCCTCCTTCACCTCGCTCTTGTAGTGACACGATTCTTTCCAGGCTTTTTTTCCCCACCTCTGTCAAGATGTTAGTTTTGGAGATGAGTGTTTGTTAGCAAAGGTTTTTCAGAGCCTGGAGAGCTGTGAGGAGGAGAGGTGAAAGCAGGACACCCCTGACTCATCAAGTCTATCTGTTTTCCCTGGAATGAGCTTTTCCCAGCAGCACTTCCATCCCCACTCTGTGGGGCACCACTCATTAGAGCATCCTCCTAGCTTCACTTGCTGCCTGCTTTCAGGAATTCCTTCTCATGCTTTTTTGGTGCTCCTCTTCAAGGACATTGAATGCTCAGAGACATTTTCCAATCTGTTCTCTTAAAATGCTGCAACAAACCCAAAGTGCAGAAGTTTTCCCTGGGTTTTCTCTATCTGCTCACCACAACAGTGAAGCAACCAATCTCGCCAAAATGTGGAAGTCAATGGATATGATGCCATGGGAGCACCCAGCTTGCTGCTTAAGACAAGTTCAGGGCTCTGAAAGCAGCCTGCTCCTCCTGGAGGCCAGGAAAGTACAGACAATGCCATGGTCACCAGGTGAGATCCCTGGATTAGCTGGGATAATTGGGTGTGCAGAGGTAAATAAACAAGCACACACCTTGGAAAGCCAGCTATGAGCTCTCTGTACTTCAAGGCATGACCTCTGCTATAAAAATGCCATGACTTGTTCCTCAGGCCTGGTTTGCAGCACTGCCAGACTTTATTTAACACGAGATCTGGGTTGTGTCAGCCTGAAAAGGCCAATCCCACCCTCTTGAACCACCTCTTCCTCACCTGTCACAGCAGCTCCCACCTCTTTCCTGCCTTTCTGCCCAGAAACAGGCACCATCCCACACTTTCACACACCTGCTGGGCTGGCAGGATGGGAAAGGGACATGACTGGATCTGCCAGGGCAGGCCAGGGAAGGGAAGGAGAGAAAGATCAGGATAAAACCCACGAGTTCATCTGTGTCAGGCACAAAGACTGGAATTCTCTTATTGTGATCATGTTTCTTGTTAAGAAAGTTGTGCCACGCCTCTGGGGAAAAGGTGTGGGGCCAGGCAGCTTCCCACTGCTCTGTGCCATCTTTGGTGGCCACAGGAATGTGCACAGGGAGTCCCAGGTCCCAGAGCACAAACAAGGTGATGCAACTCCAGTGGTTTTATTTCCCTGGCAATTAATAAAGGGAATACAACAGATGGAAGGCTTTTGCTCCCCATTGCACCTGACCTATTTAGGTTATTGCCATGCAGAGTTTGATTGTCATCATGGGTGTTCCTTGGAATCATACAAGGGAGTTCAAAGGCACAAACAGAAATCAGCTTTATGCTCCACATTAGCAGGAAGGACTATTTGATTGGGAAAATAATTTAAAAAAGGAAAAAAAAAAGAAAAAAAAGCTGTTAACCCATGTCATAATGATGTGTTTGATTAATTAAAAATAAGAATCATGCTTTTTATTAATATTTGTTCTAATGTTTCTACTTAAAAATTCGGCAGGACAATTTAAGAGGCAGTTTTGATTCTCAAGTGAAATATGATATGCTTTAAAAAAAATTCTCTTTTTTGAAAGCAGCACTGTTAGAGAACAGCAGCACTGTTCCTCCCCTGCTATTGGAGTAGTTTATTTCTCTCTCTCCTTCTCAAACATTCATACTTTCCCCTTTCCCCTGGCTAATACTGGAGAGGCAGCAGCTCTGGGAAATGAACCAGCTTCGCCCGTGGCTCATACATCATTACAATTGTTAACCAAGTTCCACTATAAAAATCTTGATTACACAGGAGAACACAGAGGCATGCAGGAACACAGCTTCATTTCCAGATACCAGATTGAGTTTGTAGGGCAGGAAGTTAAAAGACTTTGTTATGCTCTCGGGTTGATAAAGTCTGCCAGGGCACGCCATAACATCAGCTCCCCACAACTCATTCCTCCACACAGCAACAATTCCAGTGCAGGAATAAGCTTCCCTCTACTCTGGCCAGGGCTTACATCGCACTGTGTGATGATGGATGTGTGATGGGAGCTGGAATTGGATGGTCTTGAAGATCCTTTTCAACCCAAACCGTTCTATTCACACCACTGGGGCTGATGGTGCTCAGGGCACTGGAGTTGTGGAATTTTGCCCACTGGCAACTTCAAATGCTGTTGTGCAAAACTGCCATGGAGAAAAGCTCCCAAACCTGGACAAAAAGCTGCATCTGGTCACTTGCCAATGACCAAAGGTCATTCAAGGTAAACCTGAAGGCTCAGCAGAGTGCAAATGGAAGTTAATTTTAGCTGGAAAATGTAGCACACAGCAGCGTTCATAACCACAGCTCCTGAGAAATTCTGTGAACTCTCCCCATCCCCCACATGGTTTATCTCAGCGGTTCAAATGCAAAAATCTGGCACTTTGGATCATGTGAAATGTTTGTGTTATTCCCTGAAGGACTTTGCTTCTGAGAAGTAATGAGAAGATTATTCTCTGACAGTTAAGCTGAAGCACTGTGACTGCATCAGATGTTACACTGCTCCAGCAGCTCCCAGACTTTTGGGAAGTGTGGCCACCTTTGAACTCCTCTGTCTTGTTTGCAACCCAAGAGTGGCTGAGAAGAAAAATGAATGAATTAAATAAAAATCTCTTTAGTCAGAGAAAAGGTAGGATTGATGAATCATTTTTCTGACATGCCTCACTCTTTCCTGTAGCAGACATACCAGGCAGCACAGTGAATAAAAGCACAGCCTTTCCAAACCATGCTCAAGCAGCACAGGAATACTGCCCTGAACAGCTCAAGCTGCTCTCGTGTGCTCTGGCTTGAATCATGGAATGGTTTGGGTTGGGAGGGACCTTAAAAATCATCGCATTCCAACCCCCTGCCATGGGCAGGGAACCTTCCACTAGACCAGGCTGCTAAAAGCCCTGTCCAACCTGGCCTTGAAAGGATGCCACAGCTGTTAATTTGTTATACTGCAGACACTGACAGTCAAGGTTTCTGTATCAACAGGTATCATAGTGGAATTCTGGAAGTAAAGTTTCCATTTGCATAGATTAAAAAAGTGAGGGAAAAACCTCCCTCAAGATTTCACAGAGTCACAATTTTGAAAACAGATCCAAATCCTGCAGTCAAAACAAAACTCCCCAGTATTTTATTTTCTATGCCAAAACTATCGCTACCAATGGCACTCTTCAAATTCTTTTCTTCCCAAGTGCCACAATAAAATGTTCAAGTGGCACATGGAGGACCCAAGCTCCCATATGATGACAAAGCAGGTAAGCCTTTTGTTCCTGTAGAAACCCCAAATCCTGATCTTCTCTGGTGCGAAGCTTCTTATGGAAGCAAAGTAGGAAGCAGAAAGAGCCTGGGTGGTGAAAAAATTCTCACATCTGGCCTTGACCTGAGCCTGAGCACTAGGTGGGCTCCAAGGTGCTCTGCTGAGAGCCACTCTCACAGGCAGATCCACTCACAAATATCAAGGAATTATCTGAGAGATGGCTGAGAAAAGCATCCAATTATTTTTCCCCTGTCAAATGGCAGGAGCTGGCCTTTAATCCCTCCCTCAAATGGAAAGGTGACTCTCAGTTCTTGAGTTGTCATGTCTTTTTCTTTAAAGCAAAAATGCCAGTTTTGGAGCCCTAAGGATGGATTCTTCTCTGTATTTAGGGAGGAGAAGCTTACCAAGTGTTGCTGCAGCATTAATACCTTTCCTCTTTTAAAATAAGGCCAGACTAGGATGTGAGACCAGCATTTTCCCTGAACACATTGCAATCTAGCTTAATAGCAGTTTTTGCTAGTAAATAGGTACAAAAATAAGCCAACCATAAAGCTAAATAAAATCAACTAATTTTAGTACTCGCAAGCTGAGCAAAGAGGACAAAATCTACAAGTAATTTGTTTTTCACAATATCAAATTATTAGTAAGCAGTGGTGAGGGGGAAAAAAGGATTGCAGAGTGCAATTACTGTCTTAACAGATTCCCTTCAAAAGGGCCCAATTATGACACATTAATTGTATTCAGTGAATTGTAATTTTCACTCAAATAAGATCTTTTTCCCCCATCTAGCTTGTTTTCCTCAACTTTCCTCCCCATGACACCCCACAGGTTTCATCTGCTAGAGAAGGACTCTTAAAAAATAAAAGTCTAGAACATTCACCTCCAGCTGCCCTCCTTGTAAAATACTCTTAGACATAAAAAAGGCAGCGAGAGCAGTGGGAAAGAGGCAAAATGAAGAATGAGGAAAGAACTCTGAGGGAGGAGTGAGACCAGGGGGAAAAAGGTGCTATTTTATCAGCCTTTGGCAAAAGAAGGAGCAAACATTGACTCTGGCCCGAGGCTTCCTGAAGGCTCCAGGGCCGACTTTGCTACGTGGCCGCTCTGGGATGTGCACAGCCAAAAATCTATCAGAGAGCCACACCTGGGGCAAGGCTGCTGAACTGGCTGGGCCTGTGAGCAGCAGGGTTGCTCTCAGCCTAAGGAGGAGAAGTTTTTAGAGCTCCTTGGTGAGGCTCTTCAAGTGATGCCATCTCAGGACTTCTGCTGCTCAGAGTGACACCGAGATGCGTTAGAAAGTCTCTTTTCCCAGCCTGGCGGTCAAAGAAGGAATCAGAAGTATTCTATTCTCATTCTCAAGGTTATTTATTGTTTCTTATCTATAAAATTCTTTCTCCTGTCCTGCCAAGGTCCCCTTGGCAGGTCAGACAGAGGCACACTGACACCCTCAGGGCAGTGTTATCTTTTTATACTAAAAACTACGTGTACATTGTTTACAATAACTTCCCAATACCTATCGCCTATGTTAGACAGTGAGCTTCTACTCTAAACCAATCTAAAAGTGCCACCATCACCCGGAACATGGAGGCTAGGAAGAAGAAAGAGGAAGGACAGGGCACGCCCAAATTCCTCCATCTTGGGACCCCGAGCCCCCATTCTAAAAACCTCAAAAATCTATTTTTCATCCTGTGACAAACTAACTATTATTCTGCTTAAACTCTCTTGACTTGTAATTCTTCATATAAAGGTGGTAATTTGCTCCATGGGCTAAAATCAAAGTCACAGGTGTCTTGGGCTCTGTGCCAAGGTCTCTGAGCCCCCTGGGGCAGGGTCTTGAGCCCTCCAGGGCAGCCAGAGGAATTTCCTGGGTTCCAACAATGCCAGGCTGCTGCATCCCTTGCTGTGCCAAGCAGGTGCCAGCGCAGAGAAACCAAAGCTGTGGGGTTGGTGCAGACTGGAGCTGCTGTGGCTGCCAGTGATCTCTGACCTGGCTGGCAGCAGACTGGCCTGAGATGGGCTGGTAACAACACCCTGAGGGATCTGTGGGGTGCATGGGGAAACCCTCTGGATTTGGGAGCTCGACGATGCTGTGGTCGCGTGGCGCGGCAACAAGGAAGGGACGGGTACAACTGAAACGCCAACACTGATGATATTTATTAAATAAATAACAAGGGCACAAACGAGGGTGCAAAACAAAACATAAAGAGGCTGCTTCAGAAGACCCCAAAGTGGGGCCGACACATATGTATACACATCCCTCTGGCTGTCCTGCATTGCCAAGACCCCTGCCAGGGGGCTCAGAGACTCTGGCACAGAGACCAAGGTGCCTGTGGTTTTGATTATGACCCATGGAGCAAGTTACCAACCTTAGATGAGGATCTGCAGGCCATGACACTTTAAGTAGAATGATAGTGAATTTATCATGGGGTGAAAAGATAGATTTTGGGGTTTCTGGTATGGGGGTTCAGGGGGCAAGATGGAGGGAACTGGGCATGTCCAGCCTTTCTCCTTCTTCTTCTTGGCCTCCATCTTCTGCTGTGATGTTGGCACATTTAGATTGGTTTAGAGTAGAAGCTCACTGTCTAACATAGGTGATAGGTATTGGAAAGTAATTGTAAACATTGTACACGTAGTTTTTAGTATAAAGACATAACACTGCCCCAGGGCAAGCAGAGTGCCTGGAACTGTCTTGCTGAGCTGACCTCGGCTGGACAGGAGAAAGAATTTTACAGATAAGATACAATAAACAACCTTGAGACCAAGAAATGAAGAGTTCTGACTCCTTCTTCGACTGCCAGGCTGGGAAAAGAGACTTTCTAATGTATCTCAGGGTCACTCTGAGCAGCAGAAATCCCGAGACCCCAGTGAGCTGTGTCCTGCCAGCCCAGCTCCTCAGCACCGCGATCCAGTCGTGCAGAGAGCTGTGATGGAGGCACGGGCAGAAAGGAAAGTAAGATCTATCTGGTCCTGGGCTGCTTTAAGTGCTTTGAAGGGCACTTTCACAATTTCAGGTGTAAAAGTGACTTTAGAACATGTTCTGTGTTTGCTTCATCAGCTTGGATCTACAGAGCAAACCCAGGCTGAAAAGCAACAAGACGTAGGACAGGCCTGTCAATAGCAGGAAAAAACACTTCCTTCTTTAAGGCAGCTGAGAGCTGCCTCCTTTACTTTGAAGATTTGATCTCAAGCCCTAATCTGTGCTGAAATAGAAGCAACAAGTTCCTCCACTTATTTACACAAGTTGTTTGTATGATGAAATCTGTATTTTACAGCCAGTAGGAAAAGGGGCAGAGAGGTCTGTCCAACTCCCACTGGAGAGGCACAAGTGAGAGCCATTGTAGCAGCTTCCTTTTTCAAACAGAGCTGTACTTGACAATGACCAGACAACACTTCAGGTCAGACTCGTTTCACTTACACTGAGTGAGGACATTTCAAAAATTACAATATGTGGAGGCAATGTAATAGCTAAGGTGTCCTCACATACTCGAAGTCGTAAGTGCTCTTCAAGAAGATTAAGACATCTGCAAGGTGTAGTAGCTTTTAAATCTGTCTTGCCAGATGCAATCCCTAGAGCTCACAGCCCTCTGGTTAGAGAGGGGTGGAAAAGGGAAAAAAAACCCAAAAAACACAAGAAAAACCCAAATAAGAAGAGAAAGATTTCTTCCTTAATAATCCAAATGAAACAAACACAAGGAAATTCCACACGGGCTTTCTTTTGTCCACTGTTTCATTTTCATCTCATTTCTACTCCAAATCCCAACTAATTTACACTTTGTTCAGGGAAAACAGTTATTTGCTTGCCCTCTACTTTACTCTTTCCAGATTTAACTGATGCTTTTTCCTTGCTAAGGAATGAAAGTGATAAAAAATGTGAGCCTGGCACCTCTTTCCACCACCCCTGCTCCTCACAACAGCTCTCCTGCCCTGACCCACCAGGATCTGAATTCAGCATTGCCTCAAGCCGAGCCCCTGGATAATAAAGCTTCCACCACTTCTCTGAAGAGGAGAAAGCTCCTTTAGAGGAACAGTTAGTGGGGCTCTAATCCCTAACTCTGGGAGAGAAGAGCATCCTGAGGAATGACCATGGTGAGCCTCTTCCATTCAGCGTAAGCAGCACTCATATTTTGGGTTATTTTATAGTACAGCCTCTACTACTCCCACACAGCCTCTTTTGCCAGGGCTAATTTTGGATGGAAGAAGGTGCTAGAATGCTAATTTGTAAAGGCAGGGACTTTTTGGTCAACCCAAACCTGGTATGTTTGCTTGCTTGCCTTGGGTCACAAACACATCACAGCCCACCAGGCCACAGCTGTTCACTGGATTAGTCCTGAATTACAACTGCCAGGTGCTTGTCCTTTTTATTTTGCAGGTATCCAACAACAACAGCCACCAAAATAGACTCAAATCACCATTTAAAAACAGGAATATTTTTGCATTTCAATACTATTTCCACTAGACAGATCTGGAGGGATTTTGACACTGCCACCTCAAAACACTCCAACGCACTACAGAAATTGTCTTTGCTTCTCAGGCTTTTGTTTCTTCAGCTTTCATAAAGAACTCAAAAGTAAATACAAAAGACCTTAGTAATTACTGAAAAAAAAGAAAAAAAAGATAGAAAGAGAGACTTGAGATGCAACCTTCCTTCTGATATTTGAACAAAGAAAGATCACATTTTAGAACTCCTTGTGTCTAGAAAGACAGTGAGCATTTTCAGCAAAATTAAGAAAGTGGATGTGAGCTTGTTGGGGAAGAGCACAGCACCAGAAATCAGATTACAAGCGCAGCTGAATCTTTCCTCACATCTTCATTCCTTTCAACACTCAGAGAATGAGAGCTACCACCAATTAAGGAGTAATGGCTGCAAGTTCAGAACTTGTTAATGCGTGTGTACATCACCCTCAAAACACGAAGCCATAAATTCTGACTCCACGCCACACTAGAGGTATTTAATACATATCCTTCTTTATCATTCCTCTCTTTAATAGCTGGAAGAAATGGAAGGGAAGATAACCTCCCACCAATTATGTGGGAACTGAAGTTTGTGTTTTGCAGCGGGGGCCGTTAGACCCAACATCCACACTGACCTTAAAACTTGGGAGCAGGTTTATAGAAGGGGTTTTTTCTCACCCCCTGCACAGAACAAACTGCCATTAGGATAAACAGCAGATTTAAAAGCCCCTTCATGAACAGAATGAAGAACTGACACTGAAAGAAAGGAGCTGTGGCATTCAGAGCACAAGCTGGATCCTTCTGTGGTTAATCAGACTGGAGTTCTCAGGGGCCATATGCCTGGCCTCTCTTTCACAGAGGAGTAGCAGGATTAAAATTTACCTGTTCTCAATAAAAACACAGCTTGGAAATGCAGTGGGATCAGTAGGATCCACCACCTTGTACAAGAGGCAAGATGAGGCTATGGTACTGTCCCTGCAAACATTTAATGCAGTCCAGATGGACTTCAAGAAAGCTGTGAAAAACATGAGGTTTTTTAGAGTCTGACTATTCTTTTGGTCAAAAGCTTGTAGGAGAAACAAAATTATTATGAAGAGAACTGCAGAGAAGATATCAAAAGAAAATCTAAATGATCTTGGATTCAGTTTCTCACAGTTCTTATAATCTCAGGGTAGGCAAAATAATAAAAGATAGAGCAAAGGAATTCCATTGGATTATTTAAAGAAATAGCTGAGAACACTGCACACAATTCATATTGGGCTCTTGCCACCTCTTACTTAAATCTGGAACTGGAAGAAGTGCACCTATGCAGTCAGGTATAAAGCCCATAATCCATCAGGAGTAGGACACATATTAACACATCCATGAAATGAGGGACAAATACATCACACCCTTCAATACAACAGAGCGTTCTCACCTTTCACATAATTCTTAAATAGGTCTACATGTGAATGAATAAGAATTAGTGGGAGTAATAACACTTGACACCAAGCTGGTAACTGGTTTGGAGATCTGATAGGATTAGGAAGGACACTGTATCACAAAACTGGAAATGATCAGATACACTTTGGCTGCAAACACTTTGCAAAACTGGATTGACTGCATTGAAGTTTCCTGTCTTGGAAGTAAAATAAATTTTGACTTCACACAGCTGCTCTATTTTTGTACCATCAGAACAAGTGTTTCAGAACTGCCATTGTGAATCGCAGCTCTGTGCTCTGTTTATCTGCTATATGACAAATCAGAATTGGAACGAAAGCCAAAAAGTATGCCTAAAATGACCTGAAAAACGAAATTCTGTCATAGTAGCTTCCTTCCAAGAACAGGAATTAAAAAAGGAAAATTTCTAAAAATGCAGCTGAGCAGTAAAGCAAGCCCTGTAGTGCTGAAGCCTTTCACAAATGTTCATTCCCCGTTCTGGCACAGCAGCTTCCAACACTTGACGCACACGCTCCCGAAGCCACTGGGCACCAACACTACTGTAACCACCACATCAAATCTGCTTTCTCTTCTCACAGCCTGCTGCTTGGTCATGGTCCACCACTGCTCTGGGAGCATTTCCCCATCGCCTCCCTGCTCCTGTGCAGAGCAGCAGCTGTGCCGTGCACCTTTCTGCTCCGCAGCCGCGCTGCTCCGGCGCTCCTCGCTGCCAGCATCCTCCTTCCTCCTTGGCAAAATGTCAGGGCAGCTCCCAGGGCAGCTCCCTGGGCTGGCAGTCCTGGGACAGGCCTGGCTCAGGCAGGCAGCTGGGAAGCCCCAAGTTGGAGGGGTGCAAGAGCAGAGCAAGGTGTCCAAGCATCACTTCGCGGCACGGCTGCTGATGTGAAGCGAAGTCAGGCTGGGAGGAGCATTTAAATCAGGAAAAGATTTTCCTTTTCTACACCATCATGCACAGCCCACTCCCAACTCCAGCAACCACTTGCCCAAGGAGCTTAACACAATCCAACGCTTGGCACTATCCAGACACTTGCTTTTAGTAGCAGCATGTGAAGCATTCAAGTACCAACAGTAGCAGCTTTGTGGCTTTATACTACTCGTTGCAAAGCAGAAAAAGCAGCAAGTACATTTGTGATCTTTAAGTCTTCTGGTTTCAGGCGGGGAACGAGATAAATTCATCCTCATCAAAAGTACAGAATAAATTCTAACTGCACTCCACTGAGTCATTACACACCAAGATCTGATTTGGGAAACAGAAGCATTTATAATCTTACTTACAACCTCAGTGGGTCTACTTGTGAATAAAACCTCACATGTGCTAAACCAGTGGTAGTCTTTAAAATAATTAACTTTGCAAGAAGTCAGAGCTAGTTCAAAATAGTAAAAGCTTTGCAATCAGATTCAAAGCACGGGTTTTTTAATGTGGAAAAAATAAAAATCAGAGGCAAGTCTAGCTGAAACCTTCCATCACCTGTAATACAAGTGATATGAGCTGTTAAGCATAAGTGAAGCCTGTGGGTGTACTGAGGGCAGCACATTTCTCCCTCTTAGACCTCCAGTCATATTATGAAAGGCCTGTCACATTTTTCCCTTCTCCATTTCTTCCCATTTCAGAATCCCCCCAGACATGTAAGGAGATAATATGCTTGATAGTCACTTCTCCTACCTGAAGTTATTTTTTTTCAGCTAGGACACGATGAACTGGGTGATTAGTCCAATCAAATCTGGTGCCTCGATTCTGGCAGAAGCCGATATTGAATGTTTGAACATTCCCTGGAGTTATGAAGCACACACCACACCACACTAACAGAACTAGTCAAATATGCATCACTCAACACGGAGGAAAAATTATTTCATGGCCTCCATAGCTACTGGGCCACACCTTGATAGGTCAGACCTAGTTATGGTTTTTTTTATTTTTTAATCTCTATTTATTGATCATAAAACAATGCCAGCCTTTCTCAATGCATGTATTGATCCCAGTGTGATACTTTTTGATTAGAGAGATGATGTGGCCAATCCTCTTACACTCGAGGGGCAAAAAAAGAAAGAGCTCACAGACATCCAAAAATGCAACGACGGCTGAACACTCCCCATTGGCTGCGCATTTTGGCATTCATTGGCTTTTTATTACGTAGGGGAGTTAAGCAGAAGAATAAAGATTTTTTTCTTTTTCTGTCTACACTGGGAACCTCAGGACCTAAACTCCTGAAGCAAACACAAAGTTCTGAAGGAAAGCCCCGAGGGCTCTCAGGAAATTAATCCCCACTCAGCTGACTAGTCATCCCATCAGCAGCCCAGCACCGCTCCTGTGGGATCTCATGACACAGATGAAAGAGCAACGGCAAAAAAAACCAAAAAACAACAAAAAACCCAAACAAAAAAATCAACAACTCGAAACAAACTTTAACCACACTGGTGGAGGCAGAGAGGGAAGATTCAAGGCAACACGGTTTGTCTGAAAACAATATTCAGAACACACAGGTTCTTTGCCCCGTTAATGAGCAGCACATGGATTCCCGACAGAAGGGGCTGGTTGTGCCCAGCCATCACTTTAGTTTAGCAGGAAGATGCCGAGTGATTCTCCCGGGAGCACCGGGAAGATCTACCAGAGCACCCAATCACGATGCAGAGCAGCTTAAAAAAGCAAAGAATAACCAAAAAAGCATCCTCTGTCTCTAAAACACGGTCAGTTCGACTGGCAGAGCAACTCGCTTCGGATCCAAACGCCGTGACACAGCCTACAAGAAATCCTGGGGACCAGACCCGCAGATTTCCCGAGCAGGGGCAGGACAGGGCAGCCGGGGGATGCTTCTCTCCTTTCTCCCCTCCCTGCGGGTCCGCGGAAAGTCGCTGCTGCTCCCCCGCGCCGGGCACCGGCCCCGTCTCCCGGGAAGGGACGGGGAGAAAGGGGAAGGGAGGAGGCGCCAGCGCCGAGCACCGGGACAAAGTTGCGTTGGAGCCGGGGGGGTGGGGGCCGAGCCGCTGCCACCCCGGAGAAGTTCGGCCCCCTCCTCGCCATCCCTCCCAGCGCCCCCAGCCCGCAGCCCCCGGCCCGCTCCTACCGCCTGCGGCGGGGTCCCGATCAGCATCTCCAGGTAGTAGCCGCGGCCGGAGTCTCCCTGGAGGTTCTCCACCATGGCTAAAAAGTTGAGGGTGCCGCCGGGATCCGAGGCCAAGGCCAAGCCGTCCGCAGCCCCCGGGGCATCCTGCTGCCGGCTGCCGCTCGCCGGCCGCAGCACCACCGGGGCGGGCGGGGACCCGGCGGGGGCGGCGGGGTGGGACACGCGGAGCGGGAGGGAGAACAGTGCCCTGCAGAGCCCCGCGGTGCCGGCCAGCAGCAGCAGCAGCAATCCGGGAGCCGCCAGCGGCGTCCCCATCCCGGGGCCGGGAGTCGCTTCCCAAGTGCGGCGGCTCCGGCCGGAGGCAGCCTGGCTGCCAGACTGGAGCAGCCGAGGGGGGAGGAGGAGGAGGAGGAGGAGGAGGAGGAGGAGGAAGAAGAAGGGAGCGGCTTACCCACGCCCCGGCTCCATCTCCCCCTCCCCCGAAGCGAGCTCCTCCTCGCGTTTCTCCCGCACGGCCCCCGGGCAGCCGGAGCGCTCGGAGCTCCGGGGGCCGTGCGGGGAAAGTTGCTCCGACCCAGCGCCCACGGGAGAAACTTCCCGGCTCGGCTCGGCCCTGACCTGCCAAAGGGGAGGACGGCAGGGCGGGGAGAAAAGTTTCCGAAAGGCCTAAAGGGAGAGCGGCGGAGCGGGGAGCGGCTCCGATCCCCGCGCGGTACCCGGGGCTCCGGGCTCCGGCAGCGCCGTGCGGAGCCGCTCCCATCGCCAACCGCAGGGAGCGGGGCTGTGGTGGGCAGGAGCAGGTGGAGGTGGGGATGCGGGGTCACTCGGGGATGCGGGAGTGTCCCCGTGTGCCGGTTCACACAGCGTGAGCAGCGGGCGTGTGTGTGTTTGTTTGTGCGTGTGGAAATTCAGCTGCTGCACCGGCAGGAGCGAGGCACGCAAGGCGCCTGCTTGAGAGAGCATGCGAGGCTTTAAATGTCTTCATCATGCACGGAATTAATAACGGCAGTCAAGTGCGGCCTTTTGAAAGATGGGAACACTTAGGGTGGAATTAGTCTCGACATCTCTGGAGTAATGGCAGTGCCTGATGGATCGCTGGATGGAGGGGAGAGTCCAAAAACCTTGAAATGTAACACTGGGCAAGTCTAAGCAGAGTCGCTGTGTGGTTGTTTCTGGCTCTTCCCCCAGTCGTCGGTTGTAGATAAAGTTGAAAAATATCCAGCTGAAGTCATGTGTACTCTCGGTGTCCCCTGATCAATTTGCTGTCCTAGGCAGCCACCTGGTCTCTCCCTGTGTGTAAATCTGTGCAAAACTGCGTGCACTGAGATCCCTTCTCTGCCAGAGTAAACTGAAAAGAGCTCCCCCCTTCCCTTCCTTGAGCTGGAGCAATGGTCCACAAGATTTCCAGGTGTTTCACAGGTATTAGATGAAGTTTTTTTAAGAGGTAGACAGTGTTCATTCCTGGGAAGGATAATTGGGTAAGGCTGTTAACTGTAGGCATTTGTCAGAGTTCCTTGAATAGGACAATCCTTAAAAAGAAACTGGGAGCCCACCTTCCCTTGCTGAAGGAAAAGAAGTGTTTTCACATTTTTTCACAAATGTTTTTGTTACTCTGGCTCTGTCATCTCAAATCTGGAGCCCTTGTGCTCACTTTGTAGGGCTTCCCTTGGATCAGTTCAGTGCTTCTGGTGCAGCTGGATGCTCTTCCTCCTGCGTCCATGGCAGGAGGGGGATGCAAACCCTGTCCTGGCTGGTGCAGCTCTCAGCAAGAAGGAAAATGCTGCAGGGGAAGCCTGCAAGGACCGTGGCCTGGCTGGGGGCTGGAGGAGAAGTTATAAATGAAACTTCCTCTCAGGAGGTGGTTGTGCTTGTGGGGAACCACACACCTTGGTAAGAGGTGAAATCGTGCATAAGTTCCCCTGCTGCACAAAGCTTTCTATTTGCCTGACAAGTAGGAAGGTGAAATATTGCAGCCCTGCTCTGTCTGGTCTCACCTGCTCCAGACAGAGGGAAAATGCTGCTGGGGGCTGCTGGCAGCTGAGCACCTGAGGGAGGGGCAGCCAGGCTCACACAAAGAGGTTATCTCCGGGGTGCTGCTGTAATGGCTTTTCCTAACGTGGCTGGGATAGTGACAGGCTGCATTGTAGGGCCTGTCTAGTCACAGCTGAAGCCAAAGGGGAATTAAAATGCTCCGGGGCTCTTCATGGGTGAGCTGAAAAGTGGAGAAATGCCCCCGCCCCTTTGGAAAAGGGAACGGGAAAAGTAATCAGGAGTATAATTGAACACCCCCTCGGAGTGGTAGGGATGTATTTAGAACAGTCAGCAGCTATGTGCATTTTGTTTTAATTCTTTTACAGTACAGTAAGTCTTCCCCCTTGCTGCTGTTGCTAAGATACATTACCACACTCCTGGCTAAAGCAATTCCAGCCAAAGGAGTGCATACTTTTCAGAGCATAGAAGATATAGCATAGCCTTTAAGTGCTGAAGAAAAAACTTGTCCTCTTTTTTTTTCATGCTGTTTGGGAAAAGTTCTTCCCGTCCTGTTTTCCACAGCCCTGGATCAGTCTCACAGTAAATGCACATCAGGCAGCTGCTGTGTATGAGATGCTGTGTGTGAAACCTTCCTGCCCTCCCATGGCATCATCCCAGCAGGGCTGGTGTGCAGAATGGGGCTTCTGCCTTGCCTCCCCTGCTCCTTTATTTATTTCTCTGAGAAGGGTTAGGCTGTGCCACGCACAGGTGAGAAGTTCCAGTGCATTTCTGAATGCTGGCAGGAATGGGCCTTAAAAGTGCAATGTGAACAGCTGCTTGGGAAAGGAGATGTAAAAAAAGTCCTCCCAGGGAGCCAAATGTGACTTCATCCAAGATGTTCCTCAGAGGGGAAGTCATCTGTATGCAATGAGTGCCACAGTCAACATGCACATTTGGGTTTTTTATGTGTCACATACAGAAAATAAATTAAATGCCAGAAATAGACTCAATTTTAAGTGTCTGTACACTTTGTATTCTACAATATTTGGTGAATCTTGTTTTTCTCTATTTTTGTGATTCCAAATATGTATTCTTCAAGTAAATAATAATAATAAAAGTAATTTTAAGTATCTGTTTCTGTGAATAACTCTTTTTTTTTCCTTAAAGTCAGCTGTCTGAATATAATTTTTCAGGTAAATCTTGACTTTAACCCAACTCTGTGTTAATTCAATTTGATGGCACCATGGTGCTTTAAAGCCACTTGACAGTGAATGAAAATTTATGTCTATAACACAACCTTCCACCAGTATTTACAGAATACAGAGCATCATAGAAATGCTCTTGACAGTGAATTAACATTTGTGTCTCTAACACAACCTTCCACCAGTATTTACAGAATACAGAGCGTCATAGAAATGCAGCAGCTCTGTGCTGTGGACAAGGTGTGTGAACTCAGTCAGAGGGGAGAGTTGCTCTGTGGAGATGTTAAATCAGGCCTGCTGAGAAAAGCAGCAGGAACAGAGAAAGCATCTGAAGATGCAGAGGAAGTGCTGGAGCTGATCTGAGCAGAAGGAACTGTGTGTGGCTAAAAAGAGATCTCTCCCTCCCCAGGAGGAAGCTATTAGGGGACTGCTCAGATCGAAGTGTTTCTCTGCCCAGCTTCTGAAGGAGTCAGGCTGACCTGTGCCAGTGTTACACAATGGTAAGGGCAGATGGCCACAAAGACTTCTGCCCTAAAACTGCTGTGTCTGCTTTCTGTGTTCTTGCTCTTAGCATAATCAATACTTTGGTTTTAAGAAGAGTGATTGTTCCTTACTCTAATTCCACAATGCTCCTGAAGGAAACCCAGCTGCACCTGCAAAGGGTTAATTCACAGAATTCAGTAGCCCAAGGAGAGGAGGGGTTTTGTTCTTCCTGGACGTGACCGGGAAAAGGTCTTCTCTGTCTGTGGCTGTCTTGCAATCAGCTTTTTCATATTTTAGGCGTATTCCAGTGAAGTATTGCTTTGTACAAGATGAGCGTAAACAATCAAGGGGCAGCAGAGGCCACAAGGTCTGGCTCTGCTTTGTGTCTGCCAAGGCTTGGCTCTGTCTGTCCTCAAAGGCCATGAATAAAAGAGCTGACCCATGGGATGAGAAATGTGCCACTCAGGAGAGCTGCTCCAGTGGCATTCCTGGGGCTCTGAAATGTCTCCTGCTCCAAAAGGGGGAACATGGACACTTCTGGGACTTTTTAAAGGGTGGAGCGTCTGCCCTGTGTGCAGAGTTCATGCAAAATGAATCTTGTGGCTGAAGATTCTGTGCTTGGGGATGTAGGTGCAAATCCTTATCACCATCCAGCTCTTTAGTTTGGGTAGAGGATCTGTGGGTGGGGGTGCCTTCTTTGGTCACTGTGCAGTGAGTTTTCTGAATGATGGTATCTTCCTTTGGCTGCAGTTGAGCACGTGAGGTGTTGTAGAGCCAAGATGGTCAGAGGGATGGAGCTGCACTCCTGTGAGGAAAGGCTGAGGGAATTGGGATTGCTCAGCCTGGAGAAGAGAAGCTTCAGGGTGACCTAATTGTGGCCTTCCAAGAAAGATGGGGAGAGACATTTTACAAGGGCATGCAGTGACAGGACGAAGGGGAGTGGCCTCAAAGTGACAGAGAGCAGGTTTAAATTGGATGTCAGGAAGAAATACTTCCCTGTGAGGGTAGTGAGGCACTGGAAAAGGCTGCCTGGAGGAGCTGTGGCTGTCCCTGGATCCCTGGAAGTGTTCAAGGCCAGTTGGACCCTGGGGCTTGGAGCACCTGGGACAGTAGAAGGTGTCCCTGCCATGGCAGTGGGGGTGGAACTGGATGAGCTTTAAATTTCCATCCAATCCAAACCATTCCATGATTTTATGATCCCTTTTTCTCTAACAAAGTGGCATGTTGTTGAGTTTGCAGGGGTCCCTAGGACAAGGTGAGAGATGAGTGAATCTGACTCCATGTTCTCAGAAGGCTGATTTATTGTTATATTATATTATATTATATTACGTTACGTTACGTTACGTTATATTATATTATATTATGCTGTACTAAAACTATGCTAAAGAAAGAGAAAGGATACAGACAGAAGGCTTAACAAGAATGAATAATAAAAACTCGTGACTGACTCCTCAGAGTCCGACACAGCTGATGGTGATTGGTCATTAAATAAAAACAATTCACAGGAAACCAATCAAACATGCACCTGTTGGTAAACAATGTCCAGGCCACATTCCAAAGCAGCAAACACAGGAGCAGCAATTAGATAATTGTTGTTTTCATTCTTTTCTGAGGCTTCTCAGCTTCCCAGGAGAAGAAATCCTGGTGAAGGGATTTTTCAGAAAATGTGACAGTGACAGTGTGTGAGCAATCAAAGGGCAGAGATGCAAAATGCTCCTTGTTTTGTGCTTGTCCCAGTGCTAGGGCAGAGGGGCTGTGCAGAAGCCATGGTCTGTGGAAAGGAGGAAGAACCAAGGAAGGGGAGGCACAAACAGCTGCAGATCCATGTAAAGCCTGCTCAGACCACATCATCTCAAAGGGCAGCAGAGAGCTCAGGTGAAGGGAAGGCTCGTGAACACCCTGGTGCTACAGCACCATTGATATATTCAGTATTATGTTTACTTTGGATGTTTATCACCTTCTTTTGGGTATTTCTGGTCTGGTGTAACTCATTGCTGCCTGGGGAGCTCCTGCCCCACATCTGAGGCAACGTGCAGAGCTTGTGATAAGTTGATAAATGCATTGACCACTCTCACAAAAAAGTATTATTTCTCCTCAGAAAGTTCTGCAGGCTTCCTCAACTCTATTCTGCAGCTGGCACCAAGGAAGAAACAATTTGTGGGTTAGACCTTCAAATGATCCAATATCGACCTTCTGATTCCAGACCTTCCTATGCCACAAACAGCAATGGTTATAAATTCATAAACTATGAAAAATTAAACATGCTGTGAACTATAACAGTGCTTTAAAAACAACACAGGGAGAGCTGGCACTGCTGAGATTAGCCAGATATAAATGTGGGGCTGCAACCCACTTGCCCAGAAGTGGTGGACTATTCATTTATTAATAGTAAGAATTGTAAGAATTGTCAGAATAGTTTGTTACTGGGAAGTCACTCAGCTTGGTTAAGACTTTTCAGAAGTGCTTGGACTCCACAGTATTTACTTGGGAGTGGAGAACTTGGGATAGAGAGCCCACAAGGAATTCTAGGCAATAGCTGGTCAACTGGAAAATTCAAGAAATAAAGGAGCTCACACATGGCAAAATTGGTTCCTGCAGCCTGTCTTTATAATCTGCTGTTTTCTGCCGTCCACATTTCTTTATGATGCTGATGCTGACCCTCTGCAAAATGGTAAATTTTGTCATAATCTATGAAAATCTGCAATTTCCTTAACTTGGAGTCCTCAACTCAGTGACTGCCAGCTGGGCATATAAATTCCTTCCTTTCCTCTCTTCCTGGGCCAGTACATTTCTGGATTCTGGTTTAGTTATGCTGCTGCAGTAAATTCAATCTGAAGTGCTGAAAACTGAGCACAAACCAGGTGCCTGAGTGATTCTGGGATGAAGGAGAATTAAGAGGGACAACCTAAATACGTGCAATTAGTGGGATTAATTGAACATTTTTTTTACACCCTGGGGTTTTTTTGATAAAAGATTATTTGCAACCTGACAATGTGTTCTTGATTTTTCATTTTTGGCTTTTTGGTCTTGAAATTATACTTTGTTTATGAAATTTTGGGGTTTTGTTTTGTTTTGGGTATTTTGGGGGGTTTTTTTGTTTGGTTGGTTTTGGTTTTTTGGGGGTTTGGTTTTGTTGTTGGTTTTTTTGTTTGGTTGGTTTTGGTTTTTTTTGTTGTTGTTCTTGTCAGGTTTTTTTTTTGTTTGTTTGTTTTTGTTGGAGTTTTGGTTTTTTCTTAATCCAAAATAGTAATAGAAAAACACTGGAAAAAATTGTTACACTCTTCCCAGTGACCTTGATCAACATAACTTATTCTGTATCCCATTTCTTTTGAATTAGAAAAAACAAACCCAACAAAACCCATTACAATAAACCCCAAAAACTGAGCTCTGTTTTTCCAAAATTCTTAGAAAGGTTGAAGTTTCTCAGTTCATGCATGTGAAGACAAACATGTGCATGACAAATGAAAATGTCACCAGCAAAGCAGTCCACAGGCACGGAAACATTCTTGGCTTCTAAGCCATGGGGAAAACCTGATGTACCAAAGAGAGGTTTGCATCCATCAGCTTTGCAAAATGAGGTCTTGTTGTCATCCTCCTGGGCCTCTGGAGATCTCTGAGATGCCAGGGAAAGGTGGAATGGAATTGTGTTTTACAGAGTGAACGTCTAGTTCAGGATGTGCCAGGGTATGTTTAGACTTTTGAGTGTTTGTGTTAATGATAAACCCAAAATGCTACTTAAAACTCTCACATACTAAAAAAAAAAAGTGATAATGAACTGCTTTCAGCTGTGAATGCTGGACTTTCTGCAGGATAGACCTGAAAAATGGTTTAGGTGCTTTAAGGTTAAGTAAGTCAATGAGGAAAAGGGGTGTTATCCTGCATTTACCTGGTAATGACAGTAATGAAATGGTCCAGGAAAAAAAAAAATGTCCTAAGGCAACACACTCTGATCCCTTTCTAAAAAAATGAGTAAAAAATTGTCAACTTGGAAAGTTGATTAAGTTATTAATGTGCAAAATGCTACATGACTTTGCACTTCAATTGTTCTGTCTTTCCAGCAGTTCATTATTCCCCATCAGACACAGAGGTCTTCTCATAATTTATGTCTCCTGCCATTTGTTTCCAGAACCCAACAATGAGCGTAATTATGCTTGCCTCTTGGAATTCTTTGTTTTCAGGAAACAATACATCAGGGAGGCTGGTTCAGAGCTGCAGCCTCTGCCAGGCAGCCAGCCAAAAAGAGGCAGAAAGCTGAAAATAAAGCCTGAAAAACTTCAGGTGATTCTTCCCTCGTTTGTAATGGTAGGGCCCACTGAAGTAAACCAGATTGATCTGCAAGATCTGGTAATTTTACTTCAATTTGTCTTTCCTTCTTAAATAGTTTGCACTATTTCTTATGTTGGGCATCAGAAATATAGTTTTTTGAGTTGTTTGCATGATTTCTGATTGATAATGCAGACAACATCAAATTAGAGAAGCTTGTAACTGCTGAACTCAGAGGCTGAAGGCTTTTGGGCTGAGGGTCTGACAGAGGCTCATCCTATTTTCTGCAAGTTTGTTCCTGGCTGTTCTGAGGAATGCACTGGAGAAAAGCATATTGTGCTGTAGCAAAAAAAACCAAAAACCAAACCAAACCAAACGAAACCAAAACAAAACAAAACAACAAAAAAAACCAAAACCAAACCAAACCAAACCAAACCACCAAAAAAACAAAACCCAAAAACCCCCCCAAAAAACCCCAAAAAAACCCCCAAAAAAACAACCAAAAAAACCAAACCTCAAAGGAAATTAGCCTATGAGGTCTATATATAATAAAACCAAATGTGAGCATGGTTTTTTTCCTACAAAAAAAATCAGTTTCCATGTGCTCAGTGCAGCCCATCTGGCAGCTCCTTTCCTCCCAGGGCCCCTTTTGCACCACATTCCATCTCTTGGCTGCTCTGCACCCTCAGGCTGGAGGAAGCTCCTTGGTCCTGCTGTGGGGCTGCATCAGAATTTCCTTGGAGCTGCTGCTCCTGGGCCCTGCAGCGCTGGGCAGAAATCACAGAAGTGACAAGAGACTCCTGGGGGAGTGCAGGGAGGGAGGCAGCTCCCAGCTGAAGTGGCCTGGAGAGCTCAGGGGGGCACAGGAGAGACGTGACAGCACAAAGAGAAGGGACCTGCACACTGACGTGACTTGGAGGAGAAAAAGGGCCCTGCTGGGGTGCCAGGAACAGGCACAGGAGCTCTGAGCACTTCTCACCAAATGAGGATGTGAGTGCAGGAATCCAACGCGCCTCGGATGAAGTGGTTTGGTAACTAATTAAGATTTTCCATACAGGAATCTGCTCTGCCTTATTTTGAGAGCAACGAGACCTTCTGGATTCTCAAAGGTCTTTTCCTTCTTAGTCTCTACTGGGTGAGTTTATTGACTGCATTTTAACAGTTTCTGAAGTACCACAAAAAAAAACCTTCAGGGTTTCACCTTTTACTCTGGTCCCCATGACAAAGGTTTGGGTGGTGCTGCTTTTGAATATGATTTTCAGGATTTAGTACTGGAAATCCTATTAGTCTCTTCAGGAAATGAAAAAAAAAAAAGAAATAGAGGCTGACTCAGTGTTGGAGGTAATCTCCTTTATTACACTTGTATGAGAGAATACACTTTGCAAAGAGGAAAAGCACTCAGGAATTTCTGCTTCATCTTTCCAGGGTCTCTTGTAGGCTGAATATAATGTTTGTGTGAAAGGACCGAATAATTTTTTGGTTACCTCATATAGGCTGAATATAATGTTTGTGTGAAAGGACTGAATAATTTTTTGGTTACCTCATATTAGCAATACCCTTATCCATCTCCTGCACTCTATTACCACTTGGGCAAATCTTACCCCTTTTTAAAGAGAGGCTATAACACATAGTTTGGGTTCACTCCACCTCGTATAAGCAGGCTCAGCTTTAAATAGTTCATAATAAGCATTTGGATTTGAAGGGGAATTGGCAGGAATGCCTTCTGCTAGGTGACCTTTGCAAATATGTCTGCTGCTGCTACATGTAGTACCTAAGGAGATGGTGTTTACTGCACTGGTTCTCTCCTGGGAGCTGGGAAAGAGGACAAAGCAGCTCTTTGAGGCTTGGCAGAAGATAATCAGAAATGTCACTCCCCACTCCATTCCTGCCAAATGCAATTAGGACTTTCGCCGGGGAGAAAATCATTTAGGGGTTGCACTTAAATCTTAGAAGGCACATGTGAAATGCTTCATTTCCAGCAGCTGATGCTGTAAACAGAATGTAGATACAAGTAATGGAGTAGAATTTGTTGTTTTTTTTTTTTTTTTCTCGCAATGAATGCAAGGTATAAAGTGTTTATTGACTTAAAAAGAGAAACTGAACAAACAGAATAAAGAAGAAAGCATTCACGGCTGCTTTGAAGGAAAGAATGTTTTTATTTCATACTTTGAAGAAATTGTTCAAGTAGTTCAGCTGTGTAAAAATGTGACCCCCTCTAATGCTGCCAAGGGCAGTGAGATCAGGGATAATCTGCTGAGGAAATGCAGCTCACGCAAGCCAAAGGCAGAGTTTTAAACTTACAGCACCAATTTTTTTTTTTTTCCAAGAGGGAAGCATGGGCAGAAGGGTTTTTTTGCTTCCTGAAGAATCCCATTACCTGTTTTGATGAATGTTCTCTCTTTGCTGTAGATGCATGTGGATGTGAGGCACACTCTGACACATCTTCTCCCTCCATACCCCCTTTGTCTTCCCAGTTAAAAGCTCCACAGAAGAGTAAAGGGGCTTTAGGAAAACTGTATAAAAGTTACCTTTCATCTTGCATTATTCTTCTAAAAGAATTGCAGGATAAGTGCCAGAAAAAGGAGACCAAGCTGGTACTTTGCAGAACCTTTATGCTAAGCAGGGACACCTTCCACTATTCCAGGTTGCTCCAAGACCCATCCAACCTGTCCTTGGACACTTCCAGGGATGGGGCAGCCACAACTTTCATGTGCCAGGGCCTCACCACCCTCACAGGGAGGAATTTCTTCCCAATACCCAATATAAATGTGCTGTATTTTAGTTCAAAGCTATTTTTGTGGCCATAGAAAGATGAATGTTCTCATCATTGCTGTGGTGAGAGGTGATGTGCACATGTCAGGCTCATCACAGTTCTGGGGATGCGCAAATTACTCTTCATGTTTGTGTGGTGCTGCAGTGCCCTTGGACACTGCTGCCTGCACCCTCTGATTCCCAGTTTGTCCTGGAAAATTTTGGCAATGCTTCTTCTCCAGAGAAGAATGGATGTAGAACTTTTCCTCCTTACCTGTCCCTTTGGTGTCAGTGCTGTGTCCTAGGTTGGAAATGGGGATGTGTGTGTTCCATTCCCATCTGTCAGAGCTGGGGCAGCTCTCTGCTGTCCATGGGGCAGTTTACTCTTTCTCTCTCCCACAGCCAACCCTCCCTCCAGGAGATCTCTGCTGTCCATGGCCACTGAGTGTCCCTGCAGGGCTGATCCAATTCCAGCATCCCATGGGGAGATGCTGCGCCCAGGGGAGGAGCCAAGCATTCCTACCTGGATCCAATCTGAGCCTGGCGCAGCACAGCAGCCTTTGCCCACTGCATTGCCAGAGGAGCAGCTTTCTGCTGCCCTGCATTGCCAGAGGGAGCCCAGGCCCATCTGCAGCAGCCCTGGAGCTGCAGAGGAAAACTCCCCCCTTGTGCAGGATCCCTGCTGCAGCAGCAGCACAGCTGGCACTGCAGGAGGGCTGAGCCCCCATGGGATGGGGCTGTGCCACCCCCTGACACACAGGGGGCAGGGCATGGTCTGACTCTGGCAGTGCTGTTTTGTATTAGTGCAGTTTTAATTTATTTTTATTTTCTTCCCTAATAACTGTTATTCCTATTCCCATATCTTTGCCTGAGAGCCCCTTAATTTCAAAATCATAATAATTCATAGGTAGGGAGTTTACATTCTCCATTTCAGGGTAAGCTCCTGCCTTCCTTAAACAGACACCTGTCTTTTCAAACCAAGACATTCTGCCAGGTCTGTGTGGTGCTGTGTGTACTGAAAGAGTGTCTGAAAGATGAGTTCTGTGACATAGGTGGTCCTGAAGTCTTTGCATTGACACAAAAGAGATGAAATATCCTAGAGCAGGTCTTTATAATTAGAGAGAGTTACCACCTCCAACACTCTGCTTCTCCTAAAATGTCGCTGACTTCTTGTTCCTGGAATATTATAATATCTCTCTTTGCTATTCCTGTTGTGAGAAAACTCCAGTGCAATTGCTCAGTAGTCCCTCGCAGTTCCAAATATAAAGTCCTATTTAAAACAGGCTGCTCCAGGGGGCCTGAACCCCCAAATAGTTTTTGGTGCAGTGAAGAGGCACCTTCTGGCCATGCCCTGGATTGGGTTTTCAGGGTTGCTGAGCGGATGGGCTGTGAACCTGACCTTCAGGGTGGTGTTTCCTAGGACAGTGTGGGTGGAAATGTTAAGGGCACTGGTGAGGCCACACGTCCAGGGCTGGGTCCAGTTCTGCTCCTGCAGGAGAGCCCTGGAGGGGCTGGAGCGTGTCCAGGGCAGGGAACGGAGCTGGGAAGGGGCTGGAGCCCCAGGAGGGGCTGAGGGGGCTGGGAAGGGGCTGAGGCTGGAGCAAAGGAGGCTCAGGGGCCCTTGTGGCTCTGCACAAGTCCCTGCCAGGAGGGCACAGCTGGGGGGGTCGGGCTCTGCTCCCAGGGCACAGGGACAGGAGCAGAGGGAACGGCCTCAGGCTGGGCCAGGGCAGGCTCAGCTGGGACAGCAGCAGCAATTTGCCCATGGAAAGGGAGCTCAGGCCTTGGCAGGGGCTGCCCAGGGAGCTTTGCAGTGCCCATCCCTGCAGGTGTCCCCTGGAGGTGGCACTGAGTGCTCTGGGCTGGGGACAAGGTGGGGATCCGTCAAACCTGGACTTGATAATCCTGGAGGTTTCTTCAGCCTTAATGATTCTTTGAATTCTCTTTCTCCAAGCATTTCCTTGTAAGTTTAAAATGGTTCCCTACCATAAGATCTGGCTCCCACATTTGCCTTAAAGCAATGACATCTGAAGCATCTTCCTGTCCTGTGGACAGATGCTGCTGCAGCCTTTACATCTTCTTCTCATCCTTGCCCTGTAATTTGTTGTGGCTGTGGTCACTGAGCATTTCCATTCTCTTGTTTTCAGGGTCTTCTCTGGTGCTGCTTATGCTGCAGCTGAAGTCTGTAAGGTCAAAATATTCATTTTCTAGGGTGAGCAGCGCTGCTGTAGCTGCTGTAACACAGAAAAATGGTGGTGTTAAGCTTCTCTGCGCGTCAGACTTTGTTCCTTCACCCTCCTCTGTTTCTGCTTTTCCCCTTCTGGGAAGAGAACCCCAGACACAAGTCAGTGGAATTTACCGAGTTAGGAGTGCACCGAGCTAGAAAGAAATGCTGCAGGAAAGAAGTGTTCCCTTAATGATAATCCCCAAGCATCAAGGGATGAGCTGCTTTGCAGCACTTTGCCCTTCAGTGCTCTTGCTCTGTGTCCTCCTTGCTACCAGCCATCCTTGCTTTGCCCAGGAATCACATCCCCAGTGCCATGTTTGACCCAATAATTTGTTCCTTCTTCTTTTTCATGGTGCTTCACCTCATTCCCAGCCTGACTGCTCAAGTTCTTTGCGGTTTTGAGGTGCTGCTTTTAGCACTGTGCCCAGGGTATTGTTTTGGCCTCTGTGTTATCTCTATATTTACACTATCAGCAGCACTTTTGCTCCTGGCCAGTGATATTGGTATGCTCATAGCACCCAGGTATGTTCCTTCTTTCTTGTCTGCACACGTACTCATCAATAATTCTGTTTCTGCCTCCCTTATCTCCCTCTTGGAGAGATACAACTGCTTTAAAGATAACAAAACCCAGAAATTCTATTCTTCCCCTCTGATTCTCACCATTTATCTTTCCCCCACCCCACTAGCAATGCTTGTGTCATTTTGGTTGTTATTGCCAAGAAAATACCTTTTTAAAAAACAGTGGTGTGCAGCTTTGGACCTGTCTCACCCACACTATCAAAATATGGCATGTGTATTTTTAGGCACAGTTCACCACAATTCTTAATTTTGGTTAAGTGGATAAGCCCTTCCATGTGTCTTTGTTTTGTGCCTCTATATCAGCCACATTATCTATGATTATTTCTTCATTTCCCTACCCTGCACTCTCCTAAAGCTGATACAAACTAGACTGATTTTTTTCACTTTTTCTGAAGAGTACCTTTTGTAGTCTGATATTCTCACCTTATGCTTAGTATGGCTGTTCTGTTTATTTTTCCCATCTCTTTCCTCACTTACCCATTCACTTTTTTTTTTTTTTTATTTTAGCATACTTTTCTCATTCCTTGCTCTTTCTACATCAAGTTTTTCTCATTTTGTACTTTAGATTTTCTTTATTAACTCCCTTTACTTATTGTTTATTTCTGAAGTTTAAACCCCTTCTTAAAAGGACTTTCTATGTTTTTCTTCTTAATCCCAAGCATATTGTCTCTTATAGATCAGCATGACTTGTTTTCTTTACTGGGCTATATTGCCCTGGAAGATATTGAACTTGCTTGATGTTTTTATGTTTTTGTTGTTATTTGTTTCTTTATATAATCCTCCTCCAAATGTCATACTAGAAACCTTTACAAAGGGTACGGACCTTTTATTTCCACTTCATCATTATTCTGTTTTTGCTCAAAACTAGCATAGTTTTAAGACTATATTTGCCAGAAAGACAAACATATAAGAAGGCTTCTTTTCAAAGGAATCAAAGATATAAGAACTCACAAACAACTTCTTCAGAGCCTGAAAAAATTACTGCATTGGGCAATCCAACTACGGAAGGGAAAGGAAAACTTTGGAGAGGGTTCAAGGCCCAGCTAAATGTAACATCTTGGGCTGCAGACAGTTTCTTGGCCTTTTTTTATCCGATGTGTTTTCATCCCAAATGCCAAACACAGTTGGTCACAGATTCCTGAAGCGCTGAATGAGACACGAGGAGAAAGAAAAAGCCTACAAAACTGTGCTGGATGGGTGGCTGTAAGCCTGGAGGCACATCCAACTTTGAAAGCCAGAGAAAAATACTTCTGGTTTGGTGATTCAATGTGTTGCTTAGGGAGCTGATTCCATCTCAAGTCTCTCTGTATTTGAGACAATGCTCAGCTCCTGAAGATGGATACTTTTGGTGCAATTCTCCTCTTTCACTGGAAAAAAACCCATTATCTGTCCTTTACATCTCTAGGGGAAAGAACACTTGATGTGTCTGTGTCTGAAAGATTCATAAAGCAGAACGTGTATGAAGTCTTCTAAGAGTAAAAAAAAATAAAAAGAAATCATACTGTGGTTTTTAAATCCATCTTCCTGATTTGTGGGACAGGTGATTTGTCATTTGCCATCACAATCAGAATACAAATACCTCTCACTCCTACCAGAGGTGGGGAGATGTGGAAAGATCGATTCCTTCAGTAGGCCTTTGTAAGAGGAGGGACAGTGGGGAAAAGGAGTATTTCCATGAGAAAAACATGGAAGCTCCATTTGTATGACACAATACTGGGAAAACTCCATAATGCACAAACTGAGGAAACTGGGAGACAATTATGAGAAACTGTTCCATGAGGGGCCATGCCTGGCAGGATTAAGTCTCTTAAAATTCTCTTAGCTGTACCTAAGCCTGGAGTGGGCTTGCACCTCTGTTTCAGAGGTGTGAGGATGGAGATGAGTAAAAAACTCAGTATCTTCAGGGACCTGGAAGGATGGTGCTGTTCCCTGTGCAGTTCAGGGATGCACAGCTGCAGGGATTTAGACCAGGCACTGGATTTCATGTCTGGCTTGTAGAAACCAGCACAGGAAAAGGTGGGAGAAGGTGCTCCTGAGAAAGGGAGAGGTTATGCTTTGGGGAAAGTGTTGGCAAGGATGAAAGTTTACCAAGAAAGTCTCGCAGATATGGATGCTTAGCAGAAAGATTTTTCAATGTAGAGTCTGATGAAGGAATAGAGATGGAAGCAAGTTTTGATATAGAGGAAAAGAATTGCTGAGCCAGTCTTACTGGATAACCAAGGAGGCAAAGGGGGTGTAAGTTAGAAGGGGTTTTATGGCTTAGAACAAAGGATAAACCCACCTCAAACAAGAAGATGTTTTTACCAAAAGAAAGACGGCACAGGCAAACAAGTCAGCAAAGCTGCAAGTAGAAAAAAGTCTCAGAATTTTCCACTGCAAGAAAACTGAAAAACAACTCCCAGCTTAAACTGTAATGTACTGACTTCTAGTGATTGGAGAACAGTAACATGAATATGGTAATTACAGTAGTTATGATAGGCTATAGATAAAAGTTAAGGTATAGATTGGTTCTACTGTATTAAGATGCTCAGCAAAGAAAAGTACAGAATGCATTGTAACCAAAACCAAAGGGTCTCCAGGGCTGCCTGCAGCTGGAGCTGACAGCTGTAGGCACAGCTCTGTCACCCACCACCCTGGACTGCTGTAACTCTTGGATGGAATAAACTGCATTTTGGAGAGCTGCCTGGAGTCCTGCATCCCTCATTATGGCTCTTACAGGGAAGGGAAGATTGAGGATCTTCATTGTCCAGAGCTGGCTTTTTATGGAGGAGGACAGAAGGTTTGTTGTGATCCTCCCTGTCCTGGAAGGTGGGAGCAGCCTGTGGCCACTTTCAGTGTTATCAAACAGTGGATCTGGCTCAGGGGCTCTGGTGGTGAATTTGCTGCTGCCTCCTTGGCACCCCAGGGCTGTGCTGAGCTGCAGGAACAGCTCTTAGGGGAATTCTCTGGAATGCCAGACTGCACAACACAGATTTTGGGCCTCAGCCAGGATGTGTAGGTGCTGCTGTGCTGAACAAGGCAGATTTGTTGGTCTGGGGAACATCTGCTCAGTGATCTCCTGGAAAAGTAAAGGCAGATCTGCAAATTCAAGATGGATGCAGATTAATGGAACTGGTCTGAATCAATCAGGTCCTCATGATGGACTCAACATGTGGATCTTTCTCTGTTGCCTGCACTGCAGGGTGTTGCATTGTCCAAAAATAGCTTTGGAAGGAATTGTTCTCCAGAAGAAAACCCTCTCAAGTGTATTTTCTTCCATGCCATGAAAAATCATTCATTCAAACTCACACCTGGGCTTTATTTGATCAATAAATTATAGAAATTGGCAGTAGTCTATAAGGGCTGATTTGAGCTTAGGGGTGGGAAGAAGAGATTTTCCTGGGCTTCCCACCTAGCTGCAGCAGCATGGGAATATTTGTGTGGATGTGGGAACCCAGGACATCCCTCTGGCTGTCCTGAGCAGCCAAGACCCCTGCCAGGGGGCTCAGAGACCCTGGCACAGAGCACAAGGTGCCTGTGGGTTTGATTATGACCCATGGAGCAAATTACCAACCTTATATGAAGATCTGCAAGCCACAAGAGTTTAGGTAGAATGATAGTAAATTTATCACGGGGTGGAAAAGTAGATTTTGGGGTTTTTAGAATGGGGGTTCAGGAGGCAAGATGGAGGGATCTGGGCATGTCCAGCCTTTCTCCTTCTTCTTCTTCTTGGCCTCCATCTTCTGCTGTGATGTTGGCACTTTTGGATTGGTTTAGAGTAGAAGCTCACTGTCTAACATAGGTGATAGGTATTGGGAAGTAATTGTAAACATTGTACACGTAGTTTTTAGTATAAAGACATAACACTGCCCGGGGCAGGCAGAGTGCCTGGAACTGTCCTGCTGGATGGACCTCAGCTGGACAGGAGAAATTTTTTAATAGATAAGATACAATAAACAACCTTGAGAATGAGAACTGAAGAATTCCAACTCATTCTTCAAGCGCTCAGGCTGGGAAAGAGACTTTTAACAATCCCAGGGCTGCAGCGACCAGAAAGACCCCGAGATGCTGACGTGTCTCACTCCTCTCTAGGCAGAAGTCACAGTGTGGCACTGTGATGGCAGCAGTGGATTCTTATTTTCCTCTTTGTTTTCTCACACAGACACATTCCAAAGCCATGGAATCCTTATGTGGATTTTAGGTCCCAACTAAGATCTTGAAGACCTTGTTACCTTATTAACTTGTAGACTGCTGAGGGTTTTTTTTTGTTTGTTTTCTCTTTTCCTCTCCCCTGGCATTTTCTCCCCTGAAGTATACCTGAGTGATTGTCTCTGCATACACAGAGACACAATAATTTCAATATCATAGAATCATGGAAAGATCTGGTTGGAAGAGACTTCTGGAGGGTGCAGAGATCAGATTTCTACTTGCAGTGAACCCAAAGCCCAGCTCCTCTCAGCTCCTCTGTTTGGGCACCCTGAGCTGTCTGGTAGCCCTCTGCCTGTCCCTCTTCTGCCACATCCCTGCTGAACTGGCTTCCCACAGGTTCCCCAGCCTGTTCCAGGTGTGATGTGACCCATTCTGACCAGAGGGGAAGAGTCAATTCCTTGGATATGTTGTCCTGGCCCTCCAGATGTGGCCTGGTGAGGAGTTTGCTGAGTTACAGTGCTGGCCCTTGTGACAGTGCTCACAGGGGTCTCAGGTTGAGGGAAGAGACGAGGATCTGACTCCATGTTTCAGACGGCTGATTTATTATTTTATGATATATATTATATTGAAACTATGCTAAAAGAATAGAAGAAAGGATTTCATCAGAAGGCTTAGCTAAGAATAGAATAATAAGAAATGATAACAAAGTTTGTGGCTCGGACTCTGTCTGAGCCAGCTGGGCTTGGATTGGCCATTAATTACAAACAACCAACATGAGACCAATCACAGATGCACCTGTTGCATTCCACAGCAGCAGATAATCATTGTTTACATTTTGTTCCTGAGGCCTCTCAGCTTCTCAGGAGGAAAAATCCTAAGGAAAGGATTTTTCATAGAAGATGTCTGCGACAGGCCCTTATTCAGCCCTCCTGCCACAGGGGACCCTGAAAATACCACAAAGCTTCCTCTCCAGAGGAGGAATGGATGGAGAACTTTCCCTCCTTACCTGTCCCTTTGGTGTCAGTGCTGTGTCTTAGGTTGGAAATGGGGGTGTGTATTTTATCACCATCTGTTAGAGGTGGGGCAGTTCTCTTCTGTTCATTGGGCAGGTTTTTCTTCATCATGCCCACCCATCGTGCCCACCATCCCCTCAAATCCTTCTGAGCCATTTCCAGCTGTTCCCCAGTGTGTCCTGATGTCCTGTCTCTCCTCTCCAAAACTCTGGGCTTCTTTCTCCTTGTTGCATTCCAGGAGGGTTTTTGTTGGCCCAATCCTCCTGTTCTGCAGGACTCCCCTGGATTCAAGCTCTGACATTCAGAATTGCTCCCCTTTTCCTGGTACTCAGGTCATTTTCCCTGATTGTCCTGGATTTGCATAGATGGCAGACAGGGGTCTTGCTATCCCATCAGCCAGCACTTCCAGCACTCCTGCAGGTCTGACTGAGCTTTTCTGTACAATTTGCAACCAGTTGCTCTCCCACTGTTTGCTGTCATCCTTCCCAGACTCCATCTCCATGGTAAAACACAAAGGAATTGAACAAGAGTTTAAATTTGAATAGTAAGGGGGGGAAAAATGAGCATTGAGCACACTGCCACTTTCTGCATTGCCCATCTGCGTGCCTTTTGCTGAGGTGCACGCTGAGGTTCCTGCTGTCTGTGCAGGCACTGTTGGGATGTGCTCAGAGGGTTTTTAGTGCAAGCTGCCCGTGGTGATTGGGAAAATAATACCTTTGCATTGCAGCAAATTGGCCCTGTTTGTAGTACTCAAAACTGCCTTAGCTGAGGTGCAGCGTGTTCTGTCTGAAAATGTCACTGAAAACAGCTCAGGCAGGCTTCACTCTGATGAACCAATTGTGCTCTACAACTCCATCTAACGCAGAAGAATGTGTGCCAGTGTTAAATCCTTTCCCTGAGGATTTGTGTGGCTCCAGAGCACAGGAATGCTGCTGTAATGGCCGTGGCTCAGCTGGTACTTGTGATTTGTCAAGGTGCAGTGGGATGAAATCCCTGGAGTGCTTTGGAGGGGGCTGCACAAAAGTAATGGTGTGGGAGGCAGGCTGGTCTTCATACTCAGGAGATTTGCTGTGTTTGGGGTATTTTGTTATGAGGACAAAGGCAACAGAGCTGTGTGAGGCTGACATTCTCCTTTGTTCAGCTGATAGGCAGTGATCCAAACAAGAGTTGGCCAGGTCAGTGTTAGAACAACAGAATCCTGGAATGGTTTGGGTTGGAAGGGACCTCAAAGATTGTGTAGTTCCACTGTCCCAGGCTGCTCCAAGCCCTGTCCAGCCTGGGCTGGACTTCCAGGGATCCAGGGGCAACCACAGCTTCTCTGGGCACCCTGTGCCAGGGCCTGCCCACCCTCACTGGGAAGAATTTCTTCCTAATATCTAAGCTAAATGTCCCTTCTTTCAGTTTGAACTCATTACTCCTTGTCCTGTTTGCAGTTACTGATAAAGAGTCCCTCTCTTTTATCATCTGAAACAAGAGAAAATCAAATTATGAGAGAGATTAGAGCAATTTGATGAAGGTGGACCAGAACTGCAGGACGAAGCCACACTTCTACACAAGAACCTTAAACACAGTGCTTGTTTAAACGTAACAAACAAACATAACTTGCTAAAGAGTTCAGATTAAAAGATTATGAAACAAGCCTCCTTTTTTTTTTCTTTCCCCCTGAAGCTCTTTCTCACTTCAAAGAAGGGGAAGTTTCCTCACAGGAACGAAAGGCAGGGAGTTGATAACAAACAAGTCAAACCACAAGTGCTTTGTGCAGCAGTGATGAAGGGCTCCTTTCCTTGTGGGAGCTGAGGGTGGCTGGGGGGGTGCGCTGGACCATGAACCTCCTGAGCTCAGAGCCTGGCAAAGTTCCACCCAATGCCTGGCTGGAGCTGGAGCAGTTTTGGGGAAGCTCCAATGACCTGGATCTACCAGCCACACCACTCCCTGTTGTGTCCCACGTGCCAGCATCATCTCACTGGACCCTCCCTCAGCAGGGAGGGGGAGAAACGCCAAAAAAAGGCCATTGTGTTATCATTTCCTGGTGGAAAAGGAGCCTTGTGTGAAGCCTCATGTTGCCTTGTGCTATTTCTTCCCTTCCACAACATCAAAAAATCAGAGGTCCATGCTAAAAATACAGCTGGGAGCAGAGCTGATGTTTAACATGCAGAATTCACCTCTCAGGGAGTGCTTCCAGTCACAGAAGTAAACTAATGTTGAGCTCGTTCTGGGTTTCATTTTCTCCTTGGGAATACCTGAAGTTTAGTGTTGTCACAAATGCTGCACCTTGAATCACAACTCCTGTCTTTTTGCCAATCTAAGTCTTTGTAAGTCTGTGAAAGTTGCAACACTTCCACCTCTTTAATAACTAAAACTTCCCTGACTTAATAAATGTCCAGCAAATTCTCTGTGAGGCAATTAATGTGCTGGGATATTTGCTTCAAGACAACATTGTGATGATTTGTGGTGCCAAACTGTCTCATCTGAAGGTGAAAATGCAGCAGGCTCTCACTATTCTTTGTCATCCATGCACATGAAAAAACCATGCACTTAAATATCTGGTAGTTTTCATATCTTAAAGCAAAAAGTAATAAGGAATAGTCCAAAAAGTGAACATACTGAGTACTCTGAAAATACTTTTTGCTATTCATGAGCTGTTTATTAACTGTGGCTGGGCTCTGCAAATCTGTTCAGTGGATAATATAGATAAACAATTGTCAATTTACATGTGCAAACTATCTAGTTTGACTTTTTGCCCTCTCTGATATAGTGCTGGTTGTGTGGCTACGTAGCTTTCATGGACTGGAGAAGAGATTTTTAGGCAGTGGAATACCAAATAGCAAATATTTGTGCTGCTGCATTGAAAAACTCAATTATGTGCAGGCATTTTGCAGGGAATAGGTATTTTTCAAGCATTCACATGAATCAAAAAGCTATTCACTGGAATGTTTATGAACTTCAAAGCGGTGGTACATGAACAGAAAAGAGCATAAGAGTGCTTCAGAATTCAAAGAGACATTCTTAAACATGGCTTGGCAGTGCCAGCCTCAGGCCAAGTGTCAATGCTATCTCCCTGTTTACTATTTATTATTCTGGTGATATATGCACTGAGCATTTGGGGTGGCAAAGTGTTCTGAGCTTCTGTTTTGCTTAAAATATTTTGTGTCAGCGAGGGGTTGTAATCCAGGGAGCTGCAGGGAACCAGGAAGGGGAATCAAGGCATTAAATCCCACTGCCACTCTTCAGAAGAGACAAAACTTTTTTCCTTATAGGATACCTGGAAACTATTTGACTGGGTGGATGATCATGGGATTAGGGGGAGTGTGGATAAATTTTCATCTGCTGATTGTGGAGGGACTCCAAAAGAAGTCAGGGGAGGAGTATTGGGCTGATTTTTGGTTTGTTCACATGGGATTTCCCAAAGTTGCACCAGCCCACCTTGGACAGGCAGAGAAGAATAGAAAGTCACTTGATGTTGGCCACTTACCAAACCAGGTATTTGGGACTACAAATGTCATTCTTGCAGCATTGTGTAGCTGTTTGATTTATGAATTACCTGCAGATTTATCCCCTCATGAATCTCTGGTGAAGGATGCGCTGGAACTGGGGTATCCCACACAGGAGAGTGGTTCAGTGGTGGAACAGGTACCTGGAGATGGCTGTGGGTATCTGCATCCTGGGAGGCTTCCAAACCCCTTTTGGATGGAGGCTGGATCAGCCTGATCTCACTGTGAAGTTGGCCATGCCCTAAGGAGTGGGGTGGAACAGAAATCTCCTCCAACCTGAATTTTCTGTGGCTTTAGGCGCTGAGAGAGGAGTCCCCAGGGAGAAAGCAGAGGGAGAAAGGCATGATCTGGTAATATCTGCTTCCTATCTGGGCTGCAGAGCGGAATTCCAAAGAGCATAAATGGCTGGAATATCATCTCTGTGCAGTCAGCCTTGCATGGATTCTTTATTCAGCCTTGATTTTTTTCTCTTGTGGATTCTATCTCATCTCTAAAGTCATGGGAACTGAAATTTCATGTTACAATTTGTCTCCTCTTATCAGAGATGCATTGCTTGGTGTTATGTTATCTGTCTTGTCTACAACCATTTTAGCTTTTTTTTTTTCCTAAAGCATAAATATTAGGAAGAGAATTATTGTGTAATCAGATATTACAGTATGAAATGAAGAGGAAGTTTGAGGGCAGACAACAAGGAAGTCTTTCACTGCAAGACTTCAAGGGATGTGGCAGCATTAAATAATTTAAAACAAGTCTGAACAACTTTTTTTGAGACTAAAACTGTGGGGAAATATCCAAGATTTCTTGTCTTGAAACTACTGAACTCTTGAAGTCCAGTTGTAGAGGACAGAGCATATATTCAATGCCAGTCTTTCACATCTCAACAATTTCCACAGTAGCACACCAAAATTACTTTATAAATAACATTAAATTTTTTATGTGCTGGCCTAAACTCTCAGTCTGGTTATCAGAATGGACTTGGGGATATCTAAAAGCTCAGCTGACTTTTATATCTGCACACACAGGGGGAAAAGTTTGGTAGTGTTTGTTTCTATTGGAATACAAAATAGGAAAATGAACAAAAAACTTTCTTTTTAGAGCACTGCAATTGTTGTTGAGACTGCAATTGCTAGATTGAAGCTAAAATATATTTAGGGTATTTAAAATACAGAGCTGGCTACATTCTCATGGAAGTAAAAAAAGTTACAAGGTGGAAAGTCCAGGTGGGTTCCCTCAGCCAGGAGTGGACAAGTAAGGGCTGGGCTTTGTGCTGCTTCAGCTGCTGGAAAAGTGAAATTATGAGAGCAGAGCTTTGGTGTGACCTCTAATGCCCCTGGGGCTGTGCAGAGGGTGGTCAGCACCTCATCCAGTGGGGTTTTCATTGGGTGATGAGTTCAGGAATGTCCTGATCCTGTGCTTGCTCACCTTTATAAATTCTCTGGGTGCCAGCCCAGATGTCATCAGGTCTCTCTGAAAACTCAAAGGCTGATATTTAGAGTTCTGGGTGGGGCCAGCACATGAAGACATAACATTCCCTCATAGAGCCATTGACACTAAAAAATAAATTAAATTGGAGGTAGTGTCATCTCGTATTTCGGCCTTGAATAATGTTATCAACATTTTGAAAAGAACAGCCTGGAACTCTGTTCTACAGAATATATGCAACCAATGTTGTTGACCAGAGAAAGAAATTAATGAATAATTAACCACTTCCATAGATCACATGTTCAAAGCAAGGGGCCCTACTTTGAGAGGACAGTCATAAATTGTACAGAAAGCTGATGAGAACTGGGCTTAAACTTAGGCTGGGCTAACTCTGTGATCTATGAGAGTCCTTCAGTGTGACAGTTCCTCCACGCTTGTGCCAAGTATGCTGATGAAGCTTCAAGGGGTTACCAGCCATGCATATTCTACAGATATTTGTATTATTGAGTGAATCAGATGTGAAAGATAGCTGTTGTAGTCAGGGAAATGACTAATGAGGAAGGTTACCAGGAACTTTGCATTTTAAAGCCTTCTCAGTGAAAAATGGTGTGGGAGGCTGAGGCTCCTTGCATGCTGATGTGTTGGGTCTCCCATCTCAGCCTCTCATTCAAATAATGAAATTTCCTCTGACAGTGCTTAGTTTGATGAGCAGTTGTGTGCATGAGGCAAGATTTCATATCTGGAAAATGGAATATTTCCCAGCATTTTGTTACATGCTGGGATTTGTAGAGCAAGATTTTGTTGAAGATTTTGATGAAGATTTTGTTGAAGCTTTTATTGAAGACTTTGTTGAAGATTTTTTTTTTTAGATTTTGTTGAAGACCACCAGGAATTTTGCATTTTAAAGCCTTCTCAGTGAAAAATGGTGTGGGAGACTGATTCTCTTTGCATGCTGATGTGTTGGGTCTCCCACCTCAGCCTTTGATTCAAATGAAATTTCCTCTGACAGTGCTTTGTTTGATGAGCACAATGTTGCGTGCATGGGGCAAGATTTCATACCTGGAAATTGAATATTTCCCAGCATTTTGTTACATGCTGTGACTCGTGAAGCAAGATTTTGTTGAAGCTTTTGTTGAACACTTTGTTGAAGATTTTGCTGAAGATTTTGTTGAAGACCACCAGGAACTTTGCATTTTAAAACCCTCTCAGTGAAAAATGGTGTGGGAGACTGAGGCTCCTTGCATGCTGATGTGTTGGGTCTCCCACCTCAGCCTCTTGTTTAAATAATGAAACTTCCTAGGATAGTGGAAGTTTGATGAGCACAAAAAGATTTCATACCTGGAAATGGAATATTTCCCAGCATTTTGTTACATGCTGGGATTTGTGAAGCAAGATTTTGTGTAAGCCCAACGAGGTGTTGATGTGTTGGTACAGAAGCTTGTGAAAGTTGTGATGGTAACAGAGGACGAGGCTGGACTAGTGTGACAGTGGTCACAAGGGTTCTTGGGTGAAGGAAGAGACGAAAACGTTGACTCCATGTTCAGAAGGCTTGATTTATTATTTTATGAGATATATATATATATATATTACATTGCAACTATACTAAAAAGAAAAAGAAGGAAAGGTTTCCTCAGAAACTAGCTAAGCTAAGAATAGAAAAGAATGAATAACAAAGATCTGTGTCGCGGACAGAGAGTCCAAGCTATCTGGTCTGTGGTTGGCCATTAATTGTAAACATTCAAGATGGCCCAATCACAGACACACCTGTTGCATTCCACAGCAGCAGATAACCATTGTTTACATTCTGTTTCTGAGGACTCAGCTTCTCAGAAGGAAAAATCCTAAAGAAAAGATTTTTCATAAAGAGATGTCTACGACAGACTAGTAAATTTCTCACTGATAAAACCTCCAGAGCAGCAGGGGCATGGCCTGAAGTCAGGTCAAGGGAGGAACCTGATATTCTTGTAATGGTCTGAGGTGGTGAAGTGTCTGTGATCCTGCAAATGGGAATCCCACTGTCAAACACCCTGAACACCAGAGCTTTCAGTCCCCAGCACTGTGATGATGGGCATGGAGGAGATTATAGCTCTGATCTTGACTTTAATTACACTTACACAGGAGTTTGCTCTGTCAATTCAGGCACTTTCCTCCTCCCTGGAATGGTGAATTTCTCCAAATTCTGGTCTTTCTGACCACTAATGATCTCTCTAATGGAACAAAATTGTCCCAAGTTATGTAAATGAGATAACCACTGATAAAGAGCTCAGACACTCATCCTATAATCTTGTCCTTGTCACTCAAATGCTTTATCTTTTAGATGATAAACAGAATCCCAGGACGGTTTGGGTTGGAAGGGACCTCAAAGCCCATCCAGTGCCACCCCTGCCATGGCAGGGACACCTCCCACTGCCCCAGGCTGCTCCAGCCCCAGTGTCCAACCTGGCCTTGGGCACTGCCAGGGATCCAGGGGCAGCCACAACTGCTCTATGCCAGGTCCTCACCAGCCCTACAGTAAATTAAAGATTGTACTTTTTAAAAAATGTTTATATCTTGTATAATATATGAAAGAAAAAACATTTAGTTCTGGTTGCACCCTGGAGCTGGCAAGGTAGGGATAGTTCCTTTTGTTAAGGTTGTTTCCAGTTTGATTCTGCAAAGATGGGAGCACCAGCCTCTGTGTGGAAAAATTTTTGTGTTTGTGCATTGGTTCCTCATAAAAATAAGTAGTAAGCGTCATAAAAAATTCTATTTGACTAATAACCACACATCCTGCGTGCATTTAATCTTTAACTGTGCCTATTTTATTACAAAAAAAAGAGATAAAAAATCCTCTCTAGACTTCTCTGAAGAAAATACATCTATTTTATTTTAATTGTTAAAAAGAGTCTAATTGTAAATAATTTTCACTTTCTGCTCACACCTTGGCCCTTCAGGATGCATTTCTGTCTGCAATAAAGCAGGAGCAGCCAAGCTCTGTCACAGAGGTCCATTCATGCTCCTGGCCACCGGGTGTCACTATGATAAAGATAAAAAGAGGCTCCAGCACAAGAAAAATTCCAAATTCCAGCTCTGCAAAGCTTTTCTGCCAGGATTTAATAGTCGTGGCAGTCTTGGAAAGCACATTCATCTCCTCAGGTCCAGGATAATGGAGTCTGTAAGGAGCAGTTTGGACTCTGATGGTGCTGGCATTCGTTCAGGATGCCAAAATCCTGCCAAGGTCGAGTCTCTGATTCTGAACCCAGGGCAGAGTCTGGAGTGTTGGGATGTTCAGCAATTAGGGCACGTGGCATGCAGATGAATTATTGCATTTCTTTATGAGCATCGTGGGGTTTCTGGTTTTACTGGTTTTCATTATACATTCCTGTGGCCAAAATGTGAGGGGAAAAAAAACCCAGCACCTTGCTGCTTCATCTCTCCAGCAGCCCCCTGAATTTATGTCTCTGGAGCTGTAATGACACTTATTTGGAACCTTTTGGACTTGCAATGCTCACATTTTCCAGTTTTTCCTGTGTTTTTCCAACTTCTCTTTGCCCTTCCTCCTCTCTGAGGTGGGTCTGAATCTGAAAATGAAGATACAGTTCTGGGAAAGGCATCAGTTCCACGTGGGAACTGCTGCTGGGAGAAGGAAGGAGGAAGTCATCTTGAGGAATCACTTGCTTCTTTGTTTGTTTCTTTGATTTTTCTGTTGGTTTTTCAGTCACCTTGTCCTGTTCTTGGCAAACTGAACCCCTGGAGCCTCCTGAATTCTGCCTGTGTGATTGACAGCAATGCAAGTCAAGGAAGGTGCTGCTAAAAATAACATTTTTAGTAAAATGCTAATTTTTTTCTGCATGGGACAAGAATCCTGTTGACTGTGTCTGGGGTTGGTGGGTGGACATTTACTGTGGGACACAAGAGAACTTTGTTGCCCTCCTTGCCATTTGTTTTTCATGCTTTCTAGGAGATCCTGGCTGCTGTTCTGCAGCCTCAAACAGCTTTAGGAACCTGTGGCAGTTCATGGTTAGAGGTGGAGATTCTTCACCTCCTTCCCACCAAGCTCCATTTGTCTCTGCTGTAGCAAGGTGGAGTTGGAAAGGACCAGGCAGGTCCATCTTGAACAACTGGCAAGCAGCAAATGATGCAAAACCTTTTAGACATCAACAAAAAAAACATAAATCAAAGAGACAAATGCCTATCTCCTGATCCTAGGGAAGAGTTCAGGGTGTGTCTTCCATCTGGAGTCAGTTAAAGGAAACACTTCCATCTACTCTGCTTTGTGGGGAAGGAAAAAATCCAGAGGTGTGGGCAGGCTCCCTCCAGATCAGCCTTGGATCTGCATCTTCCACAATCCCAACCAGAGCCGGATCCAGCTTCCACAGCCAGCCTGGGGAAGGCAAGAGCAGGATGGCATCCCTTCTATTGTGCAAACTCTGACATTCATTTTCCAAAATTACCAAGGAGTGTTGTGCAGCAGGCTTTTTTTATCTGCCTCATTATATTTTTTTTGGCTGGTGCATTGCTGGCTGCCATACGGCTCAATATAAAAATCTTTATGGGTATCTGCTGTCTCTCATAATACATAAAGTTCTGTTAATTAACACTAATTAAATCAATCTAAAACATATATGAAACATGGCCGCACAAATTAGATAATTGAAGGGAGCTGGCCAAGTCCTTAGATTTGTGCTGAATGCTGCTGGTGCCTCATGAAAGCACTGATAACACTCTCCTGCTCTTCTGGTGCTGTGCAGACATTCCTGTGCAGACTCTGGTGCTCCTGAGGTTTTTTTTTATTCTCTGGAGATGCAGAAACAGGAAGGTAAATGCCTGCTGTCATTTTGAACACAGCTGGAAAAACCAAGTGGCATTTCTTGCTGTTTCTCTGAACTTTTTCTCAAGTCTGACATCAGTGGCCAGTTTGGATTCACAGCCTGAAGCTGGCCTATGGTGTAGCAGATTGAGCAGGGCTGAATTTAAAACCTGGGTTAGGGAGTAGGAAACAGAAGGCAGGTTTGTTTAGATGAAAGAGTCTGGAAATGTTTTCAGAGTAATGAGGGAACATGAAGTATCACAGGCAAAATGTCTCTACACAAGGAATTTCACTTAATTATTGTCATTTATCATGTATCATATGATATATAATATATTTACCAAGATAATAAATATATTCAATAGATATAATATATAATGTATAATGTATAATATATAATATATCATATATTATATATTATAGATTATATATTTTATATTATATATTATAGATTATATATTATACATTATATATTATACATTATATATTATGTATTATATATTATATGATATATGATATATATTATCAATATGTGTCATGCATTATATCATATATTGATCAATATAATAAATATATAAACATAATAAATATAATATAATATAATATAATATAATATAATATAATATAATATAATATAATATAATATAATATAATATAATATAATATAATATAATATAATATAATATAATATAATATAATATATGTAGAATAGATTATAATAACTATTTTAGTATATATAATAAATATAATATATATATTATATTATCACTATATATAATATATTATAATATATATTTTTCAATATTATATATTTATCAATATAATCAATTGTCATTTAACATAAGACACTAATTGTTGATTCAGACACTGAGAAAAGATGGAGAGAGAAATGATTAAGCACTTAGGAAAACACTACCCCCCCCCCAGCAGGATCAGCTTCAGTCCAGCATCTCTCCTCCTTCTTCCCTCTCCCCACATCCCTTGTCCCTGTGTGCCACTGTGAGTCCCCACTGACTCCTTTGGGCAGAGGGAAACTTCTTTTGGCACTTCTGTCCTTCCAGAACTGCCTCCAGCCCTGTTCTGGGGAGCATCTTCCACGTGCCCCTTCCATTCCTCCAAATCTCTCTTTTTCCTTTCTCTTCTCAGCTTTCCTTGGCACCCAAAAAAGCTGCTTCTATCTCCTTTGTATCCTGCCCTCTGTGCTTGCCCCCATTTCTTAAATATGTCTGAGCAGAGGAGCCAAGTGCTCCTCTGGCTGGTTGAAATGTTGAGATTTAGGTTGTTTGTATGTCTCAGAGCTGTCTGGATGTGGCTGTGATCAGCCCAGGGCAGTTCATGGCCTCCTCCCACACAGGTCACTCCTGCAGTTCCTCTGCTCCCCAAATCCTGCCAGTGATGCCCAGTACAAGTATTCCCAGTGGGGTGTGAACAATGTCCTCACTTGCTCTCCAGGTTCCCATAAAGCACTGAAACACAGCTCTGTTATCCAGAAAGAAATAGCCAATGCAGCAGTTAAAACATTAAATGTAAAAAAAGGTAGAAAATAAGAAAGAAAAAAGTGTGGGGCTTTCCTTTCCTTTCCTTTCCTTTCCTTTCCTTTCCTTTCCTTTCCTTTCCTTTCCTTTCCTTTCCTTTCCTTTCCTTTCCTTTCCTTTCCTTTCCTTTCCTTTCCTTTCCTTTCCTTTCCTTTCCTTTCCTTTCCTTTCCTTTCCTTTCCTTTCCTTTCCTTTCCTTTCCTTTCCTTTCCTTTCCTTTCCTTTCCTTTCCTTTCCTTTCCTTTCCTTTCCTTTCCTTTCCTTTCCTTTCCTTTTTTTTTTTTTTTTTTTTTTTTTTTTTTTTTTTTTTGTCTAAAAGATTTCTCCAGCTTGTTTATTTTCTTTCAGATTACTTATTTATTTTAAGGAATAAAGTGTTTGCTGACAGAAGCATAAGAGCTTTTATAGGCTAAAATAACAGCAATCTGTCTCGTCCTGTAGCTCTGTGACAGCTACTAAATCAATGACAATAAAGCATCAATGGTTAATGCTGTACACTTCATTCTGGAAAAAAACAGCTGGGAGGGTGGTTATTGTGATCCCATAATCATGGAAAAAAGGGAGCTCAGTCTAAAATTGGGCACTTGGCGTGTCCTCATGCAGAAAAACGTGACAACTCAAACCAGCAGGGTTGGAGCCAGATCCAGATAAAAGTTTGGGCTCAAGGGCAAAATTCCTGACCTGGGCACTGCTTTCCTGTTTGACCTTGAGGAATGACTTCAGTCTTTGATGAAGGCAGGGCTGCTGGTGTTTTCCCATTGGTAAAATGAGAATAGCATCAGGTTTTGATCAGTTTTGGGGGTGCGTGGTGGAAGGCACTGAGCAGGTATTGATTATGGGAATTCAGTTCATACTTTCCCCACAGGAACGGGAAGGTCAGCATTGTGAGAGAACTTGCATGTAAAAGTAACTTGGTTTTCTGGTTTGAGTGGTATGGGTTGCTTACAGATAAATCCTAGTTTGGAATGAAGTGAAACAGCTTTTTTTTTTTTTTTTTTTTTCTAATAATGTTACTTAGTAGTAAATTTTAAACTTGGTTGTGTCTCTGAAAATAACAGAAAGTACCAGTTCTGAGAAGAGCTAGGAAGTGCTAGTAAAATATTTCATCTGTTTAGATTGCCTTTTAAACAGGATTATTTATTAAAAGAGACACATGTGTACATTCCTGAAACAAGACTGGTTTAAACACAAGATAGAATTTTGCCAACAATGAAAGGAGAAGTCATTTTAAAAACTCTCCAAGTTAAAATTCAACAACGTTGCTTATTTAGAGGAAGGAGCTGGATTGCAGAATTTGTTTGTGTTCAGAAAAACATTGATGGTGAGGTGTGGAGTGATGGGCAATAGGCAGCATGTCTGGAGCAAGGTCACTCATTAAGGTTAGGGTTCATTTGCAGTTATAAATGACATTAGTGTTAAGTGTAGGACACAGGTGGAACTCCAGAGCTCAGCTGGTCCACTCTCCTGAAGAGGATCAAACAGATCCTGGTGATTTCTGACACATTTCTCTAACATATTCTTAGACCTCCGGTGATGGAGAGATGGCTGCAGCAGGAATTCTACTGTCCTCCTTCACCAGGCTTTCCAGGAAAATGTTCTTCCTAATGTTTTAATCTTCCTTGCTGTGAATTAAACCTTCTCTCCTAGCTACTATTGCCACAAAGAACAGGTTATTCTCTTGCTGTTGTTAGCCAAATTAATCCACAAACACCAGAGGTTTATGTCCAAAAAGGAGACCAAGGTGTCCTTTTGGGCTTTATTCAAATAAAGGGAGAGGCCATGGGGCCCTCCCCTGGGGTCTCTCACAGTTTTGGAGGACTCAGACTCCTTTTATCCCAATTTCCCAGCCTCTTTTCCCTTCTCTCTTTCCCCATTGGCTGAGGTACTTGAGAGGTACAGACTGCCCAGAATGCCTGAGACCAGAGATTTCCCTCTAATGTATAACTCTCCCTTTTAATTTTCAATTCTTACGTAATTTAGGAGTTTTTCTTCCTCATTGTTTCTTTCATCTTTCAATGTCTAATGTCATTTATCAGCAAACCTAAAGTTTATTTGTAAAAGCAAAGATCTTTTTTCCATTCCTCAATCAATGGAATCCTTGCCATTGTTTCTTTTATCTCCCAGTGCTGGTTTTATCTACCAGCAGACCCACAGCTGATTTGTAAAGACAAATCCACTATTCCTCTCACTCCATATGACAGCTTTCTATCAGAAGATGGCTACCTGGTACATTTTCCTCTGCTTTCAGCTGCATATCCCAATTCTTTCAATGCTTCCTCACCTTTGGATTATTTTCTTTTACTCCACACTTTCCTGGAGTGCAGTGTCCAGCCCAGCTATGTTCTTGCAGTGTTGTGTAGAACAGAAGGATTGATTCATGTCTCAGAAACCTCATTTTTGTTTCTGGATCTCAGTGTGACACTTGCCATTCTCACAATGGCGTGACACTGCTGACTCATGCCCGGTTTGTCATTGACTGTAACACCTACACCCATCTTTGCAGAGCTGTTACCTAACCTGCTTCTCCACATCCAGTATTTGCCCTGTCTGTTGAGTGTAGGATATTGCAATTGCATTTTTTGAACTTCATTCCCCCCCCATTTTGCTAGTTTGCACACATAATTTATGTTCTATGCCCATGTGCCTCTAGTTTCTTCCAGCTTTGTTCCATAGCTGCAGCTATGAATGAAAACAGAACTGGACTGAATTTAGGTTATGTCGACATAGACAGCTCCTCCTAGTCTGGGTTTTGCAACTTGGTTGTGTAAACGTTGTATCAGATCAAATAAAAATTCTCATTAAAGTCAAAAGAGAGGACAGAGCATCAAAGAATCACAGAATGGTTTGGGTTGGAAAGGACCTCAAAGATCATCTATTCCCACTCCCTGCCATGGCAGGGACACCTTCCACTGTCCCAGGTTGCTCCAAGCCCTGTCCAGCCTGGCCTTGGACACTGCCAGGGATCCAGGGGCAGCCACAGCTTCTCTGGGAAACCTGTACCAGGGCCTTACCACTCTGACAGTATAGAATTTTTTCCTAATATCCAATCTAACCCTACTCCCTTTCTGCTTGAAGCTGTTCCCCCTTGTCCTGTCACTACAGGCTCTAATAAAGAGTCCCTCTCCATATTTCTCATCTGCCTCTCCTAAATTCAAGATCCTCATCCTTTCATAGTTAGAAATGAAACTGACTTGAAGTAAAAATGCTTGTTCCCATTTTTCTGGGGAAGATTTGATGCAAAAGGGGCATTTACCATTGTGGTCTTCTTGACTGTCTTGTGACAGTCACTTTCCCTTCCCATTAAATAGCAGAGTAACACTCTCCTTGTTCATAGTGAACAAAGCTTTTCTCACTCTCTATTAGTGTATTTATGGAATGTTTCTTGTTACCCTCTGTGTCTCCTAATTATGGCTTTCTCCTTTCTCCTTATGTGCTTATGTTTTCCTTTTATACTTGTCCTTGGCAATCTGATTTAGTTCCCATCTATTGGGCTCCTCTGACTTCTGTCTGATATCAATGAGCAGCTCATGCTATATCTTATTTGGTCCATTATGCATGGTAGCAGAATGAAGGATAAACAGTTTCAGCTCCTGATAATTTTTTTGCCTAAATTGCTGCTGTGCAACAAGGGTCGCTCACTGTGAACCTTTATCATTCATCATTTTGGGAGCTTTGACAAGGTCAATGTCCAGGACTCGCTTTTCTCCCCTCACATTCCCTCTCACTGCAAAATCATAACAAATGCCTGTCCAGAAGTTCCTGGGTGTGATTAGAAGTAGGGTGACCTCTGATTTATTCTGCTGCTCTGCAGAAACAGACCTCTGCTACTGCTCTGTGTCCAAAGAGGTGCCAAATGTTCTCTTTGTTCCACGTATCTTAGTGGCTCATAATTAACAGGCACTCATCACTGATCTCTTCCCTCTGTCACCAGGGACAGGACCCAGGGAATGGCTGGAGCTGTGTCAGGGCAGGTTTAGGTTGGATATTAGGGAAAGATTCTTCCCCCAGAGGGTGTTTGGGCACTGGAACAGCTCCCCAGGGAATGGTCACAGCACCAAGCCTGTACAAAGTTCAGGAAGTGTTTGGACAATGATCTCAGGCACAGGGTGGGATTTTGGGGATGATGCTGTGCAGGCCAGAATGGTGATGATCCTTGTGGGTCCCTTCCAGCTCAGCATGTTCTTTGAATCTATGATTAATAACAACCCTGAATCAACCCAAGAGCTGCCTTCAGTCTGTGTTTTGGTTTTAGATCCACGTTTGAACTTCCAGGGCTCAGTGTGGTGAGATGATGGCTGTGGTTTTACACTAATTATGATCATCTGCAACTCCCACGGGGGTGAGCAGAGTGGTTTTTATTAAGTGCTGTAATTCAGCATCTCATTGTGTATGAAAATGAAAGAGATTAGTGCGTTTGTGCTGAACACATTACCACATCAGTAAAGCGAGGGTGTGGTGACAAGACAGCTCTCCAAAGCCAATTAGCTGCAGTGAATCCCAGAGATCTGGTCCTGTCTTGTCTGAGGAATGTCACCTAACACCGGAACATGTGTTCCCAGGAAACACAGAGCCTGATCACGTCAGGAGCCCTCGAGGAACCAGGGCTCACACAACCTGCAGATCCTCTGCCAGCAGGAATGTGAAGGGAAACACGAGGCAACTCAAGGGAACTCATTTGCAGGGCTTTAAATCAATGCAGCTCATCAAAATCCTCCAACAGAAACCCTTTCAAAATGAAAATAAAAAGAATATGACCTTAGATGACTAATTTCATTAGTCTGACTAATGCTCGTTGGGGATTCTGAAGATTTAAAGCACCATATGAGGCTGAGTATTCTTTTAGACTGCTGCAGGGTTGGATAAATGATCTCACATTTCTCACCTGCCCACACTCTGTGTTTCCACCCCCTCTGCTCACAATCTGGGTTTTGCTACTCTCTCTGGCCTAATGTCTCAGCATGTTCTGACTCCTCCTTCTGGGTGCCAAGACGTTCCCAGGAACGGGCTAGAAATAAAGGCAGAGGCAGCTTCTTGTTTGCTTTGTGCCCATACTCAGACATTATGCAATTTCTATGGCTCCTAATAGATGCAGGAAAAGACACATTAGTGTCTTTTGTGTCACATTTGTGTCAGGAAAAGACACTGGAAATATACATTAGTTTTTAAGTTCAGAGTGCCTGATATTATTATTTTTATTATTTTATATATGATATAAATATATGTATTTATATAACGTATATATAAATTATACATATTAATTATTTTATCATTTACTAAGAACTAGTATTTAAATTCCATTTTACGCATCCATTTTTTTTATCTTGACTTTTTTTTTGGTCAAATAATTAAACCATATATCCCTACATTATCCAAATCACTTGTCATCAATACACTTTCGACTAACCTTGGTTGATATTTCCTAATATCAAAAACAACAATCAACCATCATCATCACTCTACAACCATCCCCAAACAGACATAGAATTGACCCCAGAACTACCCCCCACCCAATAAACCAAACAAAAATACAAACCATCATGATAAATCATTGACCAATAACCCACCAAATTTTACATTCTTGTAGCTCATAGAAAGCATGACACTGAAGATGTCAAGATAACCAAGCACGAGCTGGAACTCATGCTTGGATATTTTCTTGCAAGACAGTGCCCAAAGCAAGGATCAGAACAGTCCTTTGTATAGAAGGGAGCATTTGTGGCAGTGGTTTCTTGAACATTGTTGTTAAACAAGCAGGAGAGTGCTGCTTTTACCTCTTAAAGCCCTCATTTTGCAGGCAAAAAAAAAATCCTTCAAGGCCCCATAATTTGGTTAACTACTCAGGCCTGACACAGAATCCTTGGAGACGTCATGAAGAGGCCTTCATTCTGCAGCAAACAGATTGGCACTGCAGTGATGATAATTGTAATTATCATGAGCATAATAAATAAATGGCAATGCATTTTCTAGCTTTAGGAGACTGAGTAATCTGGCAAACAGCTTGCTGCACTCTATCACACAATAATGATATTCACTGCCAGCCCAGGAAGTTTACCTAGGGGCTGTGACTCATGTTTGTTTTGAAAGGCACAGCATTAAAGGCCTGTGAGTTATGTCTGTTGTGAAGAACACTGCATTTAAGTAATTACAAATGCAAAACTAAAGCAAATCCACCAGGCAGAAAAAAAAAAAAAGAAAAAAAAAGAGGCAATTTAATTGATCTCCCTGTTTCTCACACTTTCAGTCCTGGTTTTTCTTCATAAAATTTTTGCCACCGGGGTGGTTTTGTTGGGATGGTTTGATTTCTGCTGCATTTTCTGGGGTCATTTCACTTCTCTGGTCACTGGCTGACTTTCACTGTAGCATCAGGGTTGCTCTGACTCTGGGAGCCAGCCCTGGATGAGCCTGAATTTGGGGAATGCCAAGGTTTTTTCCTGCCCTGCTCCTTGGGCAGATAAACTGTGACAGAAAAGGGAAGTGAATTCCTGGGGATGTAGGAGGGAGGTGTCAGGGACACATTAAACATGCATTTGTCTGAGAAATTGCAGATGTTTAGCTTTTTATTCAAAGATAGGTTATTATAGGAATGGTTTCTCCTGTTGTTTCTCTCACCTGGAGGTTGCTCCATCAGCAAACAAAAGGTCACCTTGGAGCTCAGAAGATTTCCAGTGCCAGTGTCCTGCAGTTTTTCCTGCTGTAACAAGCACAGGAAGAATCCTTAAAAAAAGGTGCAAAACCTGAAAAGACATTAAAATCACAGATAAACAGTTAGTTAAGTATGAATGGTAGAAGAGAAATGCTTTAGTACAGACTCTAATAACCAAGAGGAAAATATAATTCTAAGTATTTTTAAATTTTTTTTTCTTTAAAAGTTGCTCCCTGGACATGTTGTGTACAGACCACTGAAAAATTCCCTTTGGCTTCTGATTCTGCAAACAGTGGGGCAGGCACTTAGCAGCTTTCCTGAGCTGGGACCAGAGCAGGGAGTAAATGATAACTCCAGCCATTCCTTGTGTGCTGAACTGTAGGTTTTCCTGCTGTGGTTCCTGGAGCTGTGGCAGGCAGAGGGATGCCTGACCCATGGACTCACTCCAGCAGCTTCTCCTCCCTGCTCTGTGCTCCTCCAGCCCATGCCACACCATCCAGCATGCCTGGGATTTCACCAGGGGCATGACTTTGCAGATAAACTGGGAGATTTATATTTTTATTTTATCAGCAAACCCTGTTACCTCTGCCAGCCTTCTAATTTCTCACCCAAATGCTGTTTAGAATTACTGTCAACCTTTGCTATTGCCAAGCTTTTAGTCAAGATGAGTCAGGCTAAAATAGGCATCAGAGAGCAATGCGTAAGAGTTTGGAAAATAAGTTAGAAATCTTTCACATTTGCCTTCTAGCTTTGGAGCTGTTCACAGCACATTTGTTTGGCTCTTCCCTGCAAACTTTGGAAAAGAAGTGAGTGAAGGCAGTGTTATGGAATCATAGAATCCTAGAATGATTTGGGTTGGAATGGACATGGAAGATCATCCACTCATGCCATGGGCAAACCTTCTACTAGACCAGGTGAAGTAGAGCCCGTCCAACCTGGCCTTGGACACTTCCAGGGATGGGGCAGAGGTTACCCACAGCTTTTCTGGGTAACCTCTGCCTCACCACCCTCATAGTCAAGAATTTTTTCCTAATAATCCTCTCTAACCCTGCTCCCTCTCAGTTTGAAGCCATTCCCCCTTGTCACTCCAGGCCCATGCAAATCTTCTCTCTCCATCTTTCTTCATGGCTCCCTTCAGGCACTGAAAGGCCACAATTAGGCCACCCCAAAACTTCTCTTTTCCAGGCTGAGCAATACCAATTCTCTCAGCCTTTCCTCCTTGCCTCTTAGACTTGAGGCATGGTGCAAAATCCCCAGGCTGACCAGGGAAAGCTGAAAACTGCTCTGGATCTGGGTCCCCCACTACCTCTGACATTGACAACAAACCCCCATCAAATATGGCCATGGCCCACTGTCTCCATTTCAGCTCTGTGACCTGTTCTTCTTCCAGGTCTTTGTGATTTCTCAAGGTCTGAGCTGGTGTGTTCCCTTCCTGCATGAAGAAAGATACTCCGAAATCCACTTGAATTTTTTTGTGCATTCTCACATGCACAAAACTAGGTTATATTCAAATGTTATATAAACTATATTATACATACTCTAACTATGCTATTTTTTTTCCCCTAGTGCTTTAGAACAATTAATTTGGTGCCACATCTTAGGTTAGGATTTACTAGAGATGTCCAGTGTTTGGTATGTGCAGCCTTCCTTCTCTCAGAGAGGCTGACATGAATCTATGGGAATGCTTTCAGGAGCATGATACGTTAGTATCATTAATGTGTGATAATGATAATTATCATTAATTCTGCATATTGCATTATCTATGCAACATCTTATTCATTTTGATTGTATTCATTTAATATAAAACACTGAGAAAGTTTAAGAGTTGCACAGGTTAAGGGCTGGAGTAACCACTGGAAGTTCACACAGAATAATGAATTGTCTCTTGTAACCAAGGGATGCTGTCTGCTTAACTGTAGTGAATGTGGAGTAATATGTACTAAAAGCAATAGTTCAAAAATACATTTCCAGTTTATTGGATGGGAGCTCAATAATAATCCCTTGCTGTGTGTTTTGATTCACTGTTCCATTATGGAAACTGCCAATTTCTCTGCCAAAGTCTTGGCTCAGAAGATTCACAGTTGATCCCCGTGAAAAACAGGTGATTGGATTTTACTCTCATTATCTTGCCTCTAGTCGTGTTGCTTTAAAAATATGATTCTGGCAAAGAAGGAAGGAGAAAGGATGGAGTTTAAAACTACCCTTAAGCATCAGAAATCAGAAAGAGACTTCTTGGGCAGGAAAATGGGCAATATTTGCCTCTGGAGCAGTTGATGCTGGCCACTGTCAGAACCCAGAGGCTGAAACAGGAGGGCTTTGGATCTCATCAGGTTCTTTCTTCTGGTAAAAGAATTATCAAAGGGATAAAGACCTAAACCCAACACTAAGATATCTGGGTAAATAAAACTCAGTGTAGAAACAGTACAGGCTGGAGGAGAAGCCAGAGAAGGAAAAAATTATTGGCATGGAGAAGGGATTTAAGGAGGACAGATCTTCATTACCTGTTCATGTGGAAAAAACCCCAAACAGACAAATTAATGACAAGAGAAGGAAACAGCTGAAAATGCATGTGAGTCTTTTTGAGTTTGTTGGCAAAACAAGAACTGCCTGAGACTTTTGATAACATTCACTGTAGACTTTTAGCAAGAAAGTTGCAAAGTACTGGAAGAAGCTAATGATATGCTAATTTTTAGAAACTTTAATAGGTTTAACCCCAGAAACTTTAAACTGGTTCATTCATTTGATATGAATTCCAGGAAGACTTCCAGAAAACCTTTTGCTTCACCTTGTGTAAGGCAAAAATTAAAATGTGGTTGTGTAATGCTGTCTCATCCAACATTCCCTCCAGGCAGAATAAGTATTCTCCAACTTCATAGTTTTTAATAAAGCAAGAAGTCACTGTTGATGTGATTTACTCTGATTTCTGAGAGGTATTTGAAAGGTCCTGTGGGCCCCTTTGATAAAAGAAACACCAGTACAAAGGCAGCAATCTCACAAAGGTGGGTTAAAATTGTCCTTGTTCTTGGAATATGGGAGCAAATACAGGTAGTAAGGATGTTAACATCAGTTTTTCCAGGAATCTGCTCTTGGTTCAGTCTGTTAAGTATCTTCAGAGCTAATAACAACAAATCCCAGGTGAGGACACAGCCATGCATAAACAGAAAAAAAAAAAGAGCTGGTTATGATACAACCCTGCCTCTTGAGGAGCAGCATTCATGTGAACAACATGGATTTTACAAATGTGACATGCCAGGGCACACATCCAGGGACAAAGGATGTGGCAGGAGGATGGGGCAGCACATTCCCGAGGCAGCAGCTCTGGAGAGGAGGCAGAGGCAGGAGCAGGTAATCCATCAAGCATGAGCTGTGCTGCAGAGGTATTGCTAAACAGCAATGAAAGAAGGAGGCAGGGGGCAGGACTCCTGATTGTTAGAGATCACCCTGGGAATGCCATCTGCTGCGGTGTCAACACCTTGACAAAGGGATGTTGACAACTCGGAGGTGATGAACCATGTGAGGTCTGTGCCTCAGCAGAGGGGAAAGGGGCAGTTCTCAAATATTAGTCAAGATAATAAAAAAATACAGCATTTGGGGTATTAAATGCTTCAGTCTGACTTGAAGTTTCAAAGGTACAGAATTCCTGTGGCTGCTGTGAGCATAAATCAGATTTGCAGGTGCTCCACGCCTCTCGGAGCATTTCTGCTTAGGAGCTTAGACATGAAGCCAAGAACATGAATTTTATTGACTGGCTCTGAAATTCTTGTTTGGAATCAGGGAATATCGACAGCAAGCTGGTTTTGTCACACACCTTGAAGCCATCTCAGAAGAATCTCCCTGTTTTTCAGCTAAAGGCACATGGGATCATGTTGCAGTAAGGTAGAAAAACCATAAGGAAAGGCTTCATAAAATCAAGCCTGCTCTCCTGGAATCGGTGGCTGGCCTTGTCAAAGCTAGCATTTTGCAAGTTCCCATGTGAAAGCAATCCTGTTTTGAGCAATTTGTTAGTATAACACTGTATGCCTGGCTAAAAACCAACTTGCACCTGCATAAACTGGTTTTACACCATTAGATAGAAAAATGAAAATTATCTTTCACAAACAACTTCCTTATACATATACACTGAGAGTTTGAGTGACCAATCAATACAGAATAATAACTTGTTACTAACCAATGAAGTAATTGGCAAAAAAATACTGACCAATTGGAGTCCCACACGAGGTCTGTAAAACTGGATAAAAAGGAGTTATGTGAATAAAGAACAGCGTTTTTCCACCATGAAGAAAATGGAGTCCTGGTGTGATTTATTCTGATAGGATCCTACCAGTCATCCTTGCCTTAGCTGTGTGCACCTTTCCACAGAGGGACTGACCTGTTTGCTCAAGAAGCCCAACATCAGCTCCAGCAGAGCAATCTGCTTCCTGTGCCAGGCTTCCAAGCTGAGCTGAACCCTGCAACTGCAGCCTTTCCTCTGTGCTCTGCCCAAGCCTGGAGTTTTCATCTGAATATTCCTGATTTTGGGGGAATGCTTATTTGTCTTGGGGTCCCAAGCTGTCTCGGAGTCTACGTGGTCGAGATGACACCAAGGTGTTAGAAAGTCTCTTTTTCCCAGCCCTGCAATCCAAAGAAGGAGTCAGAATTCTTTGGTTGTGGTTTTCAAGGTTGTTTACTCTCTCTTATCTAATACATTCTTTTTCTGACCTGCTGAGATCTGTCCAGCAGGTCAATCCATGGCACACTGCACGCCGCAGAGTGATGTTAGTTTTTTATACTAAGAACTACGTGTACTTTATTCACAATAATTTTCCAATACCTATCACCTACGTTAGACAGTCTGTCTCTACTCTAAACCAATCCAAAAGTGCCACCATCACAGCAGAAGATGGAGGCTAAGAAGAAGAGGAAGGACAAGACACGCCCAAATCCCTCCATCTTGTCTTCTGAACCCCCATTTTAAAAACCCCAAAATTCTACTTTTTCACCCTGTGACAAACTAACTATCATTCTACCTAAACTCTTGTGGCTTGTAAATCTTCACATAAAGTTGGTAATTTTCTCCATGGGCTAAAATCAAAGGCACAGGTGTCTTTGGCTCTGTGTCAAGGTCTCTGAGCCCCTCACCGGGGTCTCAAGTCCTCCAGGGCAGCCAGAGGGATGTCCTGGGTTCCAACACCAAGGTAACATCACCAAGGTAAAATCTTCAAGATATACTTTGCCAGGATATCCACTTATTAATATGACAGAATAACTGACTATGTTTCCTCCCCTCCTAGCACTAAGCAGCAAGACAAGAGAAAATGTCAAGTTTTTGGCCATATTTGACACAGGAGTTCAGCACAGCTTTCTGATTTTTTTTTTCCTTTCAGATACATTTAGCAGCATCTACTCAAGGAGCTGTGCAGAAATTCTGTGAGTACTTTGGCATGTTCTCTTGCAATCCCAACACTGCTCTTTGAGGGAAAGGCACCACAGAAATATTTCAGGTACCGTGCTGCCCATGAATCATGCAAAATGCTCTCGCTCCAGTGAGGGTTTCTTTTGAACAGTTTTTTTTTTCTTCCTGCAATCTTGGACTTTTAAGTGCTTTTCCGAGTTCCTGGTCATGGAAGGTCTGTTCTTAAAATAATATCTGGCAGCAGAAGTGCACACAGAGTTCTCCCTGCAGCTGGTGACAGGTGAGCAGTGACACCTGTGCTGAAGCCATCTGGGCTCAGTGGCAGGGCTGGGACCACACCTTGGGGTGAATTGAATTTCCCCATTTCACAGAGCAGGGGTTATAAAAATGCCATGCACCAAAGAAAGCAGAGAAGTCTTTTATTCAGCTGCTTTTTCACTCGTGTCAGGGGTTGTCATGCATGGGGGAATTAAGCCACACGAAGCAGAAGAGGACATGTCACCCACTGGGGCCACTACAGTGTCACATCTGATGCCTGAATGTCCCCCCCGTTGGGACACGCTGAGGAAAACCAACAAAAATGTAGGGAGATTGCTAAGGAACCACTTGGAGAGAACTGCTAATGAAAGAATGAATCTTTGGTGGCAGATCTGTAAAAAGAGGAATAAAAGTCTTAGCAGATCAAAAATAAGAAGTGATCCTAGCTTAGACAGTAATTTTTTTTTTTCTTCATAAAATGATTTTGGTGAGAAAACAACTGCTTTTCCTGCTGTTTTTAATTTCCTTCAAGGAGCTGTAGGTTTTTTCTAGAACTCAAATTACAGGCAAGTCTTTTCTGCAAATCTTTCCATTTTCAGCACCGAAACCTTTCGTTGTTGAGTGAGGAGAGAGAACATGGAATGAATAGAAATCCAACTTACCTAAAAGTTTCTGAGTGTCAAATTGCATCCAGAAAATCCACAAAACAACCATTTATTCTGGCCAATTTAAAAAAGGAAATATTTTCTCTTCCCTTTCACTCCAAATTTCCAAGAGCAAACCTGTACCACCATGGGGTGAATCATTTGGGTGCCATGAATGTGACAAAGCTGCAGAGGGAGCGACACTGCAGGGACACTGTCCAGGAAAAGGGGCAGTGAGGGTGGAGGAAGGGTCATCATCATCATCATTATCATCACCATCATCATCATCATCATCTGCAATTACTGAGGAGAGGGAAACAGTGTTTTTTACGAAAGAGGGCAACAAGGTGGGAGCTGTAGTGTGGAAGGAGAGAGAAGTACAGGAAAACCTCAGGAAAGGATGGGGGTTGTATCACAATGAGAGTGGGTGTTTCAGCTCTGGGTCGTTATTATTATTATTATTATTATTATTATTATTATTATTATTATTATTATTATTATCATCATCATCATCACATCATCATCATCACATTATTTTAAAAAGATAAAGTAACAGAATTAAAATGTTTCTTTGGGTTAGCTGAGCTCCACTATGAGACACTTTCATTTTTTTTTTTAAATAAAAATACATTCACAACTGATATTTTAAAATCTCCTTCAGATGCTTTCAGGTTGCTTTCCAAGCCCCCAGGAAATCCTGGATGCATCTTTAATGTCTGCTAACAGCCAAGTAAGGGAGCTGAACACATTTTTCAGGTGAGGAACGATCACCAGGATATTACCAGGTAAAGGTGAGAGGTTCAAGCAATCTGGGAAGACTTGTGAAAGTACTGATTCAGCATGGTAATGTTTAGGTAAATGCTACAACAGCTCTTTAAAAGAGAAAAGCGAGACACTTCTTATGTATGACTCACTAATCACTGTCTGTGCTGTGGAGCCTGGAGTACAAATTCCTTTTGTCATGAAAATGCTTGCTCCTTTGATCCCCACAACATCATTAAACAGTTCTAAAGAGTAAGTAAATCTTTTGGCACATTCTTTGCAAAATAAGCGTTTCAGGATTCAGACGCATGTGGGTGTGTTTGTGATGCTGAGGAGATTGATACCGATACAATTTTTAGCAGCGGGTGCAGGCTGTGCTCGTTGCTTTGCCGAGGGAAAGAGGGAGAGAGGTTTTTCCAGCTCCTTTTCCAAAGCAAATATGTCGAAAATTGAAATGTGCAGGGCAGCCATGTGGGATTGCTGCACAGGATTTGCTGGTGCAAATTAAACCTAGTTAGCCTGGCTGTGGATGTAGACCTTCCCTGTTGACACGTGGAATGTTCTTCCCAAAGGGTTTTGAAGACTTTTCTCTTCATTCTACTTCATTTTCTTCATCTCATTATCTTCATTTTATCTTCATTCAACTATCAACCTGATAGTTCAGGTAAAATACATAGATGGTCTTTCTGGAGACCCTGATGCTGTTAAGGATATCTCCAGCACTTTCCCAGGAAAAAACAGGGTTACAGACTGGTGGGTTGTCCCCTGTCTCTTTGAGGAGGACCCAGTGCAGGCTGAAGGCACATGGAGGCTATTTCCTTTATCAGAATTGTGCATTATGGTCATTTTATCACTTTCTCAGCTGCTTTAATACCTGGCAATTGTGGTTTCTTTTCTGGTCCTGTGTACATCAGCCCAGTGCCTGGACCTGCTGACTCTTTGGAGCTCTGCATCCAGAAAATTTAAGGGACAGGGGGCAGATTATTTATCCATAAAGATTTCACCAGCGGTTCTCTGGTATTTATCTATTAACTTCCCAAGGCTTTAGCTAAAATGGGAAGAGCTTAGGAGCTTACTGAAAGAATACTGGGGATCTAAACCATTCAAAGACACATGACTGTTTAGAAGTGTAAGAACAGCATTCTCATGCCACATAGCACTCTGTGTGAAATAAGTTTGTACCCTTCCAACACGCCATCTGGCAGCAAACAGCACATTGGTTTGCATCCCAGCCTGTGATCTTGCAAGGAAAATGAAATCATATGTAATAAAATGCACTTTTAAAAGTCAACATTTTCATAATGATCAGTGAAACTAATGGACTTAAAAGCATTTTCAGTTTTCTATCAGAAAATGTTTTGGTAAACAAACGTCTGCCCTCAGTTGTGATGTGCATATGAGTAAAAGGGATTTATGTCACACTCAGACATGTGTTCTTCGTGTGCATCTGCACCTTGGAGTGCTCAGAACATTCAAATTTGCAGTCCTGCCTGAGCTATTGCAGTGGGAGGAATCAGATTATGGGCTTTCAACTGGTACCCAAAATATGGGTGGAGGGAGTTGGATGTTTGAGAGGAAATGGAGCAAGTCTGTTGATTCAGGAAATGAGAAACCGGTTGGAGTGAGATGCAATCACATGCCTGAGTCCTCCTAGAACTGCATCCTCTCTCTTATTTTGATACCTTGAAATTTCAGGGAAGATGATTCATGTCTGTTTTGGGTAAGGCATCTCTCCAATTTAAAGCATCTTCTTTCCCAGCACTGTGATATTTCAACGTGAAAGGAAGTAATAGCCACTTGCTTAAAATTCTCAGCAAATCAGGCAAAAAGCTTTCATGTAGTTGGATAATGGACAATTGTGTATCTTGGAAAACAAACAAGATCAAATACAGGCTGATAGACCGGTTCTTATTAGGTTTTATATGGGGAAATTAGTCTGGCCGCTTGAGAGATGATGAAATGATTAGGAAGAACCTTCTATCTAGCTGCACACATAGGGTTGTAGAGATTTGATTATGTGGAAAATAACAATGGAGGCTCAGCTTTTCAGGGATGAGGATGGGTTAAAATAATTTAGGGAGAAATTGCTGTAATTAAAACCACTCTAGCTGGCGTTCAGTCAGTTTATGTCCTTCCATTAAGGTTTCATCCTCAAGTTTGCATTACTATTCTCTGTGCCTCATGGTGTTCTAGGAACTCTTTCATTTGCCACTCCATGCAAATTTCAATTCCAGCCTCCCAGTCAGTGTTTTGAAGCACTGGGATATTGAGTAAGTATATAATTCTTAGCTTAGACACTGAACATCTGTTGCCATTTGTGTCCAATTTGTAATTACAGCAGGGGGAGCTGGACAATCGGAGATTAAAAAGATGCTTCTTAATCTTCCACCACATGTTTCTACTTAAAAAGAATAACCCACTGGAGGAATCTCATGGCAGCTCGTGGTGTATCTTCTTCTCCCCTTATCCTTACTCAACTGATCAGCCTTCATTTGATCTCTGTCTGAGATTGCCACAGTCCCTCTGTTTGGACCTGGGAGTGTGTTCACTCAGACCTGGTTCTAGGGCACGTTCTGAAGGACTGCATTCCTGGTTTTCAGCAATTAAAATATTGTGCCTTGTGGCATTCCTTTGGCCTCTAATAATATCTTAACACAGAGTGATTTTTACCAGTCATTTGGAGGGAATGGGCACTAGGAGAGCCTGTTGAGATGGATAACACAATCCTCCCTCAAGATTTCTGCCCATGCCATGGAGTGTGCTGGACATCAGACCAGGGGAGAGTGTGATGTGTATTTCTCCTTTCTCAAGACCAAGCTGTAGATTTTCCAGTGGTATTACTCAAATGCTTTTACAGGAGAGCTAAAAGCAGCAGCTGTGGTGCAGTGAAGGCAGAGCATCAGGAAAAGGGCAGAAACCAGAGGTTGTAGGGTCATAAACATGGCACAGTGTGCTTTGTCTTACTGCAAAGCAACATGACCAACATCCTTTGCAAAAGTTATAATTGCAAATGTTTTACCCAAGAGCTGGTTGCAGACAGTGACTTTTAAGAAGGGGCAGGAAGGAAGAATTAGGTGCCCTTGAGCAGGCTGGATGGGGCTGGGACAAACTGGTCTAGTGGAAGGTTCCCTGGTCATGTCAGGGGGGTTTGAACCAGATGATCTTTAGGGCTCCTTCCAATTGAGAGGAATAGCAGATTTGTCTTTACAAACAAGCTGTGGGTCTGCTGGGAGATAAAACCAGCACTGGGAGATAAAAGAAACAATGGGAAGGATTCCACTGATTGATGGATGGAAAAAAATATTTGCTTTTACAAATAAACTTTAGGTTTGCTGATAAATGAAATTAGACATTGAAAGATGAAAGAAAAAATGGGGAAGAAAAACACCTAAATTCCATAAGAATTAAAAATGAAAAAGGAGGGTTATACATTAAAGGGAAATCTCTGGTATCAGGCATTCTGGGCAGTCTGTACCTCTCAAGTGCCTCAGCCAATGGGGAAAGAGAGAAGGGAAATACAGCCAGGAAATTGGGATAAAAAGGAGTCTGCATCCTCCAAAAATTTGAGAGATCCCAGGAGAGGGCCCCATGGCCTCTCCCTTTATTCCAATAAAGTAAAACGACTTCTCTGTTTGTTTTTTGGACATAAAACTCTGATGTTTGTGGATTAATTTTTCCTAACACAATCCAAGCCATTCCAGGATTCTCTCTGGAGCAAGAGATGACATTGCAGGAACAGTGGGAGAGGGAAGGGTCACAGCAGTGACATCCTGCAGAGGAAGGAGGGAGGGAGGCTGAGGGTTTACATCCTCTCAGGAGCTGTGGAGACACATTAAAGGAGCCCCTCTCAGGGTGCTGCCCACATGGACCGGCTGTGTGTCCCTCCCACGGGAGCCTCGTGAGATGCTGCGGGGGTGGGTGTGATGCTGAGTGAGGAAGTTGTGCCTTTTCATTGACTGGAAGAACTTTCTGTCCTCTGCAAGTCTTTGAAAAATGCAAATGCAAAGTTGTAAGAGATTGACAAAGCAGTTGCTGTGTTTCAGTGAAAAGTGTTTCACTCATTTTGTACTTGGGAGGGGAAAATGATTTTGCTGCTGGTTGGAATAGCAATATCCAGTGAGATGTGCCCAGTGTAGAAAATATCCATTATAAACTAATACAGTTTTCATATTTGTGCTGTTGGCTTGTGTGCTTTTCCAAGCACATCCTTCTAGTTTTTACTGAAACTCCAGAAGGTTTGGGTTTTTAGGGTGTTTTTTTTTTTGCTCGTTTGTTGTTTTTATTTTGTTTTGGTTTTTTTGTTTTTTTTTTTTTTTTTTTAACAGCTAATCTTGTGAAAGATTAATTTTCTTTGGTTTTCTTTAGGACAAAACTGAAATAATTTTTTTTTTCCCCAAAAGAAAATTAACTTGCCTGTCACCTCAAAAGAATTGTGATTCTGTTAGGAATGGGCTTTGGCACTTGAAAGGATTTATTGAGAGGTATTTATGAGACATAGAATTTCAAAATGTCAGATGTATTAGGTTCAGCCCTTAATATAATGACATGGTAAGGTGGTCTGCCAGACTTAGAAGGTTTTGCTAAACTACCACGTTCATTAGCTGCATATGGACAATTAAAGAAGCACTATTTACTTGTTCACTTTAAAATATAAAGACAGATATACCAAAAATATCCTCAGAATTTCTTTAGATGTGAAATTAATAACAATGACATGGGGGAGTACACAGTGTTGGGTGTTGGAAGACAGTCACAAGTAATGCTTCTCCTTTTCCAGTTTAACTGCATTTTACCCCCTCTCCTAGTGCATCTTCAATCCTGGAAAAAGCAAATTAAAATAGAAAAGACCTGGGAATGAACTCAAGGCTTGCAGGAAGCAATGGGAAAGAGTCCCTTTGGTGGGACCTTTGGCTTTGGTGTGACCTGCAGTGATCCCTGCCCATCCATGTGCTCACCCTCCCTGTGCCTGGGGTTTCTGTCCCTTCTTTCCTTCTCCAGGCAAGGTCACCACGTTTGCCTCGGCACCAAGGGCCTGCACAAACACCTCCTTGAGCTGCTGGCCCTGGAACAATCCACTCAGAGAATCATGGAATCACAGAACCACTGAGGTTGGAAAAGGCCTCCAGAATCATCCAGTCCAACCTGTGACCCATCCCCACCTTGTCCCCAGCCCAGAGCACTCAGTGCCACCTCCAGGGGACACCTGCAGGGATGGGCACTGCAAAGCTCCCTGGGCAGCCCCTGCCAGTGCTTAACAACCCTTCCCATGGGCAAATTGCTGCTGCTGTCCCAGCTGAGCCTGCCCTGGCCCAGCCTGAGGCCGTTCCCTCTGCTCCTGTCCCTGTGCCCTGGGAGCAGAGCCCGACCCCCCCGGCTGTGCCCTCCTGGCAGGGACTTGTGCAGAGCCACAAGGGCCCCTGAGCCTCCTTTGCTCCAGCCTCAGCCCCTTCCCAGCTCCCTCAGCCCCTCCTGGGGCTCCAGCCCCTTCCCAGCTCCGTTCCCTGCCCTGGACACGCTCCAGCCCCTCCAGGGCTCTCCTGCAGGAGCCACGATGCCTCAGGGTTTATATTTTTTATATTCTGCATATATAAAATACTTATATTCTTTTCTATTTTTTAGATTCTGTTCTGCTTTAGTGTGTGGGTCTGGGCTTCATATTATGGGATGGTGAGCTCTGTGCACAGAGCAGGGAGACAAAACAATTCCTGCTCCAGCTGGGCACCAAGGACAAATGATCCAAATCTCAGCCCAGGAGCACAAACACCGTGGGCTGCAGAGAGAAAAACAAGCAGGGTGGGACTGCCTGGGCTAAAGCTGGAATGGGACAATGAACTGCAAGGTGCAAATGGAGCAGAACTGATCCCAGGGACAGACCCCGTGCCCGGCCGTGCATTTTGGGGCCGTTTTGGTTCATCTTGGGTGCAGCCCTGGCTGGGCTCTGGTGCTGCCCAAGGTGCATCCATGGAGGAGATGCTTTGAATAAATCCCTGCTTTATTCTTTAGCTCTGTCCAGTCTCTGCTCTGGGGCAGCCTGCACAAGGCACCAGCCAGAACTGCACCCAGCCCTGGAGGGACTCTCAGGGCCAGCACAGAGGGACAATCCCTGCCCTGCTCCCGCTGCACACACAATTCCTCACCCAGCCCAGCTGCCAGGGGCCTCTTGCCCCCCTGGGCACCCCTGGGCTCGTGTCCAGCCCCTGTCAGCAGCACCCCCAGGGCCTTTTCCACTGAACCACTTCCCAGCCATTGCACCCCCAGCCTGGATCATGAAATTAGAGCAACTTCAAGGGGCTGAAATGGAAAAACAGCAGCATACAGGGAGTTCTGGTATGTGTCAGACCACTTTAGTGAGGGACACATCAGGGAAGCTGTTCCTCACTGGTTAAATTCTTTGTTTTCTCCATCCAAGGTAAACACCAGACCCTTTGACACCATGAACCAGCCCTGGCCAGGTGAGTTTAAGCCTGTGGAGCATTTCTTGCCTGAATCAGTTCTCTGGTTCCAGCAACACAGTGTGTGGAGCAGCAAAATGCAGACATTGAACTTGAAGATGACAGATTATTTACAGAAAATGTGTGGGTGTGTGGCTGTGTGTGTTTGTCTGCAGTTTTTGTGCTGCTGAAATGCCAGTGGCCGTTTCTCTACATTTATAAACTTTGCAGAGCATTTAAACCATCCACAGGAAAACATGGGGAGGTTTAAGAGTTAGCAAATTCATGACCTGCATGGTTCTGGATGTAGCTGGCATGGCTCATTCCCAGGCCTTGTTAAATTTGCTTTCAGTCAATACTGAAAAAAATATTCTTTTGTTGCACCATTGTTGTTTTCTTGGTTTTCTAATTATTCACTTTTTGACTTCTTTGTTTTTTCTAGAGCATATTTTTCCCAAGAATCTCCCACCCACCTGAATATCACAGAACTCTGATTGCCTCAAAAATATTTCAGGAGTTTTTGCTGGAAGCTTACATTTTTTAAGGGGTTGTATAATACATTTTTCCATCTTTTATGGCATCTTCAGAAAAACATGTCAGGAGAAACATACTTAACGCAGTAGAATTTAATTATGCATTAAAGTGCATCAAAATCCATGTCAGCCTCTAGGACCAGAATAATGGTACAAGCATCTTCACAAAGATTTGCTGGACTTTGCCAATATATGTTTCTTAGAGTAGCCTGTGCTACTCTGTTTTGGACATGCATGAAATCTTTATTTGTATGAGTTCTTCAGTCACATTTACTCTTGTCTGTATATTAAAAAATGAGAGCATCCCAGCAATGTGATTTCTTGCATTTATCTCAAAGTTTATGATGTAAATTTTGTGACAGAAATATACCTAGAGTACTTCCAGAACAACAGACATTATTGGAGCTTGATTGCATTTTCTTCTTCCCTTTACTTTAAAGACCTCCTTGTTTTAGTGATCTGTGATTTTTTGCTTCAGTGATAGTGATTTATATTACAGAATCATTTACTGCCAGTAATGGGTATGTAGGTGCTCACAATCCTTTTGATCACTCTAAACTGAAGAAATCCTCCCAGTGGAAGATCACAAGGAAAAAGCAAGTTCTAGTTTTCCATGGATACATCTGCCCTCACTAGGTGGTGGCCTGAGTTCAACTTATCCAATATTGTGCAGAACATTTGTGGCCAGAGGTAGACTGGGACCCTGAGTTTTGGTTTTCCATGTTGCCCACAGCAAGGTTGTCCTATGGAGGGGCCCAAGGGTTGTGTAGTTGTGTTATTTCACAAAACAACTGTTTCAACATGATAATATCCTTTTATTTTATGATTAAATGGGCCCAGTTTTTAAAGTGCAGAATGTGTTGTCTGCCCTTCTTTCCTCCTAAAGATGCTTTTAGAAAATGACTGCAAATTCTTGCAGAGTGATTATAGAGTGACAACTGCAGGAAACCTCCAGCTCTGCACAAAAATGATTGATGGTCAGTGGTGGACACCTGCATTTTTGTGCCCCTCTAGAAATGCATTCACTCAATCTCAGGGGCATTCATTTAATCTAAACTGCATTTTGCAAACTTGAGCACACTGCTCAAGTTGAAGGGAAGTAGGTTTTTTTTTTGACAGTATTCATTTGTGGGAATAGTGTATAACATGGAATGTGTATTACTAAACCTGTCTCAAAGTAGAAAGATCTGGACATTTGCTGAAGATCAGATGTATTCTGAAGTCCTGTTCCTTAAAATTCAGGTAAAAATAGCCAAGCTCTTCCCTCACAGACACCACTTAATTTGTTCACTCTCAGTGACAGTCATTTAGTATTTCAGGGGCTGCAGAACCTGCAGCTTGTATCTCTTTGGAGAAGAAAATTTTATCTTCTGTCTCATTAGCTTCCTTCCAAGTTCATAATTTTTTTCCTGTGCCAGGCAATATTTGCTAAGCTTCCAATCTCAGAAATTCCTTATGGCTTTCAGAGTGCTGTTGCTGTTTCAGGGTGTTTTTCCATTGACTCCACCAGGCTCTGCATCAGGCCAATAATGGCTATTTGTCAGCGTATCCAGGAGTTCTATTGACCTGTACCATGCCAAATTCCATCAGTGTGTTTGCAATTCCCAAGCTTTTTGGCACGGTAAGCGCGTTACGTCGTTGGCAACGCTCAGAAATTGCAGTTTTGTGGTGCTAGGAAAATAATCATAATAATTGTATATTTCCTATCTGCTAATGGGAAACATGAAGTTCTTTTAATGAATCCATAGGCTGCTGTTCTGATGGGGGCATTTGTCTCTCCACCACCCCCCCCGCCCTAACAAAATGGATTTTCTGACATTTCTGTGACCTCTTAGAGAAAGAATTAGGTGCACAGTTACCAAGCAACAGAAAGTCAGGCAACACACTTTCGAAGCCCTCTAATTGCCCATAATGGTAAGAGCAGCATCCACGTTCACAAAAGCTTCATATTCTTGGTACTTACTCTGCTGCAGGAACTCATTTACCTTTTATTGCCAGCATGGTGTTGAGCTGTAACCACCAAAGGAGGAGGTGGAAGTCTGAAGGTTCTGGAGCCTTGGAGCTGCTGTGCATATAGAGGGCCATAAGGATTGTCATTTTCACAATTCATGCCTCACATTTCACTTATCCAGAATATTTTAAGTGCTTAACTCGCAAGAGAGAAGGCACATTCATCTCTACAATGCTAAAACCTAAGTGAAGGCAAAAAAAATTTAAAACTTACAAGGTCTTTCAAAGATTTAAATGAGAGACCAAAGAAAGGCTTTAAAGCACAATGTATTCTGACAACTTACCCTCTAAGGATTTAAAATGACATGTTTCATGAGTCACACAATGAAATCTCTGTGGGGGGTGGGGGAGAAATACATGAATACATGTTTGAGACTTTGAAGGGTTTTGGTTTTTTTCTCCTCCAGCTTGTGCCCTGACTGCATGTGAGGAGTCAAACTGTCCCCTCCTTGCATGGCATATCTGGGACACTGAGTGCCACTCCTTCCTGAAGCTTTTCCAGGCTTTTCCATTTTATCCAACGACTGTAGCAGTCTCCATCCACTTTTCACAACCTGCTTTCCTCAAGGGGGAATCGGGAAGTGTTTTTCTTCAGGCACTAAAGAAAAGGAGACCATCAAGAGGGGACAGTCCAAGTCCTTGCCACTGGATATTTTGGCTTACTTGTGGAGGATGGTGCTGGGACAAGTGACAGTCACTGACTCCACTGTCCTGGGTGGGAGAGGTGATGTGTCTGTTCTCTGGGTGTCAGTGATCTAATTTCTCCAGCAAGGAGTAATTTTTGTGTTCAAAAAGGCTTCTTGGTACCTCTGTGTGTGCTTTCATTTATTTTCAAGCATACACACATTGTTCATAAGAAACAAATAAAGCTCTAGATCTTCCTTCTCATGTCATTTGCACTGGAGTTAACTCTGGCAAAGTTAATCTGTGACGGTGTTCACAGGGGTCCCAGGATGAGGGAAGAGATGAGGATTTGACTCCATGTTTCAGAAGGTTTGATTTATTTTTTTATTATATATATTACATTAAAACTATACTAAAATAATAGAAGAAAAGGTTTCATCAGAAGGCTAACTAAGCTAAGAATAGAAAGGAAAGAATGATAACAAAGGTTTGTGGCTCGGACAGAGAGCCGAGCCAGCTGACTGTGATTGGCCATTAATTCCAAACATCCACACGAGCCAATCACAGATGCACCTGTTGCATTCCACAGCAGCAGATAACCATTGTTTACATTTTGTTCCTCTCAGCTTCTCAGGAGGAAAAATCCTAAGGAAAGGATTTTTCATGAAAAGATGTCTGCGACATTAATCAACATTATATTGGCATAAATGAAGACCAGGCCAGAAACTTCAGCTTTTGATCCCAAGACATAAAGAAAACTGTGAGCTAAACTTGACACTGTGAGCTAAGCTTGGCACTCTGAGCAAGAACAAGCTGTCCCTTCAATAATTTTTTTTTCCTTTTGCTTCTGTCCTCCAGCAGAACTGAGGTTTAATGGAGAGGTATCATGGAGTGGAGGTGAAATGGCCAAGGGCTCAGCCATGCAATCTGTCACAGGCTGCAGCTCCAGCCCAGCAAAGCCCAGAGGCATCCAACAGCTTTCAGAGAGTCTCACAAAATTATTCAGTTCTTCAAAATCAGCCATGAATTGCCAAGAAATGTGCACACAGGGTAGGTGGGGACTCAGAATTTTGAACTTAGAGAGAACAAAAAGCAGCTGGGGTTAAAGTATCTACCTGTACATAGACATTTGAGCTGTGTTTTTCTATTTAGGGCCTTTTTACTTCAATGGCAATGCAATTACCACCATTTCCAGTGGAGTTACTTTGAAACTACTATGTAGCTTCTTGTATCTGTCTAATTAACTTGTCTCATGACTGTAAGTGGAATGTACCACAATTTCCAATGTGGAAGGAACTTCTTTGGGGCCATGTTCTGACAATTCAAGAATTTTTCTACTGTTTTCAGTTCTGAGGGTGGGTATTGTTTGGAGACACACAGTCTGGAGGCATGAGAGGAAAGTGAGAGTTATTGTGTTTGCCTAGTGCCTAAAATGAAGCTATTTTTCCTGGTTTTGGCTAGCCTGTTTTTAATAGGAATTGATCATACTGTGAATTAGAATTTCCATTAGGAACTCCATGCTAGAAAAGTAGAAGTAACTCTGGCTGAATTTGGACTTCTATCTCTGTAGAGTCTCTTAGAGCATGTTTATGCTGAGTCTTGCTGTTAATATGGAAATATAATTTACAATTATATTAACTCCTTAAATCTTACCCACCTTTCTATTATTATAAATTTAAATATTAACAATGTAATCAGCACTACTGTTGGTAGATACATAAGACATAAATATCAAGGCCAGGTTGACAGCTGGGAATAAGATTGGAAAAGCAAAGTTGTTGTGGAAGACTGCAGAAAAGTTCCCATACTAATATTTTTTAAAATTTTTTCCCTATTATTGCAAGAGTTGTGGAAGCAAAGCTGATATCCAGAACATCTCAGCTGAATTTTTTGTAACACCTTGCTATCAACAACAGTTGTCTCAGTGTTTTGATAGCAGAAGGCCATGCAGATGTGGTTCTCTAGGAATGATATAAGCCTTCACAGGAAGTTTGCTTTTAAAAAAGATTCATGTGCACAAGCATCTCTTGCAATACCCTAATGAAGGCCAAAAAAAACCCAAATCCTGATGAAAAAATTGCTATTGACTCCAGTGAGGGCAGTGAGACAGTGAGAGAAAAGTGTAATAGCTGGATACCTTCATGACAGAGGCACCCCTGGAGAAAGATGCCATGGTTCTCTCTAAATGAGCATGGCTTTGTTGGTATGGAGATACAGACCAGAAAAAGAAGGGTTTTCTATTGGAAATGAAGGGAAGATTAAGAATTGGATTTTCATTGTTCATTTTTCTCCCCAGTCCAAAGGACACAGACATCCATACACGTAACCATCCACATGCGTTTTCTCCTCTTTGTGAAAGTTTTGTAAGCCTAAACCACTGCTTTCCCCCTTTCTCTAAACATGCAGCATGGAGTAAGTCCAACAGACCTCTGATTTTTCCTTTTTGTGGTTAGCATTAGACTGCACAGCAGAATATTAACCATCTGCGATGAATTTTCTTCACTATTATTGCAGCTTTGATAAAGTCCCTGAAAGATTATGACTGGAACTTCAATCCCCCCAGCTCACATCCCCGGACATTTCTATGTAGGTTACTTCAGAACACTGAAATTCTGTGTTCCAGGCAAATCCTAATTGCAGGGTTCCACCTCTACACCTCAATAAATTACATGGGTGCCCCTCGGTCACCTGCCTTAGGAAAGTGCCAGAGGAAATGATCTCTAGGGAGAAATTCCCTTTCTGGTGCACGTGGGGGAAACAAGAAGTGCATCATTTAGAAACAAGTTGAGTTATCCACAGAGTTAAACAATTCCTTTCTGTGGGCAGCAGTGGTTCACTCTGTCCTCACAGTGTTTTCAAGGAGGAGCAGGTCAGACCCTCATCTCCTTTGCAGCACAAACCCACCTGGGAAGTTTTCTATCTCTGTCTCCCACCTTGAGGGCCTTTGGCTCTGATCTAGACACACCCTTTTATTCCCCCCTTTATTCAGGGTGGAATCTAGAGCTGTCAGTAGAGAAAAATATGAAAACATCTGTCATTCTCAAATTCCAATCTCCTTTCTGCTGATGGCACTTCTGGATTCTGGACTAGCAGCCCTCAGCATCTCACCCTCTGCAGGCTTCTTCTCTAGCTCTCAAAAATAGAAAATTGCTCTGGGATTTTTCCTGGAAGGCACCATGAGTTTGCAGAAATGATTGCTGCAGAGAACCTCAACTGAATAGCAACCCTTATGAATGTGCTCAAGAAAAACCACTCCTATATTGCTGTGGAGTGTAACCATAACTGCACTTTATTTATTTCATGAATACCATGCAATATTCCAGGCAGAGATTAGTCAGTCAAGTCAGATGTAGGTGGCTGGGGCTTTTGGCACTTGTTATGCAAATAGCAAACAGCAGTAGTAACTCACTCCTAAAGGTAATGACAACATATATCTGCTGCCTTATTTTGTGCGCTCAGTCTGCTCCTCAGAGCTGTCTGCACCTTGGGGCAAGTGTCAGGGGAAGACTTACTAGCTCCAGCCATGCACATGTAATATTAAAAAGCCAGGGAGCTGTGGATGGCATCTCCCTGCTCACTGCCAGACCCTCCTGCTGAATGCAGTGAGAGCCATTTCACAGAATTCACAGAATGAATTCACAGCATTCACAGAATCCCTGGGTTGGAAGAGACCTCAGAATCACAGAATCACAGAATAATGAGGTTGGAAGAGACCTCTGAGATCATCGAGTCCAACCAGTGCCATAACACCTCAACCAGACCATAGCACCAAGTGCCATGTCCAGTCTTTTGTTAAACACATCCAGAGATAGTGATGCTACCACCTCCCTGGGAAGAGCATTCCAGTACTTTATTATTCTTTTGGTGAAAATTCTTTTCCTAATGTCCAACCTATCCCTTCCCTGACGTAGCTTGAGACTGTGTCCTCTTGTTCTGTCAGAGACTGACCCCACCTGTCTACAGCCTCCCTTCAGGAAGGTGTAGAGAGCAAAAGAAATTGCAGAGAGCAAGATCATCCTCCAAGATCATCACCTCCAAGATCAGCACCTCCAAGACCATGGAGTCCAGCCCAGCCCCAACAGCTCAACTGAACCCTGGCCCCCAGTGCCACATCCAGGCTTTGTTAAACACACCCAGGCATGGGGACTGCACCACCTCCCCGGGCAGCCATTCCAGAACTTTCTCACCCTTGCTGCAAAAACCTTTTCCCTGCTATCCAACCTGTATTTCCCTTGGCGCAGCTGGAGGCTGTGTGCTCTGGTTGTGTCAGTGCTGCTGGAGAAAGAGCCCAGCCCCAGGTGAGCACAGGCACCTTTCAGGAGCTGTGCAGAGTGATGGGGGCAGCCCTGAGTCTCCTTTTCTCCAGGCTGAGCAGCCCCAGCTCCCTCAGGGGTTCCTCACAGGGTTTGTGTTCCCAGCCCCTCTCCAGCCTCGTTGTCCCCTCTGGATGTGCTCAAGCAAGGAACAGCAAGGAACAGCCTTGTTATCCAGCTGGGAGCATGGCAGCAACACAACTGGGACTGATTGCTGCTTGTCTCCATCTGCTTGGCCCCAAAACTGTCCCACTTTCACCCTCTGATGTCTGGGTCCTGCCACAGATCATCTTGGATCTGCTCCTAACTCTTGAGCGGCAGCTCATGAGTAATTTCTGTGTCTGGCTCTTACAGCCCCACTCCTGGAGGTGTGATCCTGGCAAGGGGGTTTGGACAGGGGTTCAGAGAGGCTGAGGCAGCAGGGGACTGGCTGAGGTCACTGCAGTGAGGAGCTGTCCCTGGTCCTTGTGGGCTCTGCAGAGCTGGGCTGTGTGCTCAGCACAGTGCTGGGCTCTGGGTGCCTTTGTGGAGCTGTCTGGAACATCCCTCTGGAAAAGGGAGCTTTAAAAGGCAAACTTTGGGTTTGATCACCCCAGGTGTCCCTGTTCCTGGTGGGACACAGAGCCCACAGTGATGGAGGACTGGCCTTTGCAAGGGAACTGACACTATTTCCTGGAAACAGTTTTGTTTTAAGAAATGAAAGCAGTCTCTTCAGCCAGGATGAATGAAGATGAAGGGAAAGGTTTTTGTATTGGAGAGCAACATTCTACAAAGTCTCCATTCCCAGAATTTTTTCAGCTTTGGCAACCAAGAGACTGGGTCATCAGAGTCACAGCAGAAATAAAATGGGAGAAAATGTGAAACTGAGGAGCCTTTCTTTTCCCTTCTGAACTTCCCCATCTCAGGCAGATATGGTTCTGTTTAGCTTTTTCTTTTTTATTTTTTTTTTCATGAAAAGTGTTAAGCAGCCAGCTTTTTGACTTTGACTTGGTTTATCCTCAGTGCTTTTGTCTGCTCACCTCAGATCCTTACCAGTCCATGTACTCCCTGCATGGGCTCAGCATCCCTGTCTGGGGACTGGATTTGCAGGGCATTTGCTGCAGACCAGGCTTCCAACCTTTCTGGAACATTCCTCACTCCGCTTCCAAGCTCAGCTGGAGAGCAGAGTGCCTGGCCCTGTGAGTAAGGCACCTTCACCCCTTCTCACTACATGAATTTTCCTGAGGAGAATTGCTCCAAACCTTCATGGGTGGCAGCTTTGCTGTCTCTCAGAGGTGACCTTCAGTGCAGGTTTGGTAATTTTTGTGCACAAGCTCTTGGATAGTGCAAGCTGTCACAGGGTGACCAGGTTGCAAACTCCTGGGTGCTCCAAATTAGTTTTTAACACTTCAGACAGATTCTTCAGGTGCTTCACTCAGCTGTTACCTCCATCTCTGAGATCTTTCTGGAATGCTTTGCCAACAGAAAGTAAGATCCTCTAAATAACCTTTTCCTCATCTCCTGGAAGGCCTTCTAAGTAAGAGAAAATGAAAGTATAATTTCTGATGTAATCATGTTCACTTTCTGGATCTGCTTTTACAGATTGGATACATCTTATTGTAATATTTGCCCATAAATGAGAATGAGGCAAAATCCAATCATTTTCAGAAGCAAGACAGGTTTGATTTTCAGGCTCACAATGACCTGTGAGTGCTCAGGCTTGGTGGAAGCTGGGAACAATTTGTAGGAAAGAGATTCTGCAGCAGCTCTTTCTCCTGAAGGCCAGGGGTATGATCTGTTATAGTCTGTTCATGGTCTGTAGCAGAAATGAGTGGTTGGATCCACTCTGGATGAGCCATTTCATTTTATCCAAGAGAGGTGCAGAGTTTACTTCTTGTTTCCCCACAGCAGAGAGGGTTGGTGCACTGCCCATTTGCAGGGGATGGGACAGTGCAGGATAATGTGGGGACAGGGACAGACATGGACCTTGTCAGCAACCTCCAAACCTGCCCACAGTCCAGTGGGGCATCACAGTCCAGTGATATTTCACATCAAAGGAGAGCCAGGGCTGGAAAGCTCTGGCTAAAGGCAGCTCCTGCATCCTGCTTTCCCAGGAGTGTGTGCTCAGCCCTGTCCTGCTCAGAGAGCTCATAGATCAGGGAATGTGACTGCATAATGGAAGCTGTGCATGAATGCAGAACTAGATTTATAGCTTCACATTCTTCCCTTTTCTTTGACTTTTTAAAAAATGTTTGGTTGAGCAATACAACGTTTTGAATGTAGTCCTTTAAAAAAGAACCCTGGAAGATTGAAATCAAATCACATGAGACCTGAGTGAGTGTTTTGTAGCAGTTGTCATTAGATTCCCAATTCAGGTCTCAACCACATAAGCCCCATGAATGTCAGGGAGCAGTGACTGCTTTTCCTTCTATCTATTATCCACAAAAAAAAAAAAAAGTCTGGAAGACAGACATTGCTGTGGGGTCATACAGTGTTTGCCAGCTAGAAATGTTTGAAGGATATTTCTTAGATTTTATTTGTGACTTTGGGGAGTGTGGTCACTTAGAGATGTCACTGACAGGGACATAAACTTCATACACTCATGCAGAAAGACAGGATGAGTCATTGGTGGAGACCTGAATCTGCCACCTTACAGCTGAAGTCATAATTTCACGTCTGCAGGGAGTGAAATATTCGACTGGCAAATGATCCCGCATCTAAAATGGGCAAAATATTCTATTGGCCTGCTTCTCTCGTGAAGGTTTGAGACACAGTCTTTGTCTCTTGACTGGAGTCATACACAGGGAAATAACAAGGAATTCCCCTGTTTGTCTGGAATTTCTAGTCAGGAATATCATTTTTTCAAACAGGAGCTCATGTATCTGCATGTCCTGGACACTTGTGGGTCCAAGGAACCCACAAGAAAGATGGAGAGAGGCTCCTTACAAGCGCTTGGAGCGGTAGAAAAGGGGAAATAAAATAATAGAATAAAATAATAGAATCATGTAATCCCAGAATGGTTTGTGTTGGGGGACATCTTAAAGATGATTCAGTTCCAATCCCCTGCCATGGGCAGGGACACCTTCCACTAGACCAGGTTGTTCAGAGCCTCATCCAACCTGGCTTTGAACATTTTCAGGGATGAGGCATCCACAGCTTATTTGGGCAGCCTGTGCTAGGGCCTCACCACCCACACAGGGAAGATTTTTTTCCTGATATCTAATGTAAATCTACTCTCTTTCAGTGTGAAGCCATTCCCTGTGTGCTGTCCCTGCATGCCCTGGAAATTGTCTCTCTCCAGCTTTCCTGGGGCTCCTGCAGGCCCTGCAAGGCCACCCTGAGCTCAGGCCAAAGCTTCTCCTGTGCAGGTGAACAATGCCAGCTGTGCCAGCCTTTCCTGCCAGCAGAGCTGCTCCATCCCTCTGCTCATCCTGGAGCCTCCTCTGGGCTCTCTGCAGCAGCTCCAGCTCCTCCCTGCGCTGGGACCCTGGAGCTCTGCAGCTGATATCTCTTTGCTGTGTCATACTAGAAATACAATAAATATCTGACCATGCAGGGGTCACTTGTTCCTGTCCCTGACAAATGGATGCTACTTTTGGAGTCTCTAACAGCTTCCTGGATGAGCATACACTAATAACAAGTGAATCAGAGCAAATATGGGAATAGAAATTCAGGGCAATGCAAAAGAATTCCAAGCAATGTAGAATGAAGAGAGATAAGATTCTCATTCCAAGCAATGAGAATGAAACCAGTCTGTGAAGTCTGTGGCAAATGGGGGGTGGGTGCTGCATGAGCTCCTGGCTCACCCACTGGCACTGACACTGATTTGGGATGTGTGGCATTTGGTCCAGTGCTTTAAAGGTCTAATGACATCTCCTGCTGTCCCAGCTAATAAACAAGAGAGGTGTGGACTGGCTGTGTGCTGATTGCAGTTTATGAAATGAACAGCAGGTGGGAGAGAAGCAATAGGCATCCTCCCAGACCTCCAGCTAACAATGCCACATCTGACAGAGTGCAGCCTGCTGGACTCGAAATCAAACCTTTTACACCACGCTCCTTGGAAACGGGGAGGGGGGGGGGGGCAGAGTGCTGGGCTGGAGGAAGGGGGAAGGTGGAATAATGGGATTTGTGTATGAGATTATTTTTGGTTTCGCTCTCTTTAGTCCTTCTTTTCCCATATCATACTCATATTTCTCTGTTCCCTGAGAGTTTTGTCATCTGTTGGCCTTTCCTGGGCAGTCTGCCTCCAGATGATATCTGCCTACCTTGGTGGCAGGCACCTCCCTGAGTATTCATCTGTCTCTTGCCTCCTGCCTTTATGTTTTGTCAATCTGTTTATTCCAAATCCATTTCTCCGTGCCCCGTCTTGCTCCTGTCCTTATGCCTATCCATCTATCTCCATTAAAATCTGAATATTGAATATCAATAAAAATAACACATCCTGTTTGGGGAGGAGGTCGTTTGGGTGATGCTTTATGACTGACTGTTGATTTGTGGTCAAACTCCACGGTCATAAAAGGGCTGAGCATCAGGCAAATGACACAAAACGCACACATCAGCAATTAAAATCAGCTGTATTATCTGGGCACCCAGCAGGGCTGCCTAGTTAAGGCCCTGCCAATGTTTTGATTATTACAACTCTGTACAAGAATTCACGCTGTTCCTCTCTCCTTACCCCCACCTCTGATACCTGACCCTTCCTCTCTTTCACTGCTGACCCTGTGCTTGGATTCCCCCCTGCACCACGGAGCTTTCCTTCCCTCCCTCATCATCGCAGCGCCACGTAAAATCCTCTCTCCCCTTCTCCTCCCTAAACACTGCATTTCTTAGTGCATTTTCTCCCTTTCAGGAATGCACTGCCGGCAGCGATGTCTTCCTGCCCTTCTAAGTGCCTGGTCCGGCTGAACCTCACCTGCCTCTTCCTCTGTCCCTCTGTCCCTCTGTCCCTCGACTCATCCCGCCTCGGCTCCCCCCTTGCAGGGCGAGGTATTCTCATCCCCTGAGCGCTGCAGGCTGCCGGCAGCACCTGGAATTCTGCTGGGCTGCAGCAGCACCTGGGAATTTGCTGGGCTGCTGGGATGCAGCAGCACCGGGGATTGTGCTGGGCTGTTGGAATGCAGCAGCACCTGGGATTGTGCTGGGCTGCAGCAGCACCTGGGATTGTGCTGGGCTGTTGGAATGCAGCAGCACCTGGGATTGTGCTGGGCTGCAGCAGCACCTGGGATTGTGCTGGGCTGTTGGAATGCAGCAGCACCTGGGATTGTGCTGGCCTGCAGCAGCACCTGGGATTGTGTGGAGCTGCTGGGCTGCAGAGGAGCCCTGGTCTGTTGCCTGCAGCCGCATGGACAGGGTGTTTTCTGCATTGCCTTCACGCTCGCTGTACGCTCTTGCATCCCTCCTCTCCCTTCTCAACCTTTCCCCCTGCTGCCTCTGCCTCCCTCCCCCAGGCTCTTCTCCCCAGCCCTTTCAGTCTCCCTGGATATCGAGCTGCACCACGGCAATGTTCCCTGGATGTGCTGCAGTGTGTATTTGGAGCCACTGGGCCATCTACCACTTACAGCAAATATTGAAAAGACCTCGTGGTGCACAGACTCTGTGGTTATGTTTGAGCACTCACCTGTCTTTGCATCACTGTAATATTCCTTAATTGTAAACACTTGGGCTGCTTTTAATGGAATGATTTCAGAGTGGAAGCTCCAAGGTAGTATTTAATTTAGTGCTGTGGGTTTTTTTGGTGTCTGGCCAGTAGACACTCTTTAAAGTGATTCTGCACCTCTCATTTTTCACTATGAGCGTGGTCAAACACTGTCACAGGTTTTCCAGACAAGTTATGGATTCTCCATTCCTGGAAGTGCTCAAAGCCAGGCTGGATGGGCTTTGAGGAATCTGGTCTAAAGGAAGATGTCCCTGTCCATGGCAGGAGGCTGGAACTTAATGATCTTTAAGGTTCCTTCCAAACTATTGTACAATTCTAGGATTTTGTGCTGTAATTTCCTTCTGGTTGAGCAGATGCAAAAGGGGCTGGAGAAAAGTACTTCCTGCACCCTCTTTGTGGACATGTCTGGTCATGCAGTGAATCAGGGATGGTGTCACCTAATCCAAGGCAGGAAATGCCATTTGAGACTCTCCAGGGTATCCAAAACACCAGCCAGCAGCTGGAAGATGTGAGGCAGGCCCTAGAAGGGGCATGTGTGGGGACAGTGACTAAATGAACTCTTGCTGCTGAATCTTGCAGTGAGTGTCAAAACCAGGCTGTCCTGAGAACACACCCAGATCCCATTCCTCCTTCCCACCTGGTAAGGAATTCTCCTGCAAGGTGCAGGAATGGGCAGGTTCAGGTTTTTCAATTGCTTTATTCCTCCATACTAATTATTTGCCTTCCAACTACTGGTCCAATGGTTAAGAGAATGAGGAGGAGGAAACCTTTGAGATGTTTTGACAATCTTTGGATGGATTAGGAGGAAATCTAGAGAAAAGCCACCTGCCTCCCAGAAAAAACTTCTGCAGTCTATGAGATTTTCTCCTTTATAATACCCTGTTAACTCTCATAATTTTTGTTAAATGATGGTCATTCTTGCTGACAGACCAGTAGAAGAGAAAATTGCACCGGCTTGTGCTGCCTATATGTTGCATGAGGAGGGATTTTACTTGGTGTCTTGCATGAAATGCAGATTTTTGCATGGAATAGTACAAAATAATATTTTTAATGGGTGAGTTCCAAACTTTCAACTCATGATCTGACTTGCTTTAGACATGTATCTTACCTAACACCTACCTATGGATATAATTCTCTGGTAGAAGTTTTAGAATTATCCAAGGTAATTAAAGAGGAAAACCAAGGGGAAAAAAAACCCTTTTGACTCTCCTTTTTCTATTGTCTAGTGTACAAAAAAATAAAATCACCCAGGCAGCTGCACACCCCTAACTTTGTAATTGCTGGAAATGAGTTCTGCTTACCTAGAGCATTGCTTCCATTTCCAACCACTTGTGGCTATCCTGGCCCTGCTGGAACCAGTGACAAAATTCTAACTAGCTACAGTGCTGTTGGATCCAATATTCATGGCAAATACTTATGCTCCAGATGGTTAGGAAGATTTTAATTTTCCATGTGCGTTATTTCCATGTTTTGTGGATTTACAAGCATATTTTGCTTGAATCTGTGGTATTTGTTTTACTGTGACAGTGAACAGTAAATTATGCCTTAAAACTGAAGCTTTCAAAACTCCGAGACCAGCCTGAGAAACGTTTCCTAAAGTTCTCTTCATGTTTGCTTAATGTCTAGCTTTAAAACTGCTTATTTGTGTTTAGTATTGTGTGAGAACAAGCCAGCAAGGTGAGGCTGCTTGCTGAGTCACCACTAAGCAAACAGGGGCCTTCCTTAAATTCACAGAATCAGAGAATCACAGAATGGTTTGGTTTGGAAGGGACCTTGAAGATCATTTCATTCCAATGGAAGGCAGGGAACCTTCCATTCGACCAGGTTGCTTAATGTCCCATCCAAACTGGCTTTGATTGACAGGGATTTATACCCCATCAAAACATATTTCAGTCATTTATTTTGGTGTCTTTTTCTCCATTCCTTTATGATACAACAGGCCAAATGAAGTGTATTTCTCTTGAAGAAAAATAAAGGTTGGTTTCCCTGTGTGTGTGATACAAACCTGGACAAACATTTGTTCATGTGCTGCTTGAAAAAGTGAAGTCAGCACCTGACCACAAAGGAAACATGTTAAAAAGTATTAACTGAGGTGGAAAAGCAGCTCCAAGGCACACCTGGCCAAAAGTGTTTGCCACTCCTTTGTAAAGGTATGGCAGGAGCATGGCCTCACACTCAAGGGTGTCAGTGGGGTGAGGCATCTGGGGCTGGGAGAAGTTTTCCCTCCTGACAAAGTCTTCTGCTGCTCTAGGGTGAGTAGGGAGGAGATGGAGGGAAAGGATGAGGAGGGAGCACTGCCCCAGAGGGGGAGATACAACTACAGGAAGAGTGATTCCAAGGCTTAACTGAAGTCCAGGAAGTGGATAAGATGATGGCACAGGGGGTTTGTTGCTTTTACTATGCAAGAGGCTGCATCCCATTGTTGGGGTACCAGTTGGTTTTTTTGAGTTTGGGTTGAAGGTACTTGAGATGGTAGTTTATGTTTGGATTTAAGTGTTTATTATTTTTATTAGTAAAGCAGTCTTGTTACTGTGAGTTTGGTAGCTTTTTATTAGAAGGCACAAAATGCCTAACAATCTTTTGTTACAATGTTTTTTAAGACTAAACTATCCAATTAAGAACAGACTCCTAGATTATTTTCCCTTTTAACCCAATAACTGATCCCAAAGATCTGCAAGGGGGACTTTTCTGCCCAATTACAAAATGCCACCCAAACCCATGGGGAAGAAGGAAGAAGAAGCATGAAGAAGAAACCCAGGACAACACCCTGTGCCCTCCGTCTTGCTTCCCTACTAAAAATCCCAAAACCTCAATTTCTCACCAAGTGATACACCTACACTACTCTCTGTATAATCTATTTCACACTTTTGTGGATTCCGGTCTATCTTGAAGTTTGGGAAACTTTCTCCATGAATGAGGGTCAAAGTCAGTGCTGCCCTGAGGGCCAGGGCACCCCAGAGCAGACAGAGAAATATTCCTGGTGATCTAGGTTTCCACATCCCATGAGCTAGAAGGGACCTGCCTGGGGAGGCAGGCAGGGAAATGACACTTGGCAGGGCTGTGATCAGCATGCCAGGCACGAGGCAGGAGCCAGCAGCAGGGTGCTTCCAGGAAACTTGCCTGTCTCTGCAACTTTTAGCAGCCTCACCTCCCCTCTGTGGCAGGGACGTGAGGGCTGTGCTGATGAGGGGATGGTTGTGCTGATTGGGAGCTCTGGTGCTGAGACTCTTCTCATTGGTGTGCAGGTGCCTGCTAATGCTCCTGGCTGCTGCTTGGGAAGAAGTGTTTTGCTCTCCTTTTAGTTCAGAGGGGTGGCCAAGCACAAAACAAATTTAACATCAAAAACGCGTGTTGGGAGGATCCGAGTTAAGCTAACAAAAGCTGGGAAATATGGGGCTACTTTTAGTTTAATGCTGGGATTTTTACCAGCCTGGGGAGAACAGGGAAAAGGGTAGTCCCAAGGTCACTTCAAATTACAGGGCTTTGTGAAGCATTGCTACTGCTAGCAGAAGAGTTGAGCTGGCAGAGGAGAGTTGCAGAGGTACAGGCCTATAAAATGCATTATTAAAGAAAATCTGAGTGAAATGGCAACCAGAATGGAAAACAGCAAATAATACTTACAGCATTAGAAATTCATTTCAGTTTTATGACCTATAGCTCGGGTATAAATATAAAGCATTGCATTAAAATTCATGATAACAGATGATAGTCTTCTCCCCTATCTGCACCACTGCAGGCATTGTGCTTGCAAGAGAGCCGTGCTGAGCAATTTGGGGACAGGATTGATAACTCCTGTGGCAGTCAGTGGTGGCTTCCTCCATTCACCACTTCAAAAGCAACCAAGAAGCAGCACCACCATGCCCAGTGAGAGCCATCCAGGCAATCCAGGCTGACACCAGGAGTCAGATTGCTGCAGGTGCTGAGCGATGCTGAGAGGAGCTGTGCTGCTGCATGGCAGTGGGGGACAGGGAGGGACATGTCACTGCCAGCTTGTTGATCTTCTGCAATCTTCATGAATTATTTTCTACAGCTGCAATGCATTCTCTTTAAGATTATTCCAGCTGAACTGGACATGTAGCTATGTGAAACAGAAGTAGCAGCAACACAGCTGAGGTTTTGCCACAATTTTCCCTTTAAGACAGCTTTACTAATTTACTAATTTACTGATTTCCTGGAAAACATCATTAAAATAGTCATGGGATGGGGATGGATGGTGTAGCTCAGTATGTGGAGGGCAGGGATGGATGTAGCTGCGTTTCCTGTGGCTCCAAGTTTGAGAAGCAGTTACTGTTCCTAAGGTGTAAGGACAGCAGGGGTAATGTGTTCAGCAGCCTCTGGTGGGACAGCATTGCTCAGTCAATTGACAGCTTTGAGAAACTTGCCTGAGGTATTTATTATATTTCAACAATATTGTAAAATGTGTTTCATATCCCAACTTCATGATTACTGGCCCGAGCTCCAAGTTCATGTGATGTTTCTTGTGAAGCTAATGTGCAGCACAGAGCTATTTTGCATTAGAATACTCTTTGATTTAGCAGCGTGAGCAAAGTGCTGCTGTAGGGAATACCTGAGCTGAGGAGTTATCTGAGTTTTCTTTCTCCAAAAAAGACAACAGGGTTCTTCAAAAGACAATGAACATTTTGTAGTGAACATTTTGTGAGACACGAATGGCATTAGCATTGTGATTTGGAGAGAGAGGAAAAACTCCCAGCTCTGATTGTGGTGGTTTAAGGCTGTGTCCATGCCTTTACACCTCCAGTTTCCTGTCCAGATTCACTGACAGATTGCCCAGAGAGGGTGTGGAGTGTCCCTCACTGAAGATATTCCAAAACCATCGGGACATAATCCTGTGCCTTGTGCTCTGGGATGGCCCTGCTGGAGCAGGGAGGTGGGACCTGGTGACCCAGGGTGGTCCCTCCCAGCCTGACCCATCCTGTGATTCTGTGACTCTCAGTAGATATCATCCCAAGAGAGCTCCAAAGAATTATTTACTAATTTAATTTTTACTTAATTTCTCACAGCAGGCCACTGAGGGTCTCTGGAAAGCAAAGCAGCTCTCTCCTGCCTGTGCATGATGTGCCTGCACAAAGCTTTGTGTCTTTGAATCAGTGTTTGATGTGATAAACTCACATTGATACCTGTCAATCCATGCATTTTACTTACTCCATTCACTGAGGAAACTTCTAACGGTCACCAGTTTTGTGAGGATGTGTTTAATGCCATAAATAAAAATATTTAGCAGTGCTCATCAATGGGATGAGCTGCCTGGAGGATCTGAGCTCCAAACGGGTGGACAGCAGCGTGCTGAAGAGGAGAGAGTGGAAATGCCAGCACTGGCTGCCTCCCTGGCTGTGCAGCTGGGTGCATTTCCCACTGGACAATGCTTCTTTCTGGGAGAGGGACAGGAGTGAGCTCATCATTCAGGGGCTGCATTCAGCAGCACACAATCCCCAGTGAGTCACAGCTGAAATGATGGCAGGGCAGGAAATCACAGCTGCCTCCTGTGCAGTTATCAAATATTCCCCGCTGCTGGCAGACACAGCCACCACCAGCAGCAGCGAGAGGTGATTTTTACCCTCTCCTTTGTCTTGGTCTGAATCAAGCCCAGCCTACCCCTCTATCTGTACAGAGATTAAAAAAAATTACTTGAGTCATGTGTGACCAGTGTGGTGACTGCTCCTGTAGGCAGCAGCAACAGCTCTGAGACACCTGGATTGCCCAAATTAATCTTTTGGGTCAACTTGGAACCTAAAGTTTGGAAAAGTTAATGCAGTTAATTTCACTGCTAATCAATTTAGCAGAAGCATCTAGTTAATATAGTTATGTATTAATCCTAAATAATTTTCCTGGACTTTCCCAAGGGCCTCCAGGATGATGTTATTTGATGCTAAAAGCTCTGTTTGTCTCCCTTTCACTTGCAACTTGGAGTGTGCTGTTCTGCATTTTCAGAACAAAACTCTGCAGCATGCAGAACACTGATGGTATAAAGCAGGATGAAATAAATTAAATTTACTGCAGTATAGATAGTGCAGTGGACACTGCATTACTTTATTTCTTTACATGTTTAATTTTAAAAAATTCCCCCACTGAGATTATCTGATTATTCTTCTCTGAATGGTTTTTATTTTGTAATCCTCTGTCAGATTTCTAGTCCAGTTTGCTGGGCATACACAATTAAAGGAAAACCTTGATTATAGTGTTATAAATGAAGTAAATATATTTGAGGCCAGGTCTGGGGATAAATTCAGAAATACAGCAAAGTCTCCAGGAGGGGCACTGATTGGATGCACAGTCTGGGTCAGTAATTTGGCTGTGGAGGGGAAGCTGGGCAATATGAGCCTTTCTCTACCACTCCTATATGAAAATGTACAGATCAGCTTCTCTGAGGCCCTGGGTGAGTGGAGCTGCCCCCACTTGAAGACAAATTCAAGTGATGGGAATGACCTCCAGACCTTCTCTGGCCCTAAAACTCTCCAGCAGAAGTTGCATTAAGAACAAGATTTCTGGACCAAGTGGTTTGTTCATTTTGGGGTGACTGTACCCACTGACTGAAAGTGTGGTAATTCCCACAATTTTGAGCTGACTCAGCTTGCTCTGCAGCTCCCAGAGCAGATACAGGAGCTAAGAAGTGATTATGAACATCATTAGTGAGAAACAAAGGGTTTGTTTATCCATGGTCCTAGGAACTTTTTATATTCTTTCACAGAATCTGAGAATCCTTTAAGGTGGAAAAATCTTCCAAGATCATTGAGTTCAACCTTTGACTGATCCCCACCTTGTCCCCAGCCCAGAGCTCTGAGTACCACCTCCAGGCCTTCCTTGGACATCTCCAGGGATGGGGACTCCAAAGCTCCCTGGGCATCCTCTGCCAAGGCCTGTGCACCCTTTCCAGGAAGAAAAACCTCCTGATGTCCAATCTGAACCTCTCCTAACGCAGCTCAAGGCCATGTCTTCTTTTTCTGCTTGCCTGGGGGAAGACCCTGACCCTCTCCTGGCTCCAGCCTCCTTTGGGGTATGAGCAGAACTATGAACCTGTATAGATTTGTTATCTTCTGTATGTTTTTTTTTCCCCAGTGTTCTGCAGGAATGGGTAGAGAAAGAGAGAAAATTAATTTGCTGGGTGTTTGTTTTGAAGGAATTGAGATCACCTGTCAGCCTGATAAAACAGCTTATGAATCAAAACTGGAAGTTTAAAGAGGGGAAGCAAGTGTAGTGTCATCCCATATTACAGAGATGGACTAAACCCAAGGAAATGAAGGGCTCAGGAGCACAACACAGCACGAAGGAAGTGCTGCAAAAATTGCAGCTGGGACTTTTGGATGATCAGACAGGAACAGGACAGGATGGGTATGCACACACACTCTGAGCCTTAAATCCTCTCTTTTAATCTTTATCAGATACAACTATTTCCAGGGAATGAAGGCACTTGGTACAAAGAGAAGGGTGACATGACAGGAATACCTGTAAGCAGAAGCTGTCATGTGGTTTTGATCATTTTGCTGCTGTAAAAAAACTCCACATCTTGATGCATCTTGTCTTTCAAGAAATAACCATAGCTGTGTCTCTCACTCTGTCTAGTTGCTTGTTAACACTCACTTCTCCACATCTTTGTGCTTTCCAGCTGCTACAGATGGGATAACCTGTGGTGCCAGGCAGCCTTTGCAGGTTTTGCGCTTTCCTGTGTGGAACAAGACAATAAATTGAGCTATAAATATATCACAATAGGGGAATATATCACAATAGGGTGGGGTTGTGGGATTGTTTGAGAGACATTTATTGAGTCTTAGAAAGTGAAGTTGTAGGAACAAGCCATACTCTTCCCATGGATTCTGGATTTTGTATTTCCAATTTCTTTTATTACCCAGTAGTTCTGGAATCTTTAAGAAAACCAAGAGAAATCAGCAGGCTCACCGATCCAAGAAGCAGTTTTTTATAAACATGTCAGATGGTGACCAAACTGTGTTCAATTGCAAATGCACCCAAGGAAGCAAGAACACACCTACGAGAGAAACCACAGGCACCATCTGTCTTTATTTAGGAAGTGCAGCCTTCCCACTTCTTCCCCTTTTTTTCCCCTCCCTTCCTCTCCAAATTACTTCCAACTATCAGACTGTCCTTGAATAAAACTCTCTAGTTCTGCCAACAGGTTTCAGTGCAATAACAACAAAAAAGCCTTATATTTTTTCCCCTTAGCATTGTGAAGTTATTCAGCTTCTGAAATGAAATGTTCACCTTTTTCATGCTGTAAATTCCCTTTTTCTTGGTGGGGTAGTGGTTGTGGGAGACAAGGATCACAGCCAATATTTCCTAGAATTCTTATTATTCATTAAGCTGCTATTAGGGATCAAAACAAGCTGTTATTGTTAATGGCAAATAACTATTCAGAGAGCACACTCACTCCAGCAGAGGACTTGCACCACCACAGAGCAGACAGCTCCCAGCTGGAGCAGAAGATCTGGGGCCATTTACCCAGAAGCAGAGGGTTGTAGTGATGTCCTGTGGCTCATGTGTGCATGTGACCTTGAACAAATGCAGCAAATTCTTGGCCCTGTGTTTATCAATTCTTGCAGGTTCAAAAAAGGATTATCAGTCCCCAGGGCTCATCACTTCTCAGGAAGCTTTCACTCCTTGCATTCTCAGCATGTATTTTTATTTTTGGCATAATGTTGTCTTGCAACTTCTTTTTCCACCCAGATTTACAGGCACCTATAGTACCCATTCTCATGGAAAGAACCTTTATGATACTGAAGCTTTACATTGTAAAGTTTGCTGAATATTTTATTAACCTTAAGAAGCAATATATTAATGACATGCAAGCAAAGAGAAATAGTGGCAGGCATCACATTCATCCATCACCTCTGCCAAACACTGTGCTGCAAGAAGCAGCATAAGCTCATAAAACATTTCCTCAAGCTGTGCCATGTCAGTTAAGTTCCTGCAGGTTTGAACTGCAAGATCAACCCCCTGTCTGCTTTCAAGGGGCTGGAGCTGTTCTGGGTGAAATGGCCAGAAAAAGCAGATCCACCATTACCTCAGCATTTTTCTCCCTCTTCAAAAGTGAATATTATGTTTTAACCATTTTTAAAGTTGAAATATAAGAACTGATGTGAAAATCCAGACATAAACAATAACATCTGTCCTACCCTGATGATAGTCAAATATTGAAAATCTGAAAAAATTGTTACTAGACATAAAAATGATGTGTTAATCTTCTCTGAATTATGGGGTAAGGATTGGTTTTGCATCTTTCCCACTCTCACAGTTTTTCCCATGTTCTTGGCACTGGTCAGGCTGCACCTTATATCCAGTTCTAGGTTCCAGTTCTAAATTCAGTTTTGGGCCCCTCTCCCTACAAGAAAGGCATTGGGGGGCTGGAGCCTGTCCAGAGAGGAGCAGTGGAGCTGGGGAAGAGTCTGGAGCACAGCAGGAGCAGCTGAGGGTTCTCTGGTTCTCCTCCTGGAGAAAAGGAGTTTCAGGGGAGACCTTATTGCTTTCCATGACCACTTTGGAAGGAGGTTGTATCCCGGGAGGATGTCAGTCTTTTGTCTCAGGAAGCAAGTGTCAGGATGATAGGGAGCCAGGGGAGGTTTAGACTTGATATGAAGAAGAATTTCTGCATGGAGAGGGTGGGTGAGCTTTGGAACAGGCTTCTCAGGGAAGTGATAGAGTCACCATCCCTGGAAATGTTCAAAAAACACATGGATATGGTGCTTGAGGACATGGTGTATTGGTGAACATGGAGGTGGTGCTGGGTTGATGGTTGGACTTGATGATCTTAGAGGTCTTTTCCAACCTTATCATTTCTGTGATTCTAAATTGCTCCATTCCACATGGAAAACTACTTCCTTGTTGCAAGACACATGAAATTTACAACACTCACATGCTGAGATGTCCAAAGCAAAAAAGGTGCATTTATTTCTGGACCTCGATATTTATAGAATTCCAAAAGTGACCATGGATTGGAGGATGAAATTGCCACCTCTCCAACCACACTGGTCAAGCTAAGAGTCCATCAATTCTCTTCTCCTCCAGAAAGGAATGCAAAACAATCATTACTGACATGAAAAGTGCATGAGAAACTCCATTACAAAAATGTAAACATCAGAAGACTAAGAAGAACTTTAGAGGAACAGGGTGACACTTCCTATGTGAAAATGCTTTTCCAAGCATCTCTGTCTTGGCTGGACTTGCTCAGCAAGAACAGAGAAATAAAGGTGATATTGAGGAGGCCAACAGGTTGACTTTCCATGGCAGAAACACTGCACAAGGTCAGAGAAAATTTGTTGAAGGATGAAGTGACTCTGATCTGGACAAGTCAGGCAAGGGAGGGGCAGCCCTGGATGAACCTAATTGCACCTCAAGCCATCCTCAAGATTATTGTGGAAACTGAGGGCAAGGAATGTTTGCCTTGTTTGTCGTGATGCTTATGGTGAAGGGTGGTTGTGCTGGATTACCCTGCAAGGTACAAACACAGCAACTTTCTCCAAGAAAGTCCTTGAATGGTAGACTTTGTGCCAGAGTGTACTTTGGATTGCAGAAAGAGGGAAAAGTGTGCCAGTTTCTCTGCTGCTGGTGTCTGCACACACCCTGGTAGAAGCCACTAGTCCTATTTCTATGAGTCTTTGTCTAGGAAGAAAACCAGAGAAGGCAATTTAAGAGGGACTGCTGGAGTGTTACTGGAGAAAGAGAAGAGCACATTGGTCTACAAAATAAAGGTGATATCTGGAATTAGAGAAGAGTGCCCCTTTTAAGCCTGGAAAAACAAATCTCCAGGCACATGTGTGAGTAGCTGCTATGTTTGGTGAGCACTGAGAGACAAGACCTGTATCATATGTTTCCCCTGACATTTGAGTGACTACTCAAAAAACATATGTTTCACTGTCCTTGTTCATCACCAGAGCATCTTTACAGAATGATGGGCTCCAAATCATTCAGTTCCTCCCCTGTTACTCTATTATGTGGGACATGTCCTTCTCTGCATTTTTAGAATCAAAACATAGCCAGTGAATGTGGAACTCACTGCTTTCCTTTTAGGCTTTTTTCTGCAGTGTGTTTGCATATCCATGGGATGATCTTGGATAGTCTGGCTCAGAAGAGAAGGTTCTGCCTGTGCACATACATCATGATGCATATTCCAATATTTTTTTCATTTTACAACATCCACAGCTTTCGAGTGACATTTGTCATCTCCTCAGTAAGGTGGGAACAGAGAAAGCAGTAGAATTAAAAGGGAAATGCTTTCTAATTTTGAACATTTTCTTCTTTCAGAAAAGAAGTCCATTCCTAGTGGAGCTCTAGGGAAATCTAGGGCAACCAAATGAATCCAAAAAGTTTCAGTGATGGCCATAGAGGAGATTTCTGTCTAATTTTTTTTCCTGCCTGCCAAATCTGTAATAAGGCACATCTTTACCACATGAGATTCATGCCCAGACTAGAAAGACTCTCTTTTCCCAAAATTCTATTCCAAACTAATTTCCCAGCACAATTTACTACAGTTAATCCAGCTATTAGCAGACCACCAGAACAAAGCAGTTCACATAAAGCTCTGAACAAGACAGTCAGGGGTGTTTGTATTCTTTTCCAGGTCCTTGTTTTCCAAGTCATTTGCATGAGATTTTATTGCAGTCATATTTCCTGAGATCCACCTCTTCACAATAACTTACGTTCTTCTCCAATAAACCATACCACTGGGAGATCTGCAGAACTTCTGAAAGCAAATCCTGCATTTATTGACTTTCAGCTTGTGGAATTGGCTCTGTTAATCTGCTAAACTGGTTCTTCCTCATTGCTCTTCTAGTGAGTAAGGGCCTTTGGCTTCACCAGATTCAATACTTCCAGTCTTTTCAGTTTCAGACCTCTGCTCTCTGCAGATCTTTCACAAGTGTCCCAGAAATCTGTCTTCTAGAGCTTGTCTTTCCTCAGGGAACCTGTCTTTGGTGACAGGAACCTGTCCTAGTCTCTTGTTTACACTATTTATCCTCCAAAAAGCCTTTTATCCTTAATGGAACCTCACTCCTTCCAATTGTTGCCGAAACACAGAGCAATGACTCTGAAATGTGACTTGCTTTGTCCAGAGAATAACCACACTATGTGATATTATTTTTCCTTTAACTTGGCCCATAGAAGATGAAACTGAACCACAGAACTGTAAAAGTGCTTCCTGGAAGGGACCTCTGGAGATCACCTGGTCCAGGCTCCTGCCCCTGCAGAGCAGAATGATCACAACCAATGAGTCAGGGCAGCTGTGGCTTTGCCCATCCCAGCCCTGATGAAGAATCTGTGGTCCTTCTGGGTGACCTGTCCCAGTGTTACTCCGCTCTCCTGAAGAGAAGATTTTAGCTATGTCATCTTTGTCAAAATGCTCATCAAGTAGAGGTTTATTGACAGAGTTCAAGGAGTGCTAGGATGATGCTCTAGGGCACAGACTGTGAGTCTTGGGGATGGTGCTGTGGGGGCCAGGAGCTGGACCCCACAATCCTTGTGGATCCCTTTAGTTCAGTTCTGTGGTTCTGTGATCTACTTCATGATCCCAGATCCTCCCATCATCAATTTCAAGAAGCTTAGTTCCCTCAGCTGGTGTAGGCCCTGGGCCAACCTTTTCTTCTCCACAGGGCCTCTGTTCCAGATTGCAAGGCAAGATGTATTCTATTACCATCTGTAGGGCAGTTCTCTTTTCTCAAGTGGGCAGTTTTCCTTATCTCTCTCTGAGTGATCACAATCACTGCTCCCTCGGGAGGGGACATCTGCTGATAACAGCCATTGAATGTCACTGCATGGCTGATAAGAACTACAGCATCCCATTGGGAGATGTGAGCCCAGAGGGAGGAGCCAAGCATTCCTACCTGGATATAATCTGGAGATTCTGGAACACCAGCACAGCTTCTCCACTGGATTTCCCAGAGGAACAGCAGCTGCCTCTTCCACTGGATCTTCAGAGGAAGAGACTGCACCTTTCTGCAGGATCCCTGCTCCAGCAGAACCACCCCTGACACTGCAGGAGGGCTGAGCCACAATTCCAATGGGACTGCTGCCAGCACCCTGACCCACAGGGTGTCAGGTTGTGTTCTGACTCTGTCAGTGTTGCTTTAGTTTACTGCATTGTTTATTTTATCCTTTTATTTGTTTCCCTACTAAAGAACTGTTATTTCCTGCTCCCATAATTTTTGTCACCTGAGAGACCCTTAATTTAAAATTTATAGCAATTCGGGGGCAGGGTCATTTTCTCCATTTCAGGGGAGGCTTCTACCTTCCTTAGCAGGCACCTGTCTTTCCAAAAAAGACAGCCCCCTACTTTTTCTCCTTGTGAACTGGGGTGCCCCAGCTCAACACAGTAAATTCAGTTGTGGTCTAAACTGAAAAAAAGGAGATTCATAAGTTCCTTTGGTCCCCTGACCTTGCTCCTTCAATGCAGACTCATGTTTTTTTTAATTTGGATTGAGGCCACACCGGTGTCCACCATGACAAACAAATTTCAGCTGCTGCAGAGCCAGTTGTTCCTCATTTTGTACTGATGCATGGGGTTGCTCCATCCCAAACTGCTTCTTCTTAACCCCATAAGGTTTCTGCTCACCATGACCACAGATTTTTCCCAGCCTCTCTTTTGGGAGGACTACAAGGAAGCCAGACAGGAAGCCTTTTTCAGGAACTGTAGTGACAGGACAAAGGGGAATGGGTACAGAGTGAAGTAGGTCAGGTTTAGATTAGATATTGGGAAGAAGCTCTTGACTGTGAGGGTGGTGGGGCCCTGGAACAAGTGAGGTTGTGACTGCTCCATCCCTGGAGGTGTCCAAGGCCAGGTTGGACAGGACTCTGAGCAACCTGGGATAGTGGAAGGTGTCCCTGCCCATGGCAGGGGGCAGGAACAAGGTGATCTTTCAGGTTCCTTCCAACCCAAATAATTCTGTGGATCTATTATTCCTCCCCTGCCCACACAGCCCTGCTGTGGATGGGTTTGGCAGGAAAGGGGAAGACAAATGTTGAAATGTTCCACATCTACTGCATCCCTCAGAAAAGCTCTCTCCTGTGACCCAGACTGCTGAAGGTATTTCTGTGCCTGAGAGTCTGGCACTCTGTGCTAGTGTCTCCTCTGGTTTTTGGGATCACAGGGCTCCTGGGTGCCATGCTCTGCCATGTTTTAACCCTGCACACTGTCCAGGCTGAGGGAGCAGAGGGATTACCCAGCTGTGTCCTGTCTGCATGGCCAGAGATGTTTGTGCTATCAATAGCTCCTGGGAAATTCAGCTGTTAGTGAGCAAAATGTGGCTTCTCCATCGTGCTGTGGGTAATACGCTCCATTGATCAGAATTCTTCACTAAAGCACTGGTAAAATATCTGATGACATGTCTGAGAGAGGAGTGCCTGCTGCCTGTGGTCCCTCCCACATTGGACTGAAATGCCCTCTGCACTCAGAGAACCTAAAGCAATTTTGACAGCTGAACACAGTCTATGCAGCTCTTCCAAAAATGTTTGGGGTGTGCTTCTTCTTGTGATTCTATGAAAAGATCACGAGCAACTTTTTAATTAAACCTTTGTTTTGTAGGCAGTGTGTTGTATAATAAAGCTGAAAATAGTTGTGGGGTTTTTTTTCTGGGTCAGCTGTCTGTCATTTCTGCTGGTTTCCATATTCCTGCTGATTCCTCTGAGAAAGCTGAAATTATAGAAAGCACACCATATGAATAAACAGATCAGTCAGGTTGGTTTCATTAAAGTTTTAAGGGGTTCACTGGCCACAGCTCTGTAACTTTTTTTCTGGTACTCTACAATTCTCTGCTCTTGGTTCCTCCTTTTCTTTCTTTGGTCAGCCTGGGCGAGTGATCTCCACACATTTGTTTTCCTCTGCTATTGGAAATATACTTTTCCATCCATCCCCCAGTCAAGGTGGTGCTCAAACCACCCATTTAGATTCCCAGTTTAAAATTCTCACTTTAAAAGTTTATGCAAGCTCCTTCCCATCCTCAGCTTCCTCCACATCCTCTTTTCCTGGTACACAGTTCTCATGGAAAAAATCCATTCTGACTTTCTGTTTTCTGGGGTAAAGAATCCTATATGCCTATAAAACTCTATTCTGAGAAATAAATCCTGCACAGTGGCCTCTATAAAAAACCTTTATAAAGCTTTTATGAAAAAAGCAACACCAGAACAGAGAAATGTGGGGGGTTTTGACTATGGCTCAGCCTTCTGTGTGAATAGAAATGAAAGAATAAATGCCAAAGATGATGAGTACTTAAGATACTGTTAAAAGAATAGGTGAGGCTAAAGTAATGAGTGTGTTTCTCTTCTTTGTATACGATAATTCTACACAAAGAACGAGAGACGCTGGGCAGCAATGACACAGGAGAAAACAGGAATTTTATTTTTAACCACGCTGCCTCTTGATCCATTTGTGTTAATGTCAGGAGTTCCAAGAGGGCTGCAGTTCCATGTGGTGACAAACAGCCGGGCAAAACCCTGCTGGTGCCTTTTCTGCAGCAGGAAGAGATGTAGGTGTCTATTTGGAAGCACTGCACTTGTGTGGTGCCTTTCAAGTCGCTTTCCCTGCACCCCAGGACGTTGGATGCCCCATTGGAGAAGTGGCCTCATGCTGCTGTAGGAAGAAATGTGAGATGAGAAAAGAAAGTCACAGTTTTCCCTTTTAGAAATGCTGCTGCATCAGGCTCTGATGCTGTAAATTTGTAAATTCTGTTGAGGAGAAACTGCGGGTGAAAAGAAGGGATTCTTCATCAAAATGAGGTGATCTGGCCCACAATAAAATTGATTTGTCTGATTTAGGAGGTACCACAAGGACTATGCAGATAACATACTAGAGAAATTTATGCCTGGCATGATTAGTTCCTTAGTTCTAAGGAAGCAAAGGCTGTAAAAGAGAAGATGAGGGCCCCTGTGAAGATTTCTCAAGTGAAACTTAGACTTGAGTATTTTATTTATAGCATAAAATAAAACATGGTATGTTTTGTTCCAGCTGTGATTTGCAAGTGTAACACAGCCCTCACTTTGCTGACTCTCATTGTGGAGCATCTTTGCTATTTCACTGGATTGTCTTGACTGAAATTTCAACCAGACCAATCTGAAAGTGCTTGGAAAATATTAATAGAATCCTTTTGTGGTGTCTTAGAAGCTGACTGCAAATTTCAAAATAAATTTCCTGTCTAGATGCAGGTAGAGAAATTTATGCCTGGCATGATTAGTTCCTTAGCTTTAAAGAAGCAAAGGCTGTAAAAGAGAAGACAAGGGCACCTGTGAAGATTTCTCAAGTGAAACTTAGACTTGAGCATTTATAGGATACTTGTGCATAAAATAAAACATGGCATGTTTTGTTCCAGGTGTGATTTGCATGTGTAACACAGCCCTCACTTTGCTGACTCTCATGAGGATTCTCATTGTGGAGCATCTTTGCTATTTCACTGGATTGTCTTGACTGAAATTTCAACCAGACCAATCTGAAAGTGCTTGGAAAAGATTAATGGAGTCCATTTGTGGTGTCTCAGAAGCTGACTGCAAATTTCAAAATAAATTTCCTGTCTAGATGCAGATACCAACAGTTTTCCTGAGGTTGCCAAGGAAGTATTGTAGAGAAACTGGTGCTTTGATTCCTCTTCCTACAGTCAGTGACTCGAGGACAGTGGGTTTTGTGAAATAGGATTCAAGAGCTCTAATTAACACCACAATTGCATTTTGATGTTAGAGAAGGTGATGTCTTCATTGCTTTGTATTCCCAACAGCCGTAGTCTGCTCTTCCAAGTTCATGGCACATGGGATACCAAAATCCAAAGAAACAAAATTTTCATCTTTTTTTCATATGTTGGACAAGTTATCTCCAGCTAATTCTGGATTATATCTGTGTTGCTCCTTAAATTTTGACATAGTTCCTATCTTGTTTTGAAATACTTGGATTTTCCATGCTGAATTCCTAGAACTCCTCCTGCTACTTTTAAGTTTAAGCATATTTGACTGGATGCATTCAATCAATGACATAATCATTACAGTTAATCGAAATAGTAGGTATTTTCAAGAAATAATAAAAACCCAGAGCATTTTTTTTTTTTTTTTTTGGTGAACATTTCTGTCCATTACCCTGTACCTCTGGGGGATAATTTTGAATTCTTTACAATTCTGTTGGAAAAAAAAAAAAGAAACAACTCAGACTGTAGATATTATTTTAAGTGACAGCATTTTCTGTCTTTCTAACAACCCTCCTATTTGCAATTCAGGGATGGTATGGATCATCAGCTTTCACTTTTTGCACAGTAGACTGCAAAACAGCCACTCTGTGTATTGAACACAGAAAATTCAAGCTGGTGATTGTTTTTATAGAGAACTTCATTTTGAGATGCTGTGCCTACCCACTGGAAATTTCTGTTTCCCCTAATAGTTCACAATTCCACTATTTTCCTATTATGTATCCAGTGGCTATGGATCCCATTTGCCTTTTCTGCAAACACAAAAAAGATTCCATCATCCTCTCCCTCATTCACATATCTCAGGCTTCACTTCAGTTCTTGTCTTAACTTTCTCAGCAGATACAGCAAAGGTCTCAATTTTCTCATTTATACTCTTAATTTTTAAACATAGCTTTCATTCACTGAGTGAAAAGATTTTAGAGCATTTACCAGAATCTATACTAAGAACAGTTATTATTTTATATAATATATAATTTATAATTATAGTATAAATTAAGCATTATATAAATTAATACAAAATGTATTATATTATATTATATTATATTATATTATATTATATTATATTATATTATATTATATTATATTATATTATATTATATTATATTATATTATATTATATTATATTATATTATATTATATTATATATAATAACTATATTATTTCAGAGTAATATAGGAATTCATGAATGCAAACAATAAACCAAATCCTTACAATTTCTATCCCACCTTATCAATCACTGCTGTGTTTCCATTTTGTAAAAGATTAATATGCATGACTGTGTGCATGTACACAGATAAAATAATAAAACAGTTTGGGATGGAAGGGATCTTGAATGAAATTAACAATATTAGTTGGTTTGTTCCATGTCCAAGGAGCCATTTTCCTATTTTAAACCACTTTTAATCTGGTTAATACTCTAGAGTAACATTCTTACAGAGTATACAGATTTTTCCTTCAAACACCAAAATTTCCTTGTTACCCTATTCTTGTAGCTTTAACTTGTATGTTTATCAAATGCACCTCAGAACTAATCAAATACAGACCTAGTGAACAAAATTAAAACAGCAGAAGCAATCAAACTGTCTGCTGAATTTTGTAATATTATGTTCCCATTTCTTAGCATTACCTTTAAATGAAAGGGAGGTACACTGAACAAAGTCATTCAAAGCTAACTCAAATATTGGAAGCCTTCTGTGTCTCTTCTTTCCCCCAAATTACAGATAAAGCAACTTTCCAAACAACTCTACTCACTGAAAAAATTGAAATCAGCTATCCCTACAATGTGTTTCACTTGATAATAAGCATGTCCCATCTGAAGGATGATGCATGTTCACAATCATATTTTCCCAGTTTATACAATTTTTTAACTATTTTTTTCCTAATTCCAGAAATAATGTGGAAAAATGTGGGTATAACTGATTTAAGAGCCTTTGTGTTACAAGAACACATTTGAGGAGGTTGGGTATAACTGTTCAATCTGGACCAGACTCTGCGGCTTTCAGGGGTGGACATCAGGATCCTGAGGGTACTAAAAAGCCTGAATAACCCTAAATGGCCTCAACTTGGACCCAGATCTGTGGAAATCAAAATTCAGCCCTGCAATGAGGTGATGTAAAGGTCTGTCACAGTAAGGGGCATTGTCTTTTGCTGATATTGGCAAATGTTAATTTTATAACCATCATGAAACAGTGCAAACTGCTCTAGTTAAATAATAAAAAAGAAATAGTTAAAAAGTTCTAGTTAAATAATAAAATATTCCATGTTATTATTCCTGCAAACCCCAGAGGTTTGGATCAGGGCTGGTCCAGGGTAGTGCTGGCTGTGTGAACGTGCAGTGGGAGATCAGCTCTGATCCTGAGGTGTTTTCTGCTAAATCATGAAAGGTTGAGGAAAGGGAAAATCATCACCTTTGCAGGGAAGGAACACCAAGATGTAAAAGGTCAAACTGATGCCAATCAGAATGGTACAGATGGAGCTGATCCAGCACTGGCATGAAGAAGCAGATGGAATGAACTTTTAATTTCCTTCTGACACTCCATAACACTGGGGTTAATTGCTTTTTTTGGTTTAAGTTTTGTGTGTATGTGTGGTTTTCTGTCTCTTTGTTTTGTTTTTAGGGTTCACATTTCTAGTTCTATAGATTAAGGAGGTGGTTGGGGTGTGGACATGAAAATGTGAGAGGAAGTGGGTGAGGCTGGGATATGGTGAAGATCCTGGGTGGCTGCAGAGCTGGGGAACTTTGCTGCTGGGACTACAAGTGACTTTAGCTCCAAAAGTGCTTAAAGAAAGCCCTTGAGTGAACACAGATTTGTTGCATTTATTTATTTATTTATTTATTTATTTATTTATTTATTCCTATTTAAAGCAGATTTGGGTTAAGACAGTGTTTGTTCCTGATTTGGCAGAGAATTTGGGATGACTGTCAGCTTTTCCATGAACATGGTGAGGCCTGTCTATGACACAGAATAGCAAAACTGAAATGGCAGTAACCTGTGTCACTGGGAGGTTTGAGACCTTTGCTTTCCCTGCATATTTTTGGTTGCGAGGCCAGGGTTAAGGAAACTCTGCACCATTTCTTTTGGCAGAACCACATTCCCCAGAAAAATAGATTTCTCAGATCCTTTTCCTCTTAAAGACCTCCCACAAAACTCTCTGGTTCACAGAAATACCTGTGAGCAGCGCACATCTATCACCTTTTAAGAAGTTTCACCACACCCATCACTCAAATATTAAATCCTCCTAAGCTTTCTCCTAAAACTTCACTGTTCATAAAGTTTCCACTGAAGATTTTCTATTGCTTAGAATCCTCCTGCACCCCTGTCCTGGCTCAGATGAGGAGTCATCTACAGGCACAAGACAGTCAGTAGTTTTTGCCTTTCCACCTGGGGGTAATGGCAAGGGATTATCAGTGCTGGAGCAGAGGGATTTGGAATTCCTGCATGTAAACCTGGAAAACTGTCTGCAGCTGCAGCAGGATGAAATTTGTCAGCTCTGGTGCATTGGTGGTGGTTCACAAGGTGGTGGTGAGCTTGAATTATTCCTTTTGCACAAGATAATTCTTTTATTTCATAGAGAAGGAAAATGGTGGTTTAGAGAGTGGGTGGGGATGCCTTCTCATGTTTGGGATATGCTTTCTCTGCCAAAAAAAAAAAAAGAAAAATAACAAATAACTCATCTTGAAGCAGATTTCTGAAGATAAAGCTCCGTTTCTCACCTCAGCACCATGAGTCAAGCTGAGCCCTGTAGAAAGGATGGGGCAGAGCCCCGAGCTGACCTTCCCAAGCCCTGTCACAGTCCAGGTGACCCTGCTTGGACTCTGCAAGACATGACCAACACCTGCCCAGCTGTGGCTCCTCCTGCTGCCCCATCACAGCTCTTGTCACTGAAGGTGGATATGGAAAACGTGCTGGCTGATGGAGTAAAGCTCATTTGGCACACACTGCAGAGGAGCTGCTTTACCTGCTTGTCTGGGGCAAGAAACAAGGTGCAATTCTCTGCTGCATTCAGTCCTGCATTGTTACCTCAGTGAAGTGACAAAAGTGGGGGCAGAACCAGGAGCTGCTGGCTAAAATCCCCCCAGAGGCTGCCATCATTCCCCAGGGCTTTGATGGTTGTTTTCAGTGTCACATCTCCTTCCCTGAGGTCTCTGCTGACCTCACACCCCAGACCCTGCTCAGCCTTTTTGACCCTTGAGCTTTTTGTCCTTTTTTCAGGGGTTCTGCATTTCCTAATGAGAAGAGAAAGCTCTGTTGGCTTGGTGGATTCACAGTTTGAGTCACTGCCTGTTTTTCCATGAGCATTAAATTCACTTTAGAAAGTTCCAAGGAGTTTTATGAGAAAAGCCCATCTTTTCATTGGCATCTTGTCATGCCAATATACAGAAACAGTTATTTCACATCTGGGATCTCTCTGTGTGGTAGGTATACATAATTTTACCACTCATCCACTTTAATAGGTGCCTCAGAATGCTGAAAATAGGACCATAAATTTGTAAGAGATAAAACATTTTCATAGAAAAAGAAAATTCAAAAAAAGTAAGCAAGGTCTGGGATGTTCTGGAACCCGTTTGAAAAAGATATTAAAAACCCCAATCCTGCCTTTTATTTTATGACTGTGTATAAGAAAGCTGAAAAATTCCCAACTTCCAGTAAAAGATAAAAGATTAAAAATATACTTCTCCTCATTTTGTAGAAAACTGCTCAGTTAAATCTAAAATTTAAATCATACTGTTTGATTATCAGTGCTCACCAAGAGGATTACAGAACAGTCATTAAATCTTATTACAAAGCGAAGTGCAGAAAGTAATTGCACATATTTGTAAGTAGCTTAGAATTGATTAAAAATGCATAAAGAAAAACTGGAAAGTTTTCTGCAGGCTCAAGGCTGCTAACCCCTCTGGGTAAACACACAGCAGCTCATCCCTCCAGGAACCTTCTCTGCATCCTCATGGTGTGGCAAGGGGAGGATTTCCCTCTGCTTTGAGGACAAGGGCTCTGCACACGAGATCATTTGAGTTGCTGTGAGCTACTGGAGATAGGGAAGGCCTGCAGTCATGTTAAAGCTGGGAAGCTTTAGGAGAAGTTTAATTTAAGCTGCTCCTCGGGCTAAGCCTCCCCTTCCCCACCCCCATCCTGCACTGGAGGCTGCTCTGAGGCTGCATTTTCAAAGCCATGTGTGGGGAATTAAGCTCTCCGGTTCCAGGGATGTTAATGTGATTTTGTGAGCAAATATCCTCCACTCCAGCACAGCGCTGAGCCTGCGCTCTGCTCCAGGGGTTTGTGGGTTCCTTGTGAGCAAAGGAGCTGTGCCAAAGCAAGGCAGCTTTAGAAGCACATTTAACTCTGGCTGAGTTAGAGGCACACGGGATTTTGGCTGTTTGTTGGTCCTTTGGGATGGGGGGTGAGGAATCTTCCCTGCAGAGGCTGAGCAGGAGGTTGGGATGGGTGAGGTGAGAAGGACATTGAGAGCCTGGAGCGGGTCCAGAGAGGGCAACTGCAGCCACGTTTCACAGAGCCATCACAAGGTACAACTTCCCAAGGATATCTCTGAGATTCACATTCTCTGAACCTCAGAGAAAGGAAAAACAATTCTTATCTCATTTGCTGTGCCGGTGGTTGTGCAAAAGTAGAATGCAATATGGAGATTGTTTGCCCAAAGTGATGGGGTTTTGTTTCCTTGGCCTGTCAGGGCCAGGTGTGTGTGAGTTGGGACTGTGGGGAGCTGGGGAAGGGTCTGGAGAGTCAATCCTGTGAGGAATGGCTGAGGGAGCTGGGAAGGGGCTGAGGCTGGAGCAAAGGAGGCTCAGGGGCCCTTGTGGCTCTGCACAAGTCCCTGCCAGGAGGGGACAGCCGGGGGGTCGGGCTCTGCTCCCAGGGCACAGGGACAGGAGCAGAGGGAACGGCCTCAGGCTGGGCCAGGGCAGGCTCAGCTGGGACAGCAGCAGGAATTTGCCCATGGAAAGGGAGCTCAGGCCTTGGCAGGGGCTGCCCAGGGAGCTTTGGAGTGCCCATCCCTGCAGGCATCCAAGGCAGATTTGGATGTTGCACTTCAGAGCTCTAGACTGGGGATTCTCGGGTTTCGTGTTGCTGAAATGGCTCCCTGAGGTATTAAAAAGAGTCTTTCGTCCCAGCCCTACACTCAAGGAAGAAGTTGAGATTCCTCAGCTCTGGTTCTCAAGGTTGTTTATTTTCTCTTATCTAATACATTATTTCTCTGAGCTGCTGAGATCTGTCCAGCAGGTTGGGTTGTGGCACACTGACCACCCTTCGGCGCAGTGTTAGTTTTTTTATACTACAAACTACGTGTACTTTATTTACAATAATTTTCCAATACCTATCACCTATGTTAGACAGTCTGTCTCTACTTTAAACCAATCCAGAAGTGTCCCCATCACAGCAGAAGATGGAGGGCAAGAGGAAGAAGGACAGGACACACCCAGATTCCGCCATCTTTCCTCTTGAACCCCCATTCTAAAAACCCCAAAATTCTACTTTTTCACCCTGTGATAAATTCACTATCATTCTACTCAAACCCTTGTGGCTTGTAAATCTTCACACAAAGTTGGTAATTGTTTCCATGGGTTAAAATCAAAGGCACAGGTGTATTTTTGATTCCATGCCAAGGTCTCTCAGTCCCCTGCCAGGGTCTCAAGTCCTCCAGGGCAGTCAGAGGAATGTCCTGGGTTCTGACAGGGAACAAGGTGGGGATGGGGCACAGCTTGGAGGTGTTATCCAGCATTCTGTGATTCTGAGTGTACTCACCCTCTGGATGACACAGGACAGCTTGACCGCCTTTCCACCCTCCCTTGTGCTCAGCTGTGGGGTGGTGAGCCCCCAGCTCAGCCTTTGCCTCAGCCTTGACAAGTGTGGTTCATAACACAATGCAGGGATAGTCTGATCCTCTGCAACCCTGGCCTCAGCATGCAACTGGTTATTTTTAACTTTCCATTTCAGCTACTCACACATCTTCCCTGGCAGAGTGCAGAATATTCCTGAAATGCTGCATTGTGTCATGGTTTGCCTTTCATTTTGGATTCGTTTTTTTTTCTCTCCACAAGAGTGGTGGGTGGTGTTTTGGAGGAGATGGAGGCTTTTCCTTGCTTGCTGCTTTTTTCTGTCTTTTAAACAGTGCTTTCTCTGGCAGGAATCACACAAACCTCTTATTTTTCAGACTTTTCAGGGAGACAGCAGGGCCTGTGCATGGGAAGAGAAGGGATGAGCCTTTTCCATCAACACTTACAGAGTGGCTGGACCGTGACAGAGCTGGGGCTGGTGCCTTTAACTTCTGGGAATGAGGCACAGACAGTCATGGCCTGGAACCTGCAGTGCAGTTTCTCTACAGGGACCATTTTGATCCAATTCCCAGAGCCAAGGCAGTTTGGTTATTTCCTGCTGTGCCCAAATCTGGGGATGTCACATTGAGGGCATGTTGAGTTTCTAATTACCAGTCCCATATTGATAAATTTACACCAGTTCATCTTATTTTCCTGTTTCAGCTCTGACAATCATGTGGGAACAGAACTGGAGAGATTACAAAAGATTTTGCTGTTCTGTATTCATTCAGAACATCTATATGGGCTTTTGGATAATCTTTATTTGTAACTAGGAGAAAAATGCACATTTTGTCAGCTTCAACTCACTGCTTGGGACTAGACCTGGGTAGCTGTCCTTCAAATTAATACAAACATAGAAACTAAAGCACTACATAATGAGCTGAGAATATATCTCTCAGAGTTTACTATTGATTTACTGTCCCAACGTTTCTGAGAATTACCCAGTGCATAATCTATAGAACCACATGATTTCTCTGCAAGGTTGCTGCTATTTCTTAAGGTTTTATCTAAAGCCTTGAGAACTGATTTTTTTTTCCTAAAAGCCATCTAAGAATCTTAGGTTTCTTTCCATGCCAAGAAAATTTCTTGCTACAAGGAGTGTGGAGAAAACTCACAGATGTGAATGTCAGGGAGCAGTGAGGCAGCATTTTTTTGCACACACAAGATGATAAGGGAAAGACAAACCACAAAAAACAGGTAATTGGCAGCATAGAAACCATTCTGATTGCTATGATTGCAACAGGGTAAAATCCTGAATTATCTCCCAAAGTTAGCCTGTAGGCCCCTCTCAGACCCTGTGGGTTTCTTCAGTCTATAACATCACAAGTCAAAGGTTATCCCATGTATTTATGCTTATTGCTTGTTGCAGGTTCTCCTGGACAATCCTGAGAAGCACCTGTAAGAATGATTTTTCTTGGAGTTTTTCCAAATTCTTGCCATGCTGGTTTTTTGTGACTCAGGAATGGGAACTCCTGTAACAGGCTGGTTTGTTTCTATGTACAGAACTTAGAAAACATCTTTGTTTCTATGTACAGAACTTAGAAAACATGTCCATTGTATTTCAGATTCTCAATCCATTTGTCCCTATTCAGAAAGCTCCAGCTTGACTTGTGACTTCATATTTTATAGCAGGTTAGAGATTTCAGTGGCTCTTTAGCACTTGATTGTTACTCAGCCCAATTTCAGGTCTACTTTTCTTCCTTTCCAGTCAAATCTCAAATCAATGAGAGAACTTCCTTAAAACCCCAGAACTGAGTTTGCCTTGACATGCAGCTGGGAGAAGCCAGAGACCAGGTGTTACTTTTGAAAGAGATATTTTCAGAATACTTTCTGTCCTGATTGAAGAAATCTTTTCTGTCCAGAAACATCACTTCAGCATGTTTTAAGCACATAGTGAAGTAAGGGAAGTTGGAATATTTCTGTTTATGTGCCTGAGTGTGATCTGGAATATTTTCCTTTGCTGGTGAGGATTCCTTGTTATTGTTTTCACTGCTCTGCATTTTTCTATGCTCACTTACACCATCATTTGTTTATCAGCAGCCAAGTAAACTTAAGGCAAACTGCAGTTTGTTTAATCACTGCCTTGAGAAAACTGTAAGCTGATCCTTGTATAAATGAGCAGGCACTAGAATTTGCTTTAACACTTTTCAGTCCCTTTGGTAATGCAGAAATTTCCTTTGATTTTTGCCAAGTGGTTTTTCTTTTTTTTTTTACTCAGTGTTTTTAGGTAATCACTATTTAGCTGGCTTGTGTTCTTGGATTTTCCTTTTTTTCTCCTTCCCAGGAGATAAACCCAGTAAAATCCTCCCCTATTGAAGTCAGTGGCAAAACTCCCGCTGAAGCCAGGGTTTTATTCAGCCAAAGAGTTTCTTGCAAATAAGGTATTTAGATACTGCACTCTGGGGTGATATTCATAAATTTAATGCTGTTTCCTCAAAATAAAAATTCCTATATGTTAGTGAGCCTCTGTGTGGCTCTCACAGAAATGCTTCTCCTTAAAAACCTATTCACTGTCCTGGAGTTTAATGCTTTCACCAAAATCCATAAGACAGCAGTGAACTCAGCTGCCCTGACTGCATTACACGGTGCCAGTAAAATCA